>NW_012267228.1:3005479-3048544 GCF_000151885.1 Dipodomys ordii
GTGCACCCCACTCTCTGGGTGTGAGAGAAGAGGAAAGGGGGAGATGGAAAGGGTCACTCAGGGTGTCTTTCGATTCAAGTTTAGCACTAACAGCCAGGAGCTAGCACGGGTCCCGCGAGTTCAAGGGCAGGGCCAAGTCCCCAGTAAGACTGTCCCCAACCAGATGCCCACCACACGTGAGTCCCCCTCTGTCCAAGCCCCTCACCCTCCCAGCAAACCCAGGGCTTCTTGCAACCCTGGCTGGCAGGGTGAAACCCGGGAAAGTGTCCCTGCTGCTATGGCTGTGTTTGCAAGGCCGAATCAGGACCAGGCAGGGAGGAGAGGCACAGGAGGGCTGGGGGTCCTTTGTCCCCTCTCCCCCCAGAATGAGGGGTCAGGGGAACTCCCCCCATCTTCACCGAGGTCTCAGGACAGAAGCCTGGTAGATGCAATCATTGGCCACCAGCTTGATTGAATCCAGCCCCCCTGGGAGGCTGCTGGCCTCCGAGGCCCCGCCTTCAAGCCCTGTGCTCAGGTCTAGCTCCACGCAAACCCAGCTGTGATTGGAGGTCTGCACGAAGGGCAAAGACTTGTCACGGTGGTGGTTGTTGGTCTTGCCAGCTGTCTTCCTGGTGCTGGCGATTGAGCTCAAGGCCTCCGGTGCTGTAGGCACACGCTTTACCACCTAGCTACACCCCCAGTCCACTTGGAAAATTCCAGGAATTGAGTCTTGTCCTCCCAGGAACCAGGAACTGTTGCCAGTCTCCTCTTCCTTATATAACGGGGGCGTGGGGGGGGAGGTCATCAGGAGGAGCCTCGGACAATGGAGGGCTGGGTATGGGGAAGGTAGAGGGTCAGGACTCGGGCATGGGGGCCTCAGAACATACCCAGAGACACAGAGCTCTGGGGGAGTCCAGCATACAGAACATGTGAAAAGCCACGGGCAGGATGGATGCCCGGGCAAGTGGGTGGCCGGTGGCCATGTCCGGAAGGCTCCAGTTAGCATTGGGAGAAGAGGGGAGAGAAGGAAGGGGTCCCCAAGCCAGGGTGGCGTGGGGAGGGGAGAGAGGGCAAGTGGCCCCCTGGCATGGGGGGAGGGGCATGGGCTGGGCGGGACTAGCTCAGCGCACAGTGTCTTTAAAGGAGGGGAGGAGTCTGAGCCAACGGGATGGATCCAGGGTTGGCGTCACAGGTGAGGGAGTACCGACCCTAGTGGTGTCTACCTCCAGATTGGTCAGATGGCAGCAACTGAGGCTGGTCTAGAGGCTGGAGGGTGTGGTCAGTGTCTACCCTTGTCCAGCTCTGAGCCTCGGGCCTTGGGCATCTCCTGGGAGCTCAGGGTGGTTGGAGAGGTGAGAGTTGTACCCTACTCTAGGAGGGGGCGGAAGGGCCACATGAGGGTGACATAGTTAGAGCAGACATCCCGCTGTAGCAGACATTGTTGTGGGGTGCCTTCTATGTGCCCCCAGATCAATTGGGCCATTGAATGTGTTCTTCTGTTCAGTCCTCAACATCCTGTTTTGGGCCTGTAATCCTAGTTCAGAGCCAGTGCAGTCAGAGAAATCCACAAGATTGACTCTCCAGTGAACACGCAGCAGGAGACGGCAGGCCTGGGGCATTCTGGGTGTGGATGTGCCAAGTCTTTCTACACCTGTTATGCTATTCGTCTTGCGCCGTGAATCTACCAGTGGTTTAGGTCCTGGGTGATTTTAGAGAGTAGAACATAGAAGGAGAAAAATCATGCAGTAACATGGTAACATGGCAATGGGTTCTGGCTGCACCAAGGCCCCTGTGCTTTCTTTCATTTCTTTTCTTTTCTTTCTTTCTTTTTTTTTATTTTTATTTTTTATTTTTTGGTCGGTCATGGGGCCTGAATTCTTCAGTTCAAGGTGAGCGCTATACCACTTGAGCCACAGTGCCACTTCCGGTTTTCTACTGGTTTATTGGAAATAAGAGTCTCAAGGATTTTCCTGCCCAGGCTGGCTTTGAACTGAGATCCTCAGATCTCAGCCTCCTGAGTAACTAGGATTACAGGCATGAGCCACCAGCACCCAGATTTCCTTCCTTTATTGAGATTAAGGGATTCCATAAATGTCACAGTGCTGTGGAATAGTGATACTTAGCTAAAGTCACAAACACATTTTAATTCACAAGGTGAATTGTCTTTATCATAGTCTATAAAGCTTGTGAACTCTACAAACGTGGACAATACAACTATTTCTTCCACATCAGGTGGAATGCACATTTCTTTCCTCTTGCTTAGTGTGAGCTGTTCCCTCTTTCCCTCTCATTCCCTCCCTCCCATCGCTGCCCTTGAGCTGCTTAGTTCACTGTCATCCATGTCCAGTGCAGCTGATGGCCCCTCTGCTGTATTTTTTCCCATTTCCCTCTGATTCTGTGCCCTCCTCCTAGCTTCCCTCAGATGTGCACATGGATGTACCATGTGGCCCAGGAGCTGAAAAATGCCTGTGACCTGCAGACCGGGGAGCAGTGTATGAATCTGGGGTACCCTGACCTTCCCCCAGCACCTACAAAGCCAGCTTGTTTTCTTTTCTGATACTCCAATTGGAGTTCAGGACCTCGCACCTGCTAGACAAGCTTAGCGGTTGTTCTTAGAAAGCCAGAGCCTGTTCACTCTCTCTCCCAGGGGCCCCATGTGGAGGCCCGGGTTCGGGCAACCCCTTGGCTGGTTCTGGGCTGAGGTTGTATTTCAGGGTTTAGTAGGAGCTCCTGCCCTAGCTCTCAGTGTCCTCCAGGACCCTGGAGGTCGGGGGGCGGGAGGGAGGGCGTAGCTGGGAGAAGAAATTGAGTCCTGGAACAGCTTCCCTGCCAGGGCATGGGGCTGGAGCTTGGCCCACCAGAGTCCAGTGAGGGCTGGCGCCATTCTGACGGGGGCAGGCACACGAGGCTTAGAGCGGCTGCGCAGCTGGCCCTGGACTGCTTCGTGGTGGGCAGGAGGCATGGAATGGGAAGCTGGGCCACGGCACGGGGCCAGAGGCGGGGCTGGGAGGTGCTTTTCACACTGGTCCTGCCTTGGGGGGGGGGCTCTACTTTCTCCTAAGCCCCAGGGGCCCTGGGCTCCTTAATGTCCAGCATGTGGGCTCCATGCTGGGATTCCTTGGCCCCAAATGTTGAAGGAGCCCGATGTTCTAGAAATGACCCCTCCGCTAGCTGTCCCTCAAAATAAGCCGAGGGGACAGAGGCAGGATGGATTTTCATGGTGGAAGGGGATGGGGATCTCCGTGGCCCCATGGGGGCGGAGGAGGGGGCGGGCAGCTCCATCCTGGAAGGGTGACCACGGTTGGGTCACCCAGCGACACACCCAATAGCCTGGTCACCCGAGAACGGATAGAAGTCCCCGCAGGCCCGGGCCCCTTGGAAGGACAGGCTCACTTAGCCCTGACACCCCGGGAGATGCTGCAGTCGTGGGAGAGGGCTGCGTGTGCCTTCTTCCGACGGCGTGGAGGTACGGGCCTGGCTGGGGGGGGGGGAGGGCGGCTCCTGGAATTCTCCCTCCCTCGACGCAGGTCCTGGGGAGCAAACCACTCAAGAGCCACTGCCGGTGACGCTGTGAGATCGCAGCGGTGCCTGGCTGCCCCCCACGCCCGAGGTTCCCAGAGTTCTGAGGAAGGAAGGCTACCGCTGGCTCACACCCAAAGCCGGGCAGTTACAGACTTCCCCGAACGGCCCGAGCTCCTTCCTTCATTCCTTGCCAGGTGTCTATCGAGGGCCTTCTGGGCTCTCTGGGAGCATCTGGGGTGCAGGGAGGACTGGGGTACAGCCTCTACCCAGAAGTGCCCCTCGCTTGCCAGGAGGCGGCTGCCTAAATAACTCTAGTGTTGCAAGACGTGGGAAAGGAGAAGGTCCGCCCAGCCAGGAGAGGCCAGCTGGGCTCCCGAGGGCTAGCGAAGATTGGCAGAGGAGAGCCATTGCAGTAGGCTTCTGAAGGATGAGTAGGAGTTCTCGGTGGGGGCGGGCAAAAGGCAGCCAAGATGTTATGCAAGTGACTGCAAAGGGCTTCGGGCATGAAGAATGTGACTGTGTGGTGGCAGACTTGGCAGCGCCGAGCAGCGGCTGCAGGAAAGACCGGAGAGCTGCGCCACGCGGCCTTCTCTGGCTTTGAGAGGCCGTGGATTGGGAACCGGCTTCTCCAGGCAGGCAGGGGGTACGGAAGATTTTGAAGCTGGGGGTTCCTGTGATCTTAGAAAACAACCGTGTGAGTGGGGACCCCCTGAAGGAGAAGTGGGATCAGGAGGCGGGAGTGTGGGGGGGTGAGTGACAGGGTCAGAGAGAAGGAGTGTGGGATGGAGTCGTGGTGGCCTGTGGGTAGATGGAGGGGCGTGTTGATGAGCACGGGACTCGGGAGGGAGCCAGTCGGGTGCAGAGGCCATGGAGATGGGTTCAGGGGGCGTGACCTCTCAATGGCATCCCCCGCCCTCCCCACCCTCCCCACAGCTGGCCATTCCAAGCCTGAGCTCCGTGAGTGCCAGGGCAGGCAGACTGGAGAGCCGAAGAGGAGGGTGGAGCCTCCCGGTCACGGCCAGCGCTGCTTTGCCACTAGCTGGCCTGGGACAGGTTCTGAGCCCACCTGTGAAAGGTGGTGTTGGTTCTCCGTGTCTGTGATCAGCTTTGCACCTTATCTAGAGATGGTTCACAGCGTCAGCTACTCATTTATTATTTGATTTGATTTGATTTTTGCCAGTCCTGAGGTTGGAACTCAGGGCCCCAGCCCCCTCCCTGAGCTTTGGTGCTCAAGGCTAGCACTCCTCCACCACTTGTGCCACAGCTCCATTCCCTGCTTTTTTTTTTAGGTTAATTAGAGATAAGAGTCTCATGAAATTTCCTGCCCAGGCTGGCTTTGAACCACAATCCTCAGATCTCCACCTCCTAAGTAGCTAGGGTTACAGGTCTGAGCCACCTGTGCCCAACTATTTGTTTTTTTTAATCTTTATGTCCTGGCAGTGCTGGGGAAGGACCACAGGGCCCTAGACACGCTAGGCTCATGCTCTACCACTGACCACACCCCAGCTACACCCATTTATTCTGCTTTTCATCAGCTCACCATTTTGCTGGATTGTATTGTACGTGCACGTGTGTGTGTGTGTGTGTGTGTGTGTGTGTGTATGTGTGTGTGTACATGTGCTGGTACTGGGGTTTGAACATAGGGCCTCACATTCTTACTTGACTTTTTCACTCAAGGTTGCCACTCTACCACTCGAGCCACACGTCCACCTCTGGTTTTTCTGTTTTGTGTGGGGTTTTTTGGCTTTTTTTTTTTTTTTTTCTGGTTAATTGGAGATAAGAGTCTTACGGATTTGTCCACCTGGGCTGGCTTTGAACTGTGATCCTTAGATCTCGGCCTCCTGCGTAGTTAGGATGACAGGCATGAGCCACTGAAGCCCGGCTGGATTGCTTTTTTTTTTTTTTTATTACACAACTTAAATGGGATGTGATTTTGCATGTTATAAATAGAAAGTCTGCATCAAAATCGTCACAAAGAAATACTAAAGAATGCTGGGGCTAAGCTCTCCCCAGCTGGTGTACCCGGAGGCTGGAGAGGGCGGGAGGTGCTCTAGTCTTCAGCCCCACCATTCCTCCTGAAGTTAAGCCCTGGGACTCAGAAGGGGTGGAAAGCAGGCCCGGCCACGCCTGCCATCCACGTGCTGAGAGAAGACATACCTGAGGCGCCTTCACCGCTTGGCCCCAAGTTCTCCCTGGGATACCTTGGCGGGGAACAGTACCCATAATCCCTTTAATCTCATATTAATGAGCTGTGTGCCCAAAACCAGGCAGAGCCAGGGAAATGAAGGAAAATGGGCCAACTCTCCTTTCTCCTGGTGGGGCAGGGAGGAGGGGTGTGGCTGAGGGGTGACTCCTTAAGGCGGGGGGGGGGAGGGGAGGAGGGCTGTCAGAGTCACATTAATTGTTCCCCGAGCCAGGCACCGGTGGCTCCCACCTGTAATCCTACTTAGAAGGCTGAGATTTGAGGATCAAGGTTCAAAGCCAGCCCAGGGAAGGAAAGGCCATGAGGTTCTTGTCTCCAATAAACCACCAGAAAACTGGAAGTGGCGCTGTGTCTCAAGTGGTAGAGTGCTCACCTTGAGCTGAAGAGCTGAGGGACAGCGCCCAGGCCCAGAGTTCAAGCCCCACAACCAACCAAAAATAAAAGTATTCCCCGGCTAGCCTGGCCACCCACCAGCCTCTGCCTATGGTGTGAAGTGTGGCCTCCATGACCCATGGGGTAGGGAGAAGGGCCAGGGTGGTGTGAGCAAGGCTTTCCACCCTCTGAGCTGGGCTCCCTGGGCTGGGGCTTGTGGGTGTGTGTGTGTCCAGCATCATGTGTGTTTCTAGTGCTGTGTGGCTGTCCAGTGCCATGGGCCTGTCCAGCACTGTGTGTCCAGCGCCTCGTGCTAGTTCACAGGTGGGCTCCACATCCCTCCTGTCTGTGCTGATTCTGGCTGTTTGTGAGTGACTGGCCTTGTACTCGGGTCCAGGCATGGTCTCTGGGAGCACCATGAGAGCATCGCAGTCTCTCCTGCCCGGCTCTGCTCTTGGAGGTCATCCCTCACTCCAGCCCCACCTCCCCGCTCCACCCTCTGCAGAGACACAAATGGTGGACTCCTGGGCCACAAGGCAAAGCCCCCCCAGTGAAGGACCGCAGTGCCCCTGGTCCGCCGGCCGGCCAGCGGCAAGGAGAGAGGCAGGACAGGACCCCAATGGCCGGCCTGCTTGGAGGTTGAAATTGGAGTAAATCCACAGCGAGGCCTGTAAGTGGAGCTGTCCTGGAGTGAAAGAGCCTTTTGTTTGCCCCTCGCCTCCTAGGTGAGCTGTGATTCCATTTTAATGAAATCGGGGGTCGCTGGGGCTGGGGCTGGGCAGGCTGCCCTGGCCTCTGCTCTGGGCTGGGCTTAGGGGTGCTGCAGGAAGCCTGAGCTCCATGTCTGATCTCCATTCTGCCAGAAAAGATAGCCAGTGATGGCCGGGGCCACGCAATGGCCACCGTTCAGTGCCAAGGAGGCGCGTGCCCAGTGGGGTGCCAGCCTTCCTTGGGCCCTGGGAGGTGGGGTGGGGGGAACTCTTCTTCAGGAGTTGGACCCGGGGACTTACACAGACCCACCAGGGGCTCAGGTAGCCAGATGGAATGGCGGCTTTTCTGATCCCTGGGCAGTAGCCGTGGACTCCAGCAGGCTGGCCCTCCACTGTAATGCCCTCACACTGTTGTTAGTATTGTTAATTACGAATGCCAATGCCAGGGCTTCTTACTCAAGTGTCACCTGCTTGCTACCTCTTCATATAGCGCCAGCTCAGCAAAACCATGCAGACAAAACCCAAACCCAGAGGCCTCCCTGACCCGTCCCAATTCCCCTTGACTCCGCAGCTCAAGTGTCTCCTCTTCCAGGAAGCCTTCTGGAATCTGGGGCATCTCCACTCATGAAGCTAAGGTGACCATGGCTCCTCCTTTGAATCCTTGCACGTAGACTCGGCCCCCACGGGACCACGGGCCACATGAGGACAGAGCTCCATCCGTTTTTATCACCCCTCACCTCCCACCCAGATACGCACTCGGAAACTGTGCACTGAAAATGTGGCCTCTGGAGCCGAGCGCTAGTGGCTCACGCCTGTAATCCTAGCTACTCAGGAGGCTGAGATCTGAGGATCTGGGTTCAAAGCCAGCCTGGGCAGGAAAGACCGTGAGACTCCTATCTCCAATAAACTGGTAGTGGCACTGTAGCTCAAGTGGTAGAGTGCTTGCCTTGAGCTGAAGAGCTGAGGGACAGCGCCCAGGCCCAGAGTTCAAACCCCATGACCGACAAAAAAAGAAAGAAAGAAAGAAAGAAAGAAAGAAAGAAAGAAAGAAAGAAAGAAAGAAAATGTGGCCTCTGGTGCATGGTGGTCAGTGGGAGAGCGTGTAGGTTGAGCAGGTTCAAGGCCCTGGGTTTCATCTCCATCACTGTCTACCCTCCTAACCTGGGTGAGGTCTCTCTTATCCAGTGGCTGAACTCTGTCACCTGCCTGAGGGAGCCCGGGGCCAGTATTGGGGTAACTTAACCACTAGGTCCCGCCTTCAGCTCTTTCTGGCTGCCTCTCCCTCTTCTCCACTGGGGGTGGGGGTGGGGTGGAGGGGGTGTCTCTGCTCACAGCCCAGCCATGATGGAGTCCTGGGGGTTGGTGGGGCTAGCAATAGGTCCTGAGACGATGTGTGTCCGAGTGTGGGTCTGTGTGTCGGTGGGTACATGTGCATATCAGAATGTGTGTCTGTGATTATGTGTGTGTGGTTATGTGTGTTTGTGTGTAGCTGTGTGCATCTGTGACTGAGTGCATGTGTCTCAGAGTATATGTCTATATGTACATGCCTGAACATGTGTCTGTGTCTATGTGTACATGTGCCCATGTGTCAGTATGTGTGTCTGTGTGTCCGTTGTATGTCCGTGTGTCCATGTGTATGTGCCTGAACCTGTGTGTGTCTATTTGTATGTTAGTGTGTGTGTGTGTGTGTGTGTGTATGTGCGTGTTTGAGTATATGTGCCATATGCCCAGACCTGCTGAGACTCTCCCTAGAGAGTGAGCAGGGCGCCCAGCCCCCCGGCACCCCCTCCGCTCCCCGTGGAACTGCATGTGGCTGCGGTTTCCTTGGCAGTGTGTGTCCCAGCTCCTGGGCCGGTAGTTCTCATCTTCGGGGACGGAGTGAGGGAGTGCTTCAGAATAGCACAAGCCTGTCCTCGGGAAACTCCAGTTTTCCTTTTCAAACGAAGCCAGCCAATTCGCAGTGCCGTGTGCAGCCGGCTCCCCTGTGGAGACGCCGGGGCTGCTGGCCTGCCGCACTGTGCAGCCTTCCCATGTGCCTGGGATGGGGCAGTGCAGGACCCTCGCTCGGGACCCTTGCTCCAGACCCTCACCCTCCAAGCCTTGGCACCTCCGTCAAGGGCACAGGACAGAGACCAGCCCAAGCCAAACCTGTGCTCGCTGCCACTGCATCTAACGGGAGAAGCTTCGCAGTGAGGGCTGGGTGGTGGGCAGGGAGCTGTGCTCGGGTCTGGGAGGGAGGGGCTCCAGGCCCAGAACACCAGGTCAGGAAACAGCGGAGAGGCCTCAGGGAGCAGTGTGGGGGCGACTGGAGGCTGATGGCTGCAGAGGATGGAGGTCAGAGAGCTGGGCAGCAGCCAGTCCACGAGGTACCCAGGGAGCCCCGGGAGGTAGCAGGATTTTGTTCTGTTACACAGACAGCATGGCTCTTGATCAATGATTGCAGTTTGAATCTAGGAACAGTAATAGACTCTGCTCGTGTTCACTTGTTTGGCTCTTGAAGCAAAATTCCCAAGCATCAGTATTAAAATGAAATATTAAAATTTAAACAGTCTGAAGGGGAATGGCAGGGTCTCTCCCAGTGAGTCATGGAACATTTGTAATGATTGTGTCAGCTCTGACATTTCCCAGTATGTAACCTTGTGCAGGTCATCTACTGTTTGGGGTCCTCTGGTCCCTTATCTTTACAGTGGGGTAAGATTGGGCTTGCAAGGCCGTTGTGAAGTTGTTGGATCCAACCTCTGCTTCCCCCACACCGCTGACAAAGCTCCATAACCAAAGGCCCAGTAGAAACAGATGACAGCCTTTCCAAGGAGTTCCTTGATGGAGTGGGAGGGTACTGTTCCAGAATGGGCCTATCAGAGCCTGGGAGCACACTGAGGTCAGCATCCATCAGCCAATCCACGTGGAGCGGCTGCTTGGAGCTCTCCAGGGTCCTGAATCCAGCCAGGGTTCCTGGAAGGTGGTGGTTGTCTTGGTCTTGTAGCTGCATCTGACTGCTTTGGTTGCAAAGTTGATGGTGGTTGTCCCGTCTGGGTGGAGAAGGAGAACATGGGGGAAAAAACTACATTTGAGGTAGAGCTGGTCTGAGTGTGAACTAATTTAGCACACGTCATCACTCGCCTGGTAAATGGAGTGATATTGCCTCTCTTTCCGTCTGCATGAATTAACTAAAGCAGTAAGAGAACCAGAATGTGGCCAGGAGGAAACTGGTGCTCAGGAAGCAGGTGTTCTGTTGTCGGCCGCAGTACTGCTGTGCCAGGGCAGATTCAGGATCCCTCAGATGCATGCAGTTCAATTCCAGCTCTGCCTCTTCCTGGGCTTGTGAGTGGCATTACCACCCTCCCTAATGGAGCCTCACAGCCTCACAGGCAGAAGTAAATGGAAGGTCTGTTGCGGGGGGAGGGGGGGGGTTGCAGTGGAACTGAAATCAGACCTGATTCGTGTTTGGGAAAAGTAGAAGAACATCCACTCAGTATTTGGGGGTGCTTATGGGAATGTGTGGCTGAGGTCCTGACCCCCAGAAGTCCATGAGAGTCTGAGGCCGGGCTCAAGGGAGGAGACAAGTCCCTCTCTGAAGCCCTGCCCTCTGGAAGGGAGCAGATGGACAGACAGCTGACAGGCTTGGATCTGTGACTGCTGGGTCTGCGTCCAGCTCCCAGCTCTGGGTGTACAAGCCAGCTCTGTGGCAGCCCCGGCCTGCACCCCAAAGCCCAGGTGCCCCTCACGCCGATGGAGGGTTCCTCCCTGCAGCACAAGGCTGCCTTGAAACAGGGGAAGTATTTTTAAACATTTGTGCAAATGGCAAAGTGTGTCTAGTTAAAAATAAGGTTTATGTTCATTGAAATGCTGCTCAGACCCTCCGCGCCGCAGAGCGTTTAAATTAACCACATTGAGCGGGCTCTGAGCGGCGTGGGAATCATTTGAGGAGAACAAGTTGGGAGCTGGTATTTGCTGAAGTTGTATCTGATTTGTGTTCTCTGTTTACCTAACAAAGCCTTCCTAGCTGTGCCCCATGCCAGGCTCTCTTTGATGCAATTTACAAACATGGGCACCTTTAACCCGCACACAAGCCCACAGGTTCCCCATCGTACAGCTGAGGAAATCAAGGCACAGGAGTTACAACGCTCAGCCAGTTCCAGATGGCTGGTGCCCTGGTTACGATTGGGGAGGGGGGAGATTTTTGCCAACAGTATGGCCACAAGGAAGGCTTCACTTGTTGCCTGCCCTGTCTAAATCTACCCGCTCATTCCGTGTCCTTTCTGGCAATGTCTGGGCAGGGATTTTTTTTTGATGCCTTTCCTTCTCCAAGCTTCGCAGCCCTGTGGTACCCTGTGGAGCATCTCCCACCCAGGGCCCAGCCCCCCCTAGCTGGCTCATGCCCTTCCAGGTCCCGCTTATCTGGTCTGCCCAGCTGGCTCTCTCCGAATCTCTTTATCTCATGCTCCCTGCTTCAAGCTGACTCAGTGCAGATACCGCCTCTTCCTGGAGCCTTCAGGAGCTCCTGTGCCCCCATCACCTTTTCCCCGAAGTCCCTGCAAGCTAGACCTCCTGTGTTTGTTGGCGTCTGCAGATAACATCAGGACAGGATTACAGGGCATTGGCTACTGGTTGCATGATCCTAGATAAGCCCCAGCATCTCTGAGCTTCAGTCTCCACCTCTGTAGAGTGGGCATGGTGGTGTAATAGGGAAAGGTATATAAACTTCCACTGGGGACAGAGGTCCACAGATGTTTTCTGTAGATCAGGGTGGACAACACTTTAGGTCTAGCTGTTTAAGATGACTTTAGTTACAGCATGCACCTCTGTTCTTGTACACAAACACAGGAGCACAAGAATAGGTGGGAATGGATGCTCATAACTATGTTCAAATAAAACTTTATTTACAAGAACAGATGGCAGCTTGATCTGGCCCACACGCAGCATTTTTCTCGGTGGAGTGGCTTTTGTTTGTATTATCTCTGAGATGCTAGAAAAGGCCAGAGGAGAGAAAGTTCTCACCCCTGACCCAGCCATGATAGACAAGGCATAGAACAAGGGGAGGGAGAAGAGGTAGGGAGGAGATAGATGCCCAAAGATAAGACAGTGGGCTGGTGCTGGTGCTCACACCTATAATCCTAGCATGGTGGGAGGCTGAGCGCTGAGGCTCACAATCCAAAGCCAGCCTGGGCAGAAAGTCCTTGAGACTCTTATCTCCAATGAACCACCAAAAAGCCAGAAGTGGTGTTGTGGCTCAAGTGATAGAGTGCTAGCCTTGAGTGAAAAACCTCAGAGACAGCACCCAGGTCCTGAATTCAAGCCACAGAAAAGGCGTAGTCTGCGGTGTGCTGTGTAGCAGGCACCGGGCCGTGCAGTGGTGTCTCATTTCACAACCACATCACAAATCACCCATCCCATGGGTGGAAATACTGGTTATTGACAATTATGCTGTTGTGACTGAGATCTTTATAAACATCTGTGTGCAAGGCTTTTTGTTTCTTACTTGGAATGGACTGTTTGTACCATAGGACCAGGGTGAGTTCATCTTTATTCCAAACTACCAAACCTTTACCACAATGGCACCCCCATTTCACACACTACCAGCCATGCCTGAGGACTCCTTGCCAGTCCTTTTCATCATGCTCACTCCGGTGGGTATGCGGCTCTACCCATTCCCTGAAGGCAGAAGCTGAGGCTCGGCCTCCCTTGCCCTGGATCTCACAGCTTCTGATAGCAGCAGAAGCTTGTGGGACCCTGGCTGTCATCAGATGGAGCTCAGGACAGATTCAGGATATGTGAATGTTTTCTGGTCATGAAATGGTGACAGCGAACCAGACTCTTGGCCCATGGGCTCTCCATTGGGTGCTAAGTCCCCATGGCGCGGTGCCCTGTTCCCCTCCAGCATCCCCAGGGAGCTGCCGGGCTCCCGGGTGACCTGGTCCTTTCCAGTCACTGGCAGGAAGGCAGGGCCGGGGTGGCCAGCAGAGCTGCTCTTTTGTGAGCTGGCAGGATACCACCTTCACTCCATGGTCCTCCCGCTACCCCTGGCCCCAAGGCTCTGCTGGCCCCACAGACACCAATGGTCCCTCTCAGGGCAGCAGCCCACTCTGAGGCCAGGAGATTGATGGGGGGGTCAGAGTTCCACGTGGCTCCTGGGCCTCTGCCCAGCTTTGGGTCCCCTGGCTGTGCCTTGGGATTGAAACTGGAATGGAGACACCAGGAGCCCAAGCTCTTAGAAGGGCTCTGCGGTGTGTTCTGGAGTGACACCCGGGCAATCACACCTCACTCCATCCCACTGGCTGCCCCGTCTCATGGACAGACTGAACAACACCCTGGCAGCCTGGACCAGGGCCCTGGGCCTCTCTCTGGAGTTCTTATGTCAGGATGGGCAGCGTGGGGTCTTGGGCCCCTCGCGGTGGGGGTGGGAAGCTGACGTGGTCTCCAGACGTGGGATGAGACTTGGTTCTGCCAGTGATGCGTCCAAGGCAGAGTGAAGCCGGGAAGCCAGCAGCCTGGAAGCTCAGAGCCATCGGCTGGGCCGCAGAGGGAAGGCTGCGAGCTCAGGGCCACCCACTGCCGTCCTATGGAGGAAAGGAGCTACCACCCCACGTGCTTGTGAGGGCTACGCTTCCCGGGGCCCAGGAACAAATTCAAGTGCTCCGCCGGCCTGGCTTCCAAAGTCAGAATGTCCCTGGATTCTTCCACTCGCCTCGGAGTCATCCTGGAAGCCGTGGGTTTGGGCAGGGCTGGGGATGCCAGCCTCCCCAGGGACTGCAGGAGCAGCCCACCCTGGCCCAGGGAGTCTCCTCCTGTACTCAACCTGCCCCAGGACTCTGACCAGCACCAAGCGCCAGCCACATCTTCCCTTGCTTCTAGAATTCTCCATGGACTCTGACCACATACAGAACTCCCAGGTTTTCCTGCTCCCCACAAAGAACCCTCTGGGCTCTTCCTTTTCCAGGTTCCTGCTTCATCCCTGCTTCCTTCCCTCAGTTCCTGCACACCTGTCACCTACATCCCCTCCCTCCTCCTTCCCAGCCCCCGCCACGTGTCCTCTTCCTCAGATGACCTTCACACATGTGCATGCACACCGCCTCTGGCTCTGAGCTACACTGACTCTGTGCGTGCATATCTGGGTGCACATGGGTGTGCACACGCCTGTGCATGCATTTGTCTGTGCATGTGTGAGTGTTGACATGTGTGTGATGTGTGGATGCATATGTGTACAGGAACGTTTGGGTGTGTGCATGCATGTGTGAATGTGTGTGGATGAGTGCAAGCACTGCATGTGTGCCTGATTATATTATATGTGTGTGTGCTACCTGTGCAGGTGTGGACATGTGTGTGTGTCATGTGTGTGTCATGTGTGTGGTGTGTGTCATGTGTGTGCGTGCGCTGCTCCTGCCCACTGTCAGCCTTTTCTGGCTTTGGCACCTGTTCCGTGCCCTCCCAGGGCTCTCATAGGGCTGTGATTTCATTTGGGCCACATCAGCCTCCATTTTCCACCTGAAAAATCTTCATCCGGTGATGGAGCCGAGGGTGTCCCACCTCATGGCCTCCCTTCCCTTCAGCTCCTCATAGGCGGAGCTGCTGTGCTATCCTAGGCTGCTGTGCTATCCTGTGGGTGTGGCTCCACCAAAGGGTAGCTGCTAACCAGAGGGGCTGTGTCCTGGCCCCGTGGGCCCCAGACGGGCCTGAGGTCACTCCAACCCCTGTGACATGGCCCTCCTGCCCCAGAATCCCACCTGCTCTGCTCGCCCCTTCTCCCTTCCATCATCCACCCTGCCTGCCCCTCCATGTCCTCCCTTACCAGGGACCCCCCTCCTCCAGCATCCATTCTTCCTGCCTCCACCTGCTGGACCCTGATTAGTGTTAAATTAACACTTTGCTACATTCCTTCCCCTTGTCACCTAATTTCGTCTTAAACCACCCTTCAAGGCAGATGCCAGGTCCGACTCTCTGTCCTCCATACTTTGCAAACCATACATCTACAGAAGCCTGAAGAACCTTTGGACATTATGAAGATAATAGGATGACAGTCCCCCCCACCAAGACCTTCCAGGGAGGGAGTCCCGACTGGACCTTGGGGGAAAACAGCACCCAGAAGAGAAAATGTCACATGGGAAGCGTCCATCTCTGGAGATCCCTGGCAACTCAAGATCCCAGGAAAATCCCATACAGACCCCTGAAGGAAGAAAAGTGGAAGACTGCTGTGGGGATCATCATCAGCCCCCAGAGCCCGGCCCAGTGAGGAGGGGCAGACTCCCCCTCCCCCTTTAAGTGGAAACAGATACCAGACACCTGCTCCATGGTCTGAAGGAAACTGGGACCAAAGCAGACAAGAAGAGGAGCTTGGGAAGAACAGAGCGCATGCAGGAAGCAGCAATAAGTTCCAAAAGCCACCAGGGTAAATAATTAGTATCTTGAGGGATGCAAAGCTGCGTCCCAGAGACCAGGAGAGAGGGGACCTCAGGGGAGCAAAGAGGACTCTTGGAAACAAGTGTTTTAAAGTGGAAAAAAATGAGCATGGCTGTAGAACTTACAAGAGAAACAGACAGGATCCGGCTAAAGAGGTGTAGAGGGTCTGGTTTGAGCAACCAGGCCAAGCAGAGGCCACATTGGCTGAGCCCACAGGGGGCAAACTACAGAAGGCCAGTAATGGACGGACCTGCTGATTTCTGACGGCTTATCTTGGAGGGCCCCAGAGCCCCCTAGAAGGCAGGCATACCATGTGAACTGTACACTCCTCAGTGTGGCTCCAGCCAGCAATCGGGGCAGGCTAGTCTCTAAACGAGCCTAGTGCTGCAGATTCCCCAGCCGGTAGATCAAAGCCCAGGCAAGACAGAAGTGTGCGTTAACAAGCTCCCTGCCAGGACCTGTGGCATAGCACGCAGTCCTCTGGCTGTAGGCAGAGGACCGGGGATGGGAAGGGGTTGAGGGTGCTGTGTACAGGACAGGGGTGGATCTGAACCCCCTGGGGAGTGGCTTCCAGGGCAGGTGGTGCCTGATTTCAAAATAGAAATAACTCATCCATATCAGCAGCAAAATCACACATTCAGGAAGCAATTAACAGACATTCAATCAATTATTCATCTCATCCTTAATGTGCAGCAGTAATCAAATTGGCCTTTTAATGTGTAGTTTTTTTTCTTTTAATTAACCCTGTCCAAAACTAAAGATTCTATGCAAGAATGTATTTGGCTTAATATTTTTTAAATGAGTTCTAAAGGCAGAAAGAAATGTTACTTCATTATTGCTGTGTTAAAGGGAGCCGCGGGCAGGGATTGCTCTGTGTACCAGTCCAGGTCTCACGGGTGCCTAAGAACAATGAAAAAAAAAAAAGAAGTTGGCCAGCTCACTGACCAAGAACTTTAACCCCAGCTCTCCACCTGGGCTTCCTGTCTTTTCTAAGGGCTAGGGAACCAAAGGTCTGTGAGCAAGGTGGTCGTGTCCAGCCCCAGTGGGGCAGGGCAGCAGGCTGTTGAGGGCTGGACGTCATGGGGGGGAGGAGGTGCCTTGGGGTGACAGGGACTGTCAGCATGACTGCCAGCCATGGCAGCTTGGGGCTAGAGTCCAGTGGTGACTGACGTGTGCCAGGTCATTGTGCAACACCGTGAAGCCAGCCTTTGTGATCAGATGATGTGTCCACGGGGCAGGGAGAACCTGTATTCTTAGCCCAGCCTTAATTATGGGGGAAATCACTGAGCTACTCCACAAGTCTTTCCTTGTCTCAGGTGCAACAAGTAGAACCAGTATCACTCCAGCCCAGCCTGTTGGAAAGGCCCTGGTTTCCTAAAACACCGATGGACCCAGCTGACCGAGCTGGCCAAGCGGGTGGGTGGTCTCAGGGCCCAGGCCCAGCACCAGCTTCTCCTATCCCCTGATCATTAGTAAGTCCTCCCCAGGGCAATTTTTAGGAAGAGCTGGAATGTCCTGTGAGATGTCCCTGGGTAAAGCTTCCTAGGGAGATTTGTCACGTGGATTTTCTCATGAAAACCTCTCAGGCAGGAAGTCCCTGCCCTCATCTCCAGTGTAGAGGGGAGGAAACAGACTCAGAGAGGCCAAACTCCTCCCCAGGCCACAGCTGATGAGTGAGGGCCTGAATTGCAAGGCCAAACTGGCCAGCTCCTGTCTCCCATGTCTTCCCCCAGCTCTGGGCCTTCTCGTGAACGCCAATCAAAATCAGCATTAGCAAGGGCAAGGATGGTTTGACCACCTCCTCCCACGGGAAATGTTATTCTGCCCATGTGATGATTCTGGAAACTGAGGCTTGGAGAGGCCAGCAGACTTCCCCCAGGCCACTCAGCCAGACCACCTCAGGGCTCATGAGCAAAAAACTACCTTCTCTGCTGCACTCAGTCTCTGAACTCCAAAAGAGGCTTTTTTTTTTCCTTCAGAAGGCATGGCTTAGCCATGGCTAGGAAAGAGACCAGTCACTAGGGGCAGGGGCCGGATATGTTGCCGGCCCTATCCTGCACAGTCCAGCCCAGCCCTGCAGCTGGCTGTGCCCAGTGAGTCATTGCAGAGATGTGAGTGAAAGCCTGTTTAGAGCCAGACCTGGCCCTGCAATGGCTCAGAGCCCGAGAGTCCAACCCAGGACTTCTGAGAGGAAAGCCATTGAGGAAATCGACGGAAAGCCTTATATCATTTCATTGAGAACAGTTCCTGTTTTAAAAATAAACATAATGCCAGGGCAGAGAGTCCCGTGGAGGAGCTTTGCCTGTGCCGAGGAGGGCCCAGCCGTCATCCGTGGCCTCGCTCTGCAATGTGGGGACACCAGGGGCTCTCCTGCAGCTCCTCTTTTCTTTTTTGCCAGTCCCGGGGCTTGAATTCAGGGCCCTGGCACTATCCCTGAGCTCTTTTGCTCAAGGCTAACACTCTACCATCTTGAGCGACAGAGCCACTTCTGGTTTTCTGGTAGTCATGGGGACTTCTCTACGTGGGTTAACTTTGAACCACGATCCTCAGATCTCAGCCTCCTGAGTAGCTAGAATTACAGGTGTGAGCCACCAGTGCCCCGTCTGCCGCTCATCTTGGACATCACCCCAAGAACACGCGATTTGTTAACGCAATGTGTGCTGGCTGGAGTAGTGCCTGTAGAAGGGCCTGGGCCCAAGGGGTGGAGAGCCGCCCGCCAGCAGCGCCCCCAGGAAGGGAGAGGTTATTGGAGGTATTGCACTCTGAGGAATTGCATACAGATTTGTTGTGTGGGAAACAGAACAGCTGAGGCCCCACAGAGGCCAGGAATTTGCAGCAGCAGAAAGCCACTCCCACAGTGTTCCTGATTGGTACCAAAGGTTGGGTTGGCAGGAGTTGGCTCCGTGGAGGCCAGGCCTCTGGGTTTGGGTGACCCGGCTGAGCCTCCCAGCCTCAGAACTGAGCCTAGACCTGGAATGGATCTGTCTGCACCCTGATGCTTGCAGGGAAGTTCCTTCACACTGGGTTCGCATCCTGACGGCTGCTGGCAGAGGCCTTTGCATCGTCATCTGAGAAACAGGCGCAGTGAGAACTTTGGATGGCAGGTTCTGACTCCCGGGCAAGCATCGGAGACTGGGCGGCCACACCTCCCGGGGCCACTGGGGCTCGGTCAACGATGGTGAAATCCCCGAGCACCCAGCCGCCGCCGCCGCCTCACTCTGACCAGGCCCGTGTGCCACGTGGGCTCCTCCCGCCTTCCTTCACCGCCCTGAGTGTGCTGTGTGGGGCTCTGCGAGTGCAGCTGCCCACAGGACAGATGCTCTCTGCTCCCACTGCTGCCCACCCAGTGCGGGAGACAGGTGTTCATCAAACCATGGAACCAGTAAGGATACAATAGCTACTCCCGGCGCAGCTCTGTCACACAGGGACAGAGCACACAAGAGAGGGCCAGAGAGGGTGCAGGGGTGACCTGGGAGATCAGGGTTTGCTAGGGAGAAAAGGCAGAAGAAGCAGTACGTACAAAGGTCTTGAGGTAGGCACCAGTTTTGTGCCAGGGAGAAGCCGAAGGAAGGCCAGTGGTGTGACGTGGAGCCGACCACCGGGACTGGCACCAGAGGACGTGCTTTGCCACTGCAGCAGTCTGACGGCTCAGAAGAGGGCCCAGCCGTGGTTGGTTTTCAGATCCCACCAGAGCTGCAGATACATGTCCCAAGCTGCCAACTGGCATCTGTCCTGAGCACCTGGCTAGCTCCATCTCTCCCGGCAGCCGGTCCCCCTGTCTTTCTCCCCAGCCATCTCACGCAACATGGGACATCACCACGGCAGACCCAGCCCCGAGGTTCCAGGGCGCTGGCTGTTGGAATCATGAAGGGCTCAGGCTCCACAGTGGCTTTCCTGGCTTGTTCAGCCGCTCAGTGCCTGCGTTCCGCCGATCCCAGTTCATTATCCCCACAGGGCCGACTTCTTTTTGTGCAAATTGCCTGCCGCATTTGAACCGGTCTGGAACCGCTGCTCAGGCTGGGGAAGTCAGAGTCGAATGCACCCAGATCAAAGCCCGCACGCGCCCGCACCGTCCATGTCGCAGCTCCCAGAAAACAGAGCGGTTCTGTCCTCCCCAGAGGGAGCCAAATTGCTCTGTGCAGAGGCTGGAAAGGAAAAGTGAGGAGAGGTGTTTGAACTGCCTGCCGCACCTCCAGATCATCTTCTCTAGAACCGAAAACCCGGGGTGCACCCTGGGCTCCTGGGGGAGGTGGGGCTACCAGAAGCCAGGATGGATTCCAGACACCACCTCCCCCTCCACAGCCCTCCAGCAGGGACCTGGCTGCAAGCTCAGGCCCTCGCCTGGACGGCCTGAGCCCCGGAGACTCCCCCGCAGCCCTCACCAGATCGCGAGGTGCACTGGAAACAGGAGCCTCTCTGCCTTGTCAAAGGCTCCTCGCTCCGTTGGTGGTGAGCATCAGTCATCCAATACCCCGCCCTGGGTAGGAAGACAAGCAGCTCCTAAAATGTTGGAAAACAAATCCATTTTGAAGGGCAAGAATAACAGGTGTGAAGTTATGTTGGGAGCCTGAGGTATATAAATAGCAGAGAAGGTGACGGGAGCAGGTGGCCTCACTCCTGAGGGTGCGGGGCTGCCTTCTGTTCCTCCTCTCCCCTGTGGTCTCCCTTCCTCTCCCCTTTCCTCCTCTTCCCCTCTCACTCCTTGCTCGGAGTTCTTTTTGTTTTCTGATTCCAACACCCCTTTTTTGTTGTTGTTGTTCCAAGAAGACTATGAACTATTCACGTCAAGACTCTTACTATCAGAAGGCATTCAACCCACCTTACACACAAAAGGGAATTGATTGGCTGGAGTAACTGGGAAGTGCCCGGGGTGCTGGGCTTCAGGCACAGCTGGATCCTGCTCTCTTCCCCGCCCCCTCTTCCCTGCACACCTGTGCCAATTATGCTTGTTCCTACTTGGAAAGAACCGTTGTGATTCTACAGCCTGCAGTCATCCAGGATAGCTCCTTTGGTGCGGTGGGGGGGGGGGGGGGGGGGGGGGGGGCCGTGGGGGGGGGCGGGGGTGAGAGGGGAAATAGGTCATTTCAAGTTGAACTCAGGCAGGCACTCTACCCTTTAGCCTTTTTTGGCTGTAGGTCAATTTCAGATACAATCTCCTGCTTCTATTTATTTATATTGTTTGCCTGAGGCCAGCCGCAGATAGTGATCCTACAGATCTTGGCTCTGTGCGAGGTTGGGATTACATGAGTCCCCTCCTACAGTGTCCATCTCCCCTTCCCACGGGGCATGGTGGTCCATCTCCCCTTCCCACGGGGCGCGGCATGGTGGTCAGTCTGGGCCTCCATGCACCTGCCGTCCTGTCTGCCCCATGGAGAGGCGCTCCGGATGTGGCAGCAGCTCGTCCTCCTCCTGTGTCAGCTCTGCTGTGGTTTTTACGGCCTGTACCACACTCAGGTTCCGGGCAGCCACGCGGGGCACTGTGTGGGCCCGAGGGGTATGGAGGGGCTGGCGTGGCATGGGGAGGGGTGGGGGGGCGACCTCTTTCAGCCACAGCAGCCGCCACACTGGACCACTCCCTGGAGCCCCAGGCCTTAGGCCTTCCCGCACCCCACTGCACCCCAAAAGCAAACCCACCTTCCCTCCTGGCTCTGCGACTGCGGTAATCTCCCACTCCTTCTCCCAGACTGGGGAGCTGGGGAGTGTCACTCAAGGATGCTTAGTCAGCCCTGAACAATGCCCCTCATGAGGTCGGAAGCCGCTTAGCAACCACTCAGGCCTTAGTAACCAGCCCTGGAGTGCCGATATTTGCCCAGCAGAAACTTGAGATTCTCTTGACAAATGCTTAATTCCACCCCCACCTCCCATCCCCCCCTTTCAGGTTCCTACCATCAGGCTCCGCCCACCAGAGCTTTCCCACCCCCTGAGCACCATCAGGCTCCGCCCACCAGAGCTTTCCCACCCCCCTGAGCACCATCAGGCTCCGCCCACCAGGGCTTTCCCACCCCCCTGAGCACCATCAGGCTCCGCCCACCAGGGCTTCCCACCTGCCTGAGCCCGGCACGGGGCCTTTGCCCCTCCACCCCAGGGCAGCTTGGAGGCAGGAGCACTAGATGGTGTGACATGATGTCCTTTGTTAAAGGGTTCTCAGCAACGTCCCCAGTGAGGATATCCACCTCTGAGGGCTCTGCCGGCCCGGGGCCCCATCCTGCCCGCTGCCCTCCGCCCTCTGCCCTTTGCCCCAATCCTGAATTAACCTTGGATAATTCACCCCAGCCTGCAGGGCCCTCTCAGGACCACGCCTGGAGCTCTAGGGAAACTGAGGCAGTAAGACCTGGTCCTTGCGCTCAGGAGCCCTGGAGCAGTCTGTGAATCCAGGCCGGGCTTTCGCCTCCTTGCCAGCTGTTTTGGGGCTCCTCAGGGCTGGGGAGCTGAGGGCAGGATGGCAGAGGGGTAAGCATCCAGCCCCACTTCCTGCCTGCTGCTGTTCTGGAAAGCCTGCCTCAGAAGCTCAGAGTCTCCTGGGGTCTGGCCCTCAGGTCCTCAGCTCCCCCATCTGCCCACTCCGCACCCCTGGCCTGAGACACCGATTTTGGGGTCTCCTGATGTGCCATAGCGCCTGGGAAGCACCAAAGCAGGGTGCAGCCAAACCCCAGCCTCCACTTGCATGCTGGGAAAGGGGAACGGACCCGAGCGCTTGGGGGATACATTGGGAGACACAGCACACAGAAGCAGAGCCGGTCGCCGTCCATCCATCCATCCGTCCACCCATCCATCCATCTGTCCATCCATCCGTCCGCCATCCATCTGTCCATCCGTCCATCCATCCATCCATCCGTCCATCCGTCCATCCATCCGTCCATCCGTCTGTCCGTCCACGCACCAGGGCACACCCTGGGAAGGTAGGGCGTGGGGGCTCCACCGACGCCACCGCGCCCTGGTCCCTCACCCACTGGTTCCCTCCCCACCTTTCTTCCCAGCCCCATGGGGGAAAGGCCGCCACACCCCACAGTGCTGCCTAAGAGACTCCCCCCCCCATGGCCACCCCGGCACGGGCGGGTCACACAGGCACGGGGCAGCCGGCTCTCGCCACAGACACGCCAGTGCCAGCACCAGGCCGGGGGCAGGCACGGAGGGGCCTTACGCAACCTCCGACATTGTTCAAAACCAGTGTGAGAGAAAGCCAGCGCCCGCCCCAGGCCCAGCTCCGCTGTTCCTTACGTAACTGGCAGCATTGTTCAAAAGAAGCCCAGCTCGCCACTCCCCTGCCCCGCCAGCCACCCGCCAGAGCCCACCCTGAGACCAAGCACGCCCAGACCCAGGCCAGGACCCCGGCAGCCCCCCTTTCCTAGAGACAGGAAGTGAATACTGTGAAACAAGACATGCCATGCTTCGTGTTCTTTGGGGAGTCACAGCTGTGATTCAATTCTATTTGCTGGACTGTAGGTTTGAACTCTGACCTGTGGGGGGGTGTCCATCCTGGGGTTTGAACTCAGGGCTTGGGCTCTGTCCCTGAGCTTTTTCACTCTACACTAGTGCTCTACCACTTGAGCCACAGCTCCTCTTCTGGCTTTTTTTTTTTTGGTGTCTAATTAGCGATTAAGGTCTCATGGACTTTCCTGCCCAGCCTAGCTTTGAACCATGATCCTCAGATCTCAACCTCTTTAATAGGATTACAGGTGTGAGCCACTGGCACCCAGTTTGAACTCTGATTCCCATAATGGAAGGGACAGTCTAGTTCTAAATACGCAGGATAGGAAGGCATGGTAAGGACAGATATCTCTTTCTAACACTTGGATTGCCAGTGTGTGGCGGGGAAGGTCGCTGTACATGGGTAAAGCATTAGAAACAAAGGCTCTGGGTTCGAAACTGTTTTTCAAGCCAAGGCAATGATGGTTGCTGGCCCTGTAAAGGACGGGACCTTTGGCCACGTTCTTGAGTGTAACATCAAAGTGCCATGCGCAGGACCACTAAAGCTAAAGTTAGAGACTGGTTCTAACAACAAGAAGGAAGGAGGGATGGAAGGAGGGAGGGAGGGAAGGAGAGAAGGAAGGAAGGAAGGGAAGGATGGAGGGAGGGGAGAGAAACCCAGCCTGCAACCTTTTAAGAGGAAGAAAAGTTGGAAAGATGAGCTGTACAGATGGGGAGAAAATATTTGCAAACCACAAAATCTGACAGCGTGCTGGTATATGCGTATGAAAATCACTGTCAACGTCAAGCACAGCGTGGCTCATGCCAGTCATCATCCAGGGGGCTGTGTTTCAAAGCTAGCCAGAGCTGACTGCCAGTGAAAAAACTCCACAAGGTGGCAGGTGCCTGTCATCCCAACTACACATAAATGTTGCCAGACTGTAATTTTTAATAAAGCAGGGTTGGGGGCATGACTCAGGTGGTGGGTCACCACCCAGTGAAGTGTCAGGTACTGAGTTCAAGTTCCAGTCTTGGACAGAACAGGAAAGGAATGAAAGGGAAGGGAAGGGAATTTTAAAAAGAATGTGAAAGGGACTGGGAAGGTGGCTCAGTGGTAGAGCGCTTGCCTTGCATGCATGAGGCCCTGGGTTTGATTCCTCAGCACCACATAAGCAGAAAAAGCCAGAAGTGGCGCTGTGGCTCAAGTTGTAGAGCGCTTACCTTGAGCTGAAGAGCTGAGGGACAGCGCCCAGGCCCAGAGCTCAGGCCGCATGACTGAAGAGAGAGAGAGAGAGAGGAAGGAAGGAAGGAAGGAAGGAAGGAAGGAAGGAAGGAAGGAAGGAAGGAAGGAAGGAAGGAAGGAAAAGAAAAGCGATGTGGCACATGTGGTAGAGCACATACCTATCAAGTTCAAGGCCCTGTGTTCCAACCTCAAAAAACTCAAGATTCAACAGTTGCAAAAAGAACAGAAACAATTAAATGAAAAAGGAACGAAAGACACTTCCCTGAAGAGGAACACAGATGCAAATAGGCGTGGGGAGGGGGGAGACGTTCTGTTGTTTGTGGCTGGGCCAGTGCAACCCAAAAGCTCAGTGAGAAACATGGCCAGCCAGTGCTCTGGGGAAACAGCCACGCCACCCAGCGCCGACGGGGAGGCAGGGGGATTAGATGTGGTTGGCAGAAACTTTGTAAAATGATGCCGCCACTCTGGGAAACAGCGCAGCAACTTCTTTTTAAACACTGCCAGTTGAGTAGCTCACGCCTGTAATCCTAGCAATCAGGAAGAGGATTCTTAGGGCCAGCCTGAGAAAAAAGGCCTTCATCTCAACCAACAGGCATGGTGTGGTAGGGTGTTTCTGTGAGCCTAGCCATGGGGAGGTATGGGGTAGGAAGACTGCAATCTCGAGCCAGGTAGGTTGCAGACGAAAATGCACTATCATACACAAAACATGACGAAATCAAAAGTGGCTGGGGTATGACACTTCTGGCTTTCTCTGAGTAGTTTATTGGAGATAAGAGTCTCACGGACTTTCCTGCCCTAGCTGGCTTTGAACTACGATCCTCAGTCTCCTGAGCAGCTAGGATTGCAGGCGTGAGCCACTGGTGCCTGGCTAACTATGCATTTATTTTCACAAATACATACAAGTTTATGATCACACACACACACACACACACAAATGTACATGATTGCTTATAAGAGCTTGTTCATAATAACTTCCTGAACATGGAGTGGTAACCCAGATGTCTCTCTATCCGTAAACAGTTAAACAGATTGTGGTATGTCCAAGCATGGAATACTACTCAGCAATTAAAAAAATAACTTGGATGAGTCACTCACCAGGGAATTACGGCACACAAAATAAAGCTGACCCCACGAAGGTTGTGAATCGCCAGAGCCCGCGTGTGTGACGGCGCTGAGAGACCATACCAGAGGGGCGGGTGTGGGGTAGAGCGGGGCCTGGAATCCCACAGGAGCGGCCGTCAGGAGCTGCACTGAGGGGTCAGCCAGGGTGGGTGGTGCATGCTTAGTCATGGGAGACGTCAGCCCTGAGGACAAACAGGGCCTCCCTGTACAGTATGTGACAGCGTCCTCTAAACCGACAACGGTTCCCACATAAAAGGGGATCCGTGAGTGAATAGATGGATAGATAGATGAGAGGCACATATGGGGAGGGGTGGAAAGATGGATGGATGAGTAGATAGATGAATGGGTGGGTAGGTAGATGAATGGGTGGGTAGGTAGATAAATGGATGGGTAGGTAGATGAATGGGTGGGTAGGTAGATGAATGAATGGGTAGATAAATGGATAGGTAGATGGCTCAAGAGATGATTGGGTGGATGATGGGCGGATAGATGGCTGGCTGGATGATGGATGGATGGATGGATGGATGGATGGATGGATGGATGGATGGTGGATATGGATGGATGATGGGTAGATGGACAAGTGGATGAGTGGGTGGATGGATAGAGTTCTGACCGTGTGGCAAAGAGCATGCAGTTGGCTTCTGAAGGGGCTCACTGGGCTAAGGCATGTGATCTTATGATTACCCCTCGCCAAAGCCCGAGAAATAGCCGTTCTCTGTGTCCCGGGTGGAGGCTCCGGGAGGTCACACCACCTGCCCAGGAAAGCCACCCTGCCTGTCGAGAGCATACCCTGTGAGCATCCTCTGCCACACGTGGGGGGCCCTTACCCTGTCCCCCGCCAAAGATGAGCTTAGGTCAATGCAGAAGACAGCGCTGGCAGAGTCAGCGCTGAAAGGGAGGGAGGAGGGAGAAGAGAAGGGAGGGAGGGAGAAAATAAAGGGAGGGAGGGAGAAGAGAAGGAAGCAGGGGAAAGAGGGAGGGAAGGGGGAAAGAAGGAGGGAGAGAAAGGACAAAGAGGCGAGGAGAGGAGAAGGGAGGGAAGGAAGAGGGAGCGAGGGAAGGAGGGAGGGACGAAGGGAGGCAGATGCTCCTGCTTCTCCTCCATCTCTATCTCCACCAGATGCTGGCCTAGCCCAGAGCCCGTGTCCAGGGGATACTGTTCCCTGCTGCCCTAACCCCGGCCACCTCCCTGTGACTCAACCCGGCCACCTCTCCCTTTGCAGATTTCACCTGGCCACCTGGTCCCCAGCCAGACATGGGCCACGCTTTCCAAACCCAGCCGCCACTCACGACCAGACGGCGTGGAGGGTGAGTTGGAGGTGGGTTGTGGTGGGCAGAGGCGCCGTGTGGGTGAGGGGTGGCCAATGGCCGGTCAGTCGAGAAGAGCGCCCTCCCCCTGCCAGGTCCCCAGCCTCCAGCTTCCTGAGTGGCTGGGATGACAAGCTGAGCCACAGCACGCAGCCTCGCTCTGAGCTTCTGACCGAGCAGGTATGGCCAGCCGGCCTTTCCTGTGCCCTGCTCCTGCCCGCGTGCGGGGCCGCGGCCACTGCAGACCAGGGGCAGAGAGGGCTGTGGGCCCTAAGAGATCAGCCAGGCTGCTGGGCCTCCCTGAACTTCCGTCTCTCCTCCAAGCACTTTGGGACGAACCAGATGGTTCTCAAACACATTACATAATTGCTCACCTATGTGTCTAACGCCATCTCTGAACTATTAAGCGACGGACGAGGCAGAACGGAAACACAGGCACCCAACGCACAGTGTGGGTAGCGCTGGCGGGAAGGGAGCGGCCGCGCCAGGCCGTGCGTGGAGTGGGCAGGTCGCCCGCGCCCACGGTGGATGCGACGTGTGGGGTTTTCACTGTGGGGTTCGGCCTTTTTGGAGATCTGACCTAAAAGGGGTGCTAAGACACAGGAAGGAAGTGGGGGCGGGGATGAGCAGAGCCAAGGCTGGCAGAGGCGTGGCCACCAGCCGCGTCCACTGGACCCCCATGCAGCTCCTGGCCTTCCCCACGGGCAGCGTCCAGATCCACCCACAGGGACCCCCGAGTCCTCTCAGGGCAGCTGCTGCAGGTTGGGCCGGACCCCACAGCCACCTCAGCCCGAGCCAGGCCATCTGGCAGTCAGCAAGGGCTTGGCTGCTTCCTTGCCTCCTTTCTCCTGGGCCCCCTAGGAAGCGTGGGATCGCTAGCTTCCCAGACCTCTGCTCGTGTCCATGCTGTGTGGCCCAGGGGAATGAGTTTGACCTCTCTGAGCACTCTGGTGCCTGGCAGGGACTTGGTGGTCCTGGTTTTATCTCTGTGGCACACAACAGGGTCTGGGGACTTGTGGCGGGAGGGAAGGAAGCGCGGGAGGGATGGAAGTCAGGATGCACTTGGCAGTTGTAGAGAATTGAAGAGCAGAGACAGGCGGTGGTGTGATCCTCTCAGGGCCCCGGGAAAAGAGGCGTGGCTGTGTGAAGGTGCCTGGCTCTGTACTATCTACCCCCCCCCCCACACACACTGGTACCAATCACCCCTCAGAGGCCACCAGCACCTGGGGGCTCCTCCTAGACAGGCATCATTTAACAAGAGAGCGTTCGCACCCCTGTAATCCTAGCTACTCAGGAGGTAGAGAGCAAAAGAACCATGGTTTCAGGCCAGCCTGACGAAATGCGAGGCCCCCAGCTCCACACAAAAGCTGGGTGTCGTTGCTACACGCTATAGTCACATCTAGGCAAGAAGCCTGAACAGGAGGATCAAGGTCCAAGCCGGCCTGAGCTAAACTTAAGGGGAAAAAATAACGTTAAAAAAACAGAAACAAGGTGTATGGCTCCCGTGACAGAGCATCTGCCTGGCAAGTGGAAGGCCCTGACTTCAAACCCCAGTACCACAGAGAGGAAAAACACAAGTAGAGGGCTGAGCAGGGGAGGAGCGGCCTGAGCATCTAAATCCCGTTGGCTGCGTAGACGGTCTCTCTTTGTCCGGTCGGTTGTCCGGTCGGAGCTGTGCGTAGCTGAGTGTCAGCTGACGTCGAGGGCGCATCCGCCCACAAGGCCCTCACCTCTGAAATGCTTCGAAGGCAGTGGGGCCGGGGAGGGGCTGGCAGGCGGCTGGGCGGGCTCGCGTGGAAAGTGCGTCTTCCTTACCCAGGGGCTGGTGGAGGAAGGACACATTGCTCTGCAGGAACAGTGCTCGCTTTCTTCCTGTTCCTGATAATCCGGAGAGCCACGGGGCACATTACAAGGGAACGAGCGAGGAGTGGCGGGGGCCAAGAGGCGGGCCGGTTAGGAGCCCCTGCCACCTGAGTTCCTCAGTCCAGGGAGACTTCCTGGAGGAGGCCAGTCCTGGCCACTCCTCTGGGTCCCCTCCCCTCCCGGGGCCTGACCTCCGCCAAGTGTCCCCAGCCGTGTGGCTCTTTTCCTCAGAAGCGGGCTTGGGCCAGGCCACCTGGCTGGCCCGTACAGGGAGTCCTCAGAACAAAAGCACTTCCAGGTAAGGAGGCTCGAAGCCAGGCTGCGGCCGATAGGATCAAGGGCCTCGCGCTCAGCTGAACAGCGGCCCAGCAGGAAGCTGAGAGCCACAGCTGCCGCCCACAGTGCTGCTGGCAGAGACCACGGGGCACGGCAGAGGCCGGTCCCCGGCCCCCGATGCCCAGCCACGCTTCCCCGCCCTCGCTGGCCCGGCCTCTCCCTGCCTAGCTGGTCCCTAGGCCAGAAAGGGAGGCAGACCTGCTGGCGGTCAAGCTGGACACGGGAGCCGGGTGCGGCGCTGCCCACGCTGCTGCCTGCCGAAGCAGCTGCCGCCGCCCAGGGCCAGAAGAGCAGAGTGGGGCACACTTGGAACTCAGAGGAGACACTACAGGAATTGCCACGTCTCTCACTCAGGTATGACAGATGGGGTTGTGGATGGCTGGCAGCCCAGGCCTAGCCACCAAGCATTAGGAGACAGACTCACTGGCCAGGGGAGAAGATGGAGGGGTGGGGGCAGACCAGGTTGGGCAAGGCCCACTCCCATCTCTTCCTCTGGCTCTGAGGATGAGCCAGCATCGCCCTGTACCCCGAGTACCCCTTAGATCGTCAGCCCTGTAAGTTGGGGGTGGCATGTGGTCTCAGGACCCGGGGCTCGGCTCTGAGCCCTGAGGCTACCTGTCCGGAGTACGGAGGCAGGGAGGTTTGCGCCGCTAGGCTTCAGGGATGGAGACCCCGCGGGGACGCTCAAGGCCCCGGCTCCTTCGCAGGTCCAATTATAAGGATCTGGCCCACGGTAGGAGCTCCGGCCCCCGCCTGGACCTGAGGGTTTTATAGGAGAACGCAGAGTTGACAGGTCCCATCTCCTGGGGATATGTGAGGGCTGGCGTCTTACCTCCCGCTTAAATTGGGAGATTCAGGGGTGCGAAAGGAGGAAGGGAAGGGGGGGAAGGGCTGGAGTATGCGTTGCGAAAGAAGAGACACAATGCGGCGTGACATGTCACCGGCCCCTTGTCTGCTGCGACTGGGCGCTGACTAGACCGCAGGAACTCTGGTGAGAACTTCATCTCACTCCACCCGGCCTGATAAGGAGGGGGGTCTGGATTTCAGCACGGGGGGGGGGGGGGGGGCAGGTCTTGTTCACCTGCCACACGAAAGCAGCAATGCAGGGGCTGAGAGGTGCGGGCACCCAGGGGTGCACACCCAAGGGTGTGGCGGGGGGGCCACGGCAGGCCGGAGTCCACACCTGTGTTAAACGTGAGGGGAGCGAGTCTCAAATCACCCTTGGTGACGTCATCCTGCGTGGCCACCGCAGGTCAAACCCGCCCAGCGCGCAGAGCTCGGCTCCGGAGTGCGGAGATTTCCTTTTAAAAGTTTGTGAAACTGAGTGCAGAGGGGTGTGGTTGTAAGGGCCGGGGTGGCGGCCGGTCATCGGGGTTCCCTGGAGGGCGCCCTGGACCCGTAAATGGACATTTGGTAAAATGGGGGAGCCGAGGCAGCGCATTGATTGGTTAATCGTGGGAAACGGGGCCGGCAGCTGCTCAGCGGGCCGGGGACGAGGGCACACGGAAAGTCTGCTCTGGCCTCAGGGCATTTTAGCAACCATAAAACACCCCGAAACAAAGCATTTGGGGCTTTTTGTTCTTAATGTGTGTGTGTGTTGTGCTGTTGTGTGTGCCGGTCCTGGATTGAACTCAGGGCCTGAGCCCTCTCCCTGAGATTTCACGCTCAAGGCTAGTAGCGCTCTACCACTTGAACCATGGCTCCACTTCTGGCTTTCTAGTGGTTACTTGGAGATAAAGAGTCTCATGGACTTTCCTAAGGAGATGAGTCTGTGGGCGTGAGCCACCGGCTCCCAGCAACTTTGATTTTGGGGTTTTCTTTGTTGCTGTTGTTTCAAGTACACCCAAGAGCTGGAGCTGCTGGTTTGTGTCCTCCAGTGCCTTTGCTTTCAGAGAGGGAAACTGAGGCCCAGAAAGGAAGAAGGCTTGCTCGGGGCCCCGCAGTAGGATGGGGTCAGAGCAGGATGAGCGGGAGAGGGCTGGGGGTCGCGGGTGCCCTGCGGCGGTCCGTAGCCCTCGGAGCTCTCCAGACACAGTGTCTGCAGGCACCCTGACCCTCCCGCGCCCAGTGTGGGGTCTCGTGTCGGGTGGGCGGGTAAAGGGAGCCGGCGCGGCAGGGGGCAGCCAGGCCAGAGCTGACCCTGCCACGGAATCCAGGAGACTTTGGCCTGGTCCCCCGCCTCTCCGTGGGTCACCAGTGCCTCTGCCTGCCATGATGGCAGGGGACAGGGAGGGCGGAACGGAGATGTGGCTGAGAGCACGTGTAGACCCACCATGCCTAGAACGTTCCAGAATTTCCCAGGTCAGGTTTCACGCCAGAGGCGCGGCCCTCTGCAGTGAGGTGAGGCAGGTCCAGGATGGCCCCCTCGTGAAGTGGGACTGACTGGAGGGACAGCCTGGTCACCTGGAGCCACGGTGGCCGCCCAGCTCCGAGCCGGGCCCCTCCACCCCCAGCCCCACCGAGGATGGGCACCGCTTTCAGTTCAGAGAAACCAGAAATCTGGATTCTGAGGCCGAACCCTTTATATTTTTTAAACATTGGCATTTAATCCCATTTTATTTTAAGCTCTGAGCAAAACAAACAAATTTATTTTAAGCCGACTGCTCTCACCAGCGGCTTGTTTGCAGCTTTGACTCCAGTCTGGCCCTGCCGGTGCGTGCACTTTCATTTACGTATTACTTATTCCTGCCTCTTAGAGAGGCCTCAAGAGAAATGCTTGCAGCCAGATACCAGTGGCTCACACCTGTAATCCCAGCTACTCAAGAGGCTGAGATCTGAGGATCACAAATTCAAAGCCAGCCCAGGCAGGAAAGCCTGTGAGATTCCTGTTTCCAGTTAACCACCAAAGAACTGAACCTGGAGCTGTGGCTTCAGTGGTAGAGTGCTAACCTTGAGCAAGAGAGCTCAGGGACAGCGCCTTGGCCCTGAGTTCAAACCCCAGGATGGGAGGAGAGGAGAAGAGAGGAAAGGAGAGGAGAGGAGAGGAGAGAAGAGGAGAGGAGAGGGAAAAGGGGAAAGGGAAGGAAAGGAAAGGGAAGGACTGCTCTTTGTTTCTGCTTAACCTTCCTGCACCTCTGTTTTCCCACATGCGCAGAGGGCGTCAGGACGCCTCCCGCAGCTCAGGGCGAGGGGCGCATGCAACAGCACAGGGAGAGAATTAGACGAAGAACGTGTGGCCATTGCCGGTGGTCAGCGGCCGCCCGTGTGCAAATCTCTGGCTCCTGGCCTTTCTTTCTGCTGCCTGTGTGCACATGGTGACTCAGGTCTCCGCATCCTCTCCTGGCATGGCCCAGCCCCTCCTCCTCACCCTGGGACCCGGCAGCCTCGGCCTCCGCCCTTGGAGGCAGCCCGGTGCGGGGAGAACCAGTGCCAGAACAGCACCTTTGGATTTCAGTCCAGAGCAGTGATCTCCAGTGTCCTTTTCCGGATCGTTTCTGAAATGCATCCTCTCCTCTCCTTTGACGCCCTCTGGGTAAGGGCGAGTAAGAAGCAGCTCGCAGCGAGGACCAAGAGACGGAGGGACACAGCAGACAGGGCGGTGACAGGGTGACAGGGTCCAGGAGACGGCATCGTGGCGACTTGGAGTAGCTGGATAAACCCCAGGTCTTCTGCCTTGGCGCTGTGTGACCTTGAACCTGGGACGTACACGCCCTGAGCCATCCGCAGTGACCGGAGGTCACCTTTTTCTCTGAGTGACTCAGGGCACCAAGAGGGCTGCAGGCGTCTCTGAGGGAGCCGTCGCGTTCCGGCACCAGCGTCCACCTTTGCCGTTTCTATAGTGATTGTGTGCAGCTCAGACCTGAGCACACACAGACATCACTCCACGGAAAGAACGGCGGCCCATGGCCGGTGCCCAGAACGGTGGAGGGTCACGAGGCTGGGGCCGCTCCGGTCCTGGGGCCTGGCTCTTCTTGCCCAAGAGAGACTGGCCTCCAGGCTGCCTCTCTGAGTCTCCAGGGGAAGGCGAGGTCCCCGGGAGGTAGGATTTGTATGGACCCGTGCAGAGCTTTCCAGAAAGCCCCATGAGGCCAGTCCTGCGCCGGTCTGGGGGTCCCACACCCTGGGGTGCCTGCCTGGGTCCTTCCCGCTGTCACGGCTCGCCGGCGGTGGCGAGGACTGAGCAAGGAACCAAGGCGGATTGGTTCTCACGAGTCTGGAGGCCGGGAGATCCCCGGGGCGGGCGACCACTTCCCGCAAGGGCCTCGTGCTTCACCAGCCTGGGTGGGAGGCCGCAGGGCAGAGGGCACAGAGGAGGAGGCCCGGGCGGGAGGCCAGCCTCGCTCTGACAACCCGCCCTCACCACCATCATCAGTCCAGTCCTGCCCACGCGAGAGCTCACTCCCAGGAGAAAGGTGTCAGTCGGTCCCTTCCTGGGACCCCACCCCACACCCCCAACCCTCACCTCGGCTCCCAGTTCAGGGACTCAGCCATAGCTAGACCACCGAAGCCCGAAGCCTCCGAAGCCCTCAGGCAAGGGTCACGGGACTGCCCGCCTACCCCATCTCCACGGCAGACCCAGTTCTGCCCGCATTCTGCTGGTAACTGGGGGCAGAGTCTGCGCAGGCGTAGCCGGGAGCGGCTGCTGTCAGCCGTGGGGGCGTGGGGGCAGCCTGGGCCCCGCCAGCACCTCCACTTCGTCCTCTGGACCGTGCTGGTCCAGCACAGTGCCGAGTGGACACTGCCCCTTCCCTCTGCTCCATCCCAGCCTCGCTCCCCTCCCCTCCCCCCCACCAGCATCTGGGTTCACCCCCCCATCACCTGGAGCTAGTGCCCCTCCCTGCCTGCCTGCTCCAGCTCCGGCTCTGGTGCCCGGGCCTCTCCCTCTGGGCCCCTGAGCTAATTACACATTTCCCTAAGTCGCTGTAAGAAAACGCTAATTAAATCAGGGTCGGCCATCCATTTTCTGGTTAAGGACGGGCAGCCTGACACCTGTCTGCATCCCAGCGTCCCGAAGCGAGGCTGGGGATCTCCTCTAAGACCCAGCGCTGGTCCATCTTGCAGGAGTAGACATTGTCCCACTTCTGCACGTGTCAGGGTCACCGTGCAGCATAAAGTCAGGGCGCAGCCAAGGAAAGGGGGCAACAGGGTCGAATGGGATGTCCCCGCTTCTTTGTTTCTTTGCAATGCTGAGGTTCGACCCCAGGGCCTTCTACACACCAGGAAGCTCACTTCTCCTGAGCAACAGTCCCGGCCCTTTTGTGTTTTTTGTTTTAATTGAGACAGATCCTCGCTCTCTTGCCTGGCCTGACTAAGAAATCAAGATCCTCCTGCCTCTGCCTCCGGGGAAGCTGGGATTCTAGGCCTGCCCGACCACACCCTGCTTGGGACATTCCCACATTCTCCGGGCAGGGTGTAGGCCAACTCCAGCCCTTGCTCTCAGTGCCCTGGCAGAGAGGTCTTGGCTTTCCGAGCAGCTGCTGACGGAGCACGGAGCAGGTGCTGAGCCCACGTTCTCAGGGTGACCTTGCACTGGAGCCGAGCTGCACTCTGAGCAAGACCCGGGCAGCACGAGAGCGCTCCCTGGCCCGGCCTAGCTGTGGCTCTCTCCCCTGAGAGCTCCCAGAGAGCACTGGAGGTCAGCCCTGCTCCCTGCGCCCACCCGGACACTTGATCACAGCCAGGGAGGTTAAAAGACCCCAAAGGCCAAGAACACACAGGGTCAGATCCGCTATGTCGCTGAGGACCTACTGGGCATGCCCAGCTCAGCACAGGGCTCCCCAGGGGCCGGGTTCCACCCATCTGGTCTGCATCTCCGTGAGCTGTGTGACCTGGGGTACATTGCACAAACTTTCTGCGCCATCTCTGGGAAACAGGAGTGCGAGCCACACGACTTGCTCGCTGGGCTTCCTGTGGGAATGAAATGAGCTCACAGTGGCTCAGAGCGAGGACTCCTGCCTTCCAGGGCTGTGATTTCAAAGGAAATCCAGGTTCCGGGCAGGGGGAGGGGGGCTGATGGCTCCCCTTTGTCAGGTGAGATCGGGGAGAGAATCCACTTGCTCATGGTCACCCAGAAACCTCTGGTGCCCTCCTGTGCCCAGAGAGGAGGGTCTGACAGAGCCCATGGTGAGGCCAGACTGCAGCCAGAACATGGAGAAGAAAAGGAGGTTGTTGGCCAGGTCTGGCAGGGCCTGCCTATAATCCCAGCACTCGGGAGCCTGAGGCAGGAGGATCACAAGTTCTAGTCTTGGGCTTTGAAGCCTAAAAACTGGAAAAGAAAAGACAGAATGGAAAGGAAAGAAAGGCAACTTCCTCAGCAGGGCATCCCTCAGAGGCGCAGGTGGCTATAAATACGGGAGGCGAGGGGCTTTCTAACTAGGCCAGGAATGTGTGTTAGTCATTGAGGTCAGGACACCGCAGCGCAGCGCGGGGCGGGGCGGGGCAGGGAAGGTGTGCGGGAGCCACTCTCCCCGCTCAGAGGACGCCGGGGCTGGGGCGGAAGGAGGACAGGGCGCCTTGTCCAGTGGGACCCCAGGCCTCACCGCCACCCCCCTCCACCGTGGCCACCTGGAGAAGCCCTGCCTGGACTCTGAGATGTCCCCCAAGACCCCCCCTGGGGCCAAGGTCATGGCTGCCAGGGCCGAGTGCAGGTGGGAGCGGCCATCCTGGGCGGACAGGCCCTGCCCGGTTTGTAAATAAGCTGTTGCTTATTTAAAGGTGCTAGGAGAAAGAGACCAAGGGAACGGCGGCACTGTGGAGGGATGGGGGAAGACGATGGTTGGTCTGTAGTCCAAAAGGGGTGGCCTCAGGATCCCCAAGCTGCAAAACCCACCAGCGCCCAAGGCCTTGATTAAAAAAAAAATGGTGCCATGGCTGGGCATCTGGTTCACATCCCTCATCCCAACACTCAGGAGGCAGGAAAGTTCACGAGCTTCTTAGCTCCAGTTAAGCAGCAAAAAGCCAGAAGTGGAGCTGTGACTCAAGTGGAAAAGCACTATCCTTGAACTCAAAAGCTCAAGGGCAGCGCCCAGGCCCTGAGTTCAAGCCCCAGGATGGGCACAAAGAGAGAGCAAGTGAGAGAAAGAGACAGACAGACGAGAGAGATGTGAGAGGAGGAGATGAGAATGAAAGAATGAAGGAACAGAGGAAGGAAGGAGGGAGGGAGGGAAGGAAGGAGGGAGGGAAGGAAGGTGGAAGGGAGGGAGGGAGGGAGAGAGGAAGGGAGGGAGGGAGGAAAGGAGGAAGGAAGGAAGGAAGGAAGGAAGGAGAAGGGAGGGAGGGAGGGAGAGAGGAAGGGAGGGAGGGAGGAAAGGAGGAAGGAAGGAAGGAAGGAAGGAAGGAAGGAAGGAAGGAAGGAAGGAAGGAAGGAAGGAAGATGAGGCCACATTGCACAGAACCTAGGATCTGGGCTTCAAATCCTTTGAGGGACCAACCACCCCAAAGCCAGGACTTAGGTCCTGAGGTGAAAGGGCCTGTCGGGGAGGGGTCCTGCCTGCCCCTCTCCACCTGAGCCTGCACTGCCTCCCCCCTCCCCCCCCCGCCATGGATGGCCACATCACACCAGGACCACTGCCCACGGGCTTCCCCAGCCACGCCACCCATCGCCGTGTGGATTGGGGTTTTGCGGCACCTGCACGAGCACGTACCCCTGATTCACACTCCCCTCATGACTGAGCGCCCACGGCCCGGGGCAGAGCCAATGCAGACCCTACCCCCTGCCCACGATGCCCAGCGCGGCGCCTACCCAGCAGGGGTGGCAGAGACCACCACGAACCGCCCGGGGTGCAGCTTGGGGGAGTGACAGGAGACTGTGGCACGGATTAGGGTTGCTCTGCCTCTCATTTTGCATATGGAGACACGGAGGCCTCCCCCCGCCCCCACTTGTGGCACCCTGGGGCCAGGAACCAGACCACCCTTCCCTGATGCCCGCCGAGGCCGGCAGCTCCCTCCGGAGGCCCGGCCTGGGGCGGCAGGTGGAGCTGCTCGGTCTCCAGCGCCCCAGGCAGGTGCCGGGCAGCTGGAGCCGCCGTGACCTTTGTCATGAGTTATTTTTAGCTGAGCAGGGCCGGCCATAGCTCACACACCTGTGGCATTTTTGAAGCACATCTGAATGTGACAGATGTACACGCGCATCGCCCTCACAGGGCACCGTGGCCCTCGCACGGCACCTTGCGCTGGGCTCGCTGAGTGCACGTGGGGTCTCCCGGGGAGACGGGGTGCATGGTGCCTCGGAGCAGAGTCGGGGGCCCCTCCTTACCGTCCCCGCTTTGCAGATGAGGACACCGGAAAGGAGCAGGGCTGAGAGTGCCGGCGCCTGGCACATGGGGCAGGGGAGGGGCTTGTGGGTGATCTTGAAGTCGATTGGCTGCAGGGAGAGAAATCACTTCCCACTCCACTCTGGGATGGTGGCTGGGGAGGGGAAATGACTCGGCTAGGGTCATCTGAGGCCTGTGTGTGTGTGTGTGCGTGTGTGTGTGTGTGTGTGTGTGTGTGTGACAGGTGGAGCCTTCCAGGGTGCCAGCCGCTAAACACCCCATCAGCGGGGAGGGGGAGAGATGGTTACTGCCCGCAGGGGACGGGGTCCTGAGAGGCCCCCACAGGAGGGAAGATAACAAAATGCCACCCTGCCCTCGTCGCCGGCAGACACCCCCGCCCCCCCACAGTCCCCTCCTCCTGCTCCTCTCCTTTGCAGCCCAGTGTCCTACTGAGCCTCGGCGGCAGGGCCCTCCCACTAGGCATGCAGTAGGTGCCCAATTAATGCTGAAAGCTGAGGTCATGCTGCCTTGAGATCCCTCTCTTCTCAAAGCCAAGGACTAGACTCACCGTGACTTAAAGCGGTGTCTGCTTTGGCGGAAAGGAACAAGAAGCAAGCTAGACTTCTGTGAGCATCCCCTTCTAGATCCTTCCCCCCTGCAGACCACGAGACCCAGCTCTGGGCCTCAGTTCTGTCCACCCTCCTCTGCCCCCACCCCTGTCCCTGTGGCCACTTGGGCGGCCCAGCCTTCCCCAGATGTAGGGCATAGACTGCGGTGTGGGTGAGGGACAGTTTGGGGAACCACCAGCTGTGTTCTGACCCCTGCTGGGTAGCCTGGGGCAGGTCACCCGACCTCTCTGTACCTCTCACAGACACGAGGCTGAGAGTGGAGGCTGTGGGGGGAATTTCTGAGAACTAGCAGCTACCATCATGGCGCCCCCTCCCCCCAGGCCCTGGACCGGAGTCCTCACTCCAGCTGCTCTGTTCTCCCAGCACCTTCTCCCTCTATCTCCCTCCCTTCTACCCGGAGGCCTGGCCCCTGTTGTGGGCAGGTGGCCTAATGGTCACTGCCGGGTGGCCGGGTAGCCGAGAGGAAGGCTCTCAATCCCCATCCAATTGAGTCTCTAAAACCAGAGATGTGTCCCTTGCCTGCTCCCGCCTATCCTTACCATCTTTCCATTCCTTTCCGGCCTCAGGGCCTTTGCACAAGCCACATGCAACCCAGGGACACTTAGAGCACCTCCCCCAGCTTCGCCACCCTCGGTGGGCACCAGGTTCTCTGCCTGAGGTGTGACGGCCTCTCCGCTCACACCCTTGGGGCTCATGACTCTAGACGCTCTGGTGGAGCGGCCCCGGCTCCCCCGCCCTCTCCCGTGGTCCCCGCAGCTGGCACCCCGTGTGTGCGCGGAAGCGGAGCCTCACTGAGCTGACTGGGCGGTGGGACGCGTGAGTCACTGTCCGTGCGACACGGGGCAAGGGCGAGACCAGAGAGGCTGAGGGCTGGCCCCGAGTCACACCGCCCACCACGACTGGGCTCCGTACGCGTGTGTGTGCACGTGCGTGCGCAGGTACGCGTGTGCCTGGGCGGCCCATGCACTGCCAGCACTCACGAGAGCCTGCAGCCCTGGCCTCCAGGCCATGCGTCTGGACCCACAGATGTCCCCCTACTGACTGTCCACCCTCCCGTCCCCAGCCCTCCTCCCCCGGCCTCTCCAGGGGCCCTCCCTCACTGCTCCGTCTGCACGACCCCCTCTGGGAGGAATAACAGAGCAGTCACAGCCCCGGCTGCCAAGCTGTGTGACTCGGGGTGGCCGCTGACCCTCTCTGAGCTGCTCTGGGGCAGTCAGGCCCACACCTGCAGTAGGTGCTCAGCCAACGATGCGTTCCTTTCCTCCTGATGTTTTATGCTTGGTCCCATGCTCCTCCTCTGAGGAGTCCACCGGGAGTTGAACTCACGCATACCCGAATGCTAGCGCCCCAGCACAGCACCTTGCAGTGGCTCACACCTGTAGTCCTGGCTACTCGGGAGGCTGGGAGCTGAGGACCGTGGTGCCAGGCCAGCCTGGGTGGAAAAGTCCCCCATGAGACTCTTACCTCCAATCAAACATGCAAAAACCAGAAGTGGAGCCGTGGCTCAAAGAGTGCTTGTCTTGAGCCAAAAAGGGCCCAGGGGCAGTGCCCAGGCCCTGAGTTCAAGCCCATGACCAAAAAAAAAGAAAAAGAAAAGAAAGAGGAAGGAAGGGAAGAAGGGGCGGAGGGAGGAAGGAGGGGAGGGAGTAATGGCAGCAGGCCGGACTGTCAGGAGCTGAGCATGAGCCTCCAGGACAGAGCTGCCCTGGGCACTCGGGTCTCGTGCCCGGTGTCCAGCCTGGTCCCCAGTGGACCCCCCCGCCCCCACTCTGGATGGGGAACTTGAGTGAGGCCGGTGTGCAGGGGTCCCCATTCACAGACGAGCTCCAGAAACCCGAGCTCCTGCTCCAGGGCCACAGGGTCAGAGAGAATTCCCCAAGCGCACAGACCCACACGCTCAAACCTGCTTGTGGTTCGCGGCCGGCGCTCTGGTGCTCTGAGCTTACTACCTGCCGACGAGACCCAGTTTCCTGCCCCCCGAGTGCCTTCCTGCTGGTCACGTGTAGGCAGAGCGGTTGGCACAAACTGTTCCCGGGGAGGGGAAACCAGGGAAGGCTTCATGGAGGCCGGGCTGCTGCCGTGGACTCTTGAAGGATGAATAGGAGTTCCCCAGGCAGAGGGGTGGCCAGAGCGCGTGGGTCAAAGATGCAGAGCAGCCGGGCACCGGGGGCTCACGCCTGGAATCCTGGCTACTCCAGAACCTGAGACCTGGGGATCAAGAGTCAATGCCAGCCCAGGCAGGAGTCTGTGAGACCCTAACCTCCAATTAAAACCTAAAAAAAGAAAAAGCCAAAAGTGGCGCTGTGGCTCAAGTGCTAGAGCGCTAGTTAGCCTTGAAAATATATCTCAGAGAAAAGGGCACTGGTGGCTCACGCCTGCCATCCTAGCTACGCAGAAGGCTGAGACCAAAGCCAGCCCGCGCAGGAAAGGCCGTGAAACTCTGATATCCAGTGAACCACTAGAAAACCGGAAGTGACGCTGTGGCTCAAGTGGTAGAGTGCTAGCCTTGAGCTGAAGAGCTGAGGGACAGCGTCCAGGCCCAGAGTTCAAGACCCACAACCAAAAAAATACATGTGTGTATGTATATACATGTATATATGTGTGTGTATATATATACACGTATATATGTATATCTATCATATATACATATACATGTGTGTATATATGTCATATCTATATATATATCTATATATATATATATATCTCAGAGACAGTGTCCAGGCCCTGAGTTCAAGCCCCAGGACTGACCAAAAAACAAAACAAAAACCACAACCACAGAGCATGGAACTTCGTGAGTTTGGAGCAGGGAGATGGGCTGTGGAAGGGGCTGAGGCACAGTGTCATAGAAGACAGGGCGGTGCCGGCGAGAGGGCAGGATGAGGGCTGGGCAGAGCGGTGGAGTGAACGGCGAGAGGCCAGAGGCTGGGTCCCGATCTGGGTCCCGGGGAGCCCTCCTGACCCCCGTGGTGCCCCAGGACGCAAGGTGCCACTTCCTGGCCGCCTTCCTCGGCTCTGCTGGCCACAGACCTGTGAGCTGCAGCCATGGAAGCCCAGAGAGCCGTGGGCACCGTGCCCCCGCCCGGCTGGGTGCCGGGCCAGGGGAGCAGGAGGCTCCCGTCCGCGAGGGCCACCCGGCTCGGACGGGGCTTCGTGCGGCCCCAGATTCAGCCACCTCCTGCCTCCATGTGTTGTTTTGCCCCAACCCTGCCTCAGTTTCCTCCCTGTGAAACAGGGACACAAGGAAGGCCCGGGGCTATGGAGGACCATGCGCAGGGGCCACGGGAGACACACACCCGCGGCAGGGGGTCGCTGCCCCTGGTGGGGAGCCGGGGCCAGTGGCAGGAGCGGGGTCGGGGGTCTGCGCCCCTGGGGGGCATCTGCGGATGTCACGTTCGGGGAGAGGCCAGGGGTCCCCCATGGTCAGCAGCCTCGCCACGCATGTCACTGCACCCCATTTTGCACACGGGAAAAAGTGACCCCCAAGGAGCCTGGGGTCCTTGGCCCAAGACCACACAGCAGGGGCTGCGGTCTGCAGCCGGGGACCCCCTTTGGTGGGTACAAGGGGAAGATTTGGAACAGGCCAGGTCACAGGTTGCTGTGGCGAGGCCCAGGGCTGAGGGCCTGGGAGACTGAGCCGTCGCCTCCGACTTGGGGACCCTTGGCCCCCAGGTGCAGGAGTGGGAGGGGGAGCGGAGTGAGCTCTCTCGGCTGTGGCTCGGGGACTTCTAAGCGGCCCCGAGGCCCCCTTCCCCGTCTCGCTCATTTCTTCCATCAAATGGGGGTGCAGGATTAGAAAATCACTCATCCCCCCCAGGGAACACCCAGCAGCTGTTGGTCACCCCACCCAGAGCTGCCCCAGGACCCCTGCCCCTGTGCTCAAGGCCCTGAGTCAGGCCGGAGAACAAGGCGCAGAGACCCCCATGTCCAAGGAGGGCCAGGCTGACCCAGTCCAGTCCGCTCAGACCCGACTGGCAGATGCCTGAGCAGAGACCTCAGCCCCCACCCGACCCGGGGGGAGGAGGAGGGAGAGAGAAAGCACCCTGTGGCCAACGCCGCCTGCCCACGGCTCCCCTTTTGCTGCGGGACCCTGACCTGTCATCCCTGGCCTTCCTGGAGTTGCAACACCAGTGTCCTGTTTGTCTGATTGCCCAACCCCGCTGCCTGACCAGCGTCCCGGCCTCCAGTGCATCCTGGAAGGACGGACAGTGACCCAGTGGCCGCCGCGCGGGGGGGTGGGGAGATGTGTTTGTCCCATGTCCCCCACCCCCACCCTCCGTTTGTCCTTGAGATGGGAGAGGGTCTGGAGGGTCTTCCTCTCTGGGGCTTAGTTAGCAAAATCCTGCAACCACAGACCTGTGGGAGACTTTACTAGGTTCTGAGACGCAGCCCCCGGGACCCTGTCTGTCACGGCCCAGTGAGCGACAGCCATCCCCCCCCCCCGCAATCGCCTTGTGGCATGGCTGGAGCTGGACAGAAGCAGGAGCCCTGCATGGAGTCAGGAAGGGGCCCTTTGATTTGGACTTTGAGGGATGGGGAAGAGCTCATGGACCCAGAAGCCGAAGATGCACTTTCAAACTTTGCTCCTCCACGCGTAGGAATCAGCGCCCAGTCACCTAGGTGTGGACTCACGAGCTGGGCTGGCTGACTTGGGTTCTGGAAAGCCAAGTCCATGACGGCCTGAGGCTCGGGGTATGCGGGGGGAGGGTCCCCCTGGCCACAGGACCATGGGGCAGGCAGAAGCCGGGCCTCTCCCATGAATGAACAGCCCCCCCAACACGGCTGCCCTCTGCACTTTGGGGGACACCCCTCCCCCGGGCTGAGGAAGTACAGAGCTCAGCCGCAGGTGCAGTGCCCCTCCTGGCTGTGCAACCCTCTCCCGGCCACCAACCCCCTCTGTGCCACCCACACAGCCTCCTCCCTGCCGATAGGTGCTCCCAGCAGCTCCCGGAGCCTTTACAAAGTGAAAGGCACGCACGCTGGAGACAGGAGGGGTTATGTCCTCCGGGTGGGCAGCTGGGTGCTGCCCCTGCTGGGTTCTGGGAGTTTGCAATCAGGGAACAGGGGACCTCCACCTCCAGAAATGGAGAGGCGGACATGGTTGGCTCCTGGCACAGGAGGGGCGGGGGGGGGCGTCAGGAGCTGCAAAGGCCTCTCCCCGCTGTCCGCCTGCCTCTGCCCACGTCCCCAGCACTGGCCACCGAGGAGAGGTAGAGACCCTGCGCCACCCAGAGGGGTAAAGCCCCTCCAAAAACGGTGCTGGCACCCTGAGCCTCCAAGTTGGGGTAGAGTGAGGCTGCTTCTGGGCTCCCCCACCCCAGGCTGCAGGATGGGGCATAAGCCTCTCCCAGCAGGGTCCTAGGTTGCCCCCCCGCAATGAGGGGGTGCTAGCCTGGCCCCTCGGACATGCTTTGCCTGATGGAGCCTGGGCTGGATGGGTGCCAGGCCTGAGCATCCTTCCCTTCCTAGTGCCGCCACCCCGCACGCGCACACACGCACACTCACACACACGCACACAGAGGCTGCTCCACCTGTCCGGGGAGAGAGCCCCCCCCCGCACCCCCACAGGGCACGGGGCTTAGGGGGAAGGGGGAAGGGAGCCTGGTGGCAGGTGGGCCTGCCGCTGGCCCTGCGTGGCTCGGCTCTCCCTCGGCCGCCCCTCTGCCCGGCCGGTTCTGATTTTGGTGCAGTGCAGACGTTCAGCTTAACGAGACAAATTGATATTCCGTGCCAGCCGGGGATGGAGCGGCTGCGAGCGGGACGTCGGGCTGGGGGGATGTGGGGGGGG
>NW_012267228.1:3050032-3078116 GCF_000151885.1 Dipodomys ordii
GGCGGGAGTGGGGCCGGGCCGGCACCCTGGGCCCGGACATTCCGTCCCTTGGCGGCCCCCCGTCGTCGGCCTCGGGCTGAGCCCCCCAGGGGTCACGAATGGAGCCACCCCGCTTCCTCCCACACCGGCTGAACCGGGAGGGGCTCCCCAGCCAGCCCTATCCCGAGAGGACCCTCGGCCACCCCACCCGAGAGGACCCCCCTGTCCTAGCTCCATCCCCCCATCCAACCCCGTCCCGAGAGGGACCTCCTGTCCAACCCCATCCCCCGTCCACCCCCATCCCGAGAGGACACCCCCCATCAACCCCATCCGGAGAGGGACCCCTCCCCCTGTCCTAGCCCCATCCTGAGAGAGACCCCTGTCGCCGCCGCCCCTGCCCGACTCGACCTTCAGAAGGGTAAAAGCAGGAGGGAGTGGGCGGAGGGTCCTCCATCTCGGGGTTCGCTGGCTAGGGACTCCCCTCCCGTCCCGCAGCCTGGGGCATTTCCAGGAGCAGGGCCGGCTCCGCGGGGAGAAATTCTCTTTTGACGTGAGCGAGCGGCAGGAGGGGCCTTCCTCCCCGGCTAACTTCCTTCAGGAGCCAGCGGCTGGCTGTGGTTGTGGGGAGTCCTCTGCGGAGGGGCCCGGGTGCTGGCGGCCACCCGTGCGCCCAGGGGCGGTCATTTGCAGAGGGCATTGCACAGGGTCGTAGTTGTACGTGTACACAGAGAGAACCTACAAGCGGGGCGTGAACTGTGCTCAGACCACACACACTCTGGCTCACACATGCTCACAGGCAGAATGCCCGTGCACACGCACGCACCCACCCCAGCACCTGCACGCGAGGCCAGTGTGCACAGAACTGCAGCGCACACACCTGTGAGCGCAGCCTCCCACATGCATGCAGCCCTCCCCGGAGGGCCTTCTCGGCGCCCTGCAAATGTGTTGGGTGCCATGCAAGGGCTGGCCCCGGGCGGGGTGCTGGGCATGCCGTGCCGGCTTCCAGTGCCACCTGCATGCCTCACCACACCTTGGCAGGTGCACAGCACACCAGTCCGTGCCCACCGGTGAACACGGCTCACGGTGCCACCTCTGCCACAGCTGCTTGCCTGCCTGTTCCTTCAGCTTGTGGGGGGGGGGAGCCCCTAGGGGACAGTCCAGGAGGCCAGAGGGACTCTGGATCCTGAGTGGCTGGCCTGGCCTCCTGCAGAGCTGGGGTGGGGACGGCTGTGGACAGGCTGCAGAGGAGGCAGTGTGGAATTGGAAAGGAGACGGGAGGGGCGGGCGTGAAGGCTGTCTGTGGCCGTGACGGCCAGCATCCAGGCATCAGCAAGCTGGCCCACTAGTCTGGGGGGGGGTCTCGGAGCTTGGACGTCCCCCCTTGGAGGGGACAGAAAAGCTGCCTGTGGCTCATGGCCAGTGCAGAGACCAAACACCGCCAGCCCCTCCCCCTCCCCCACTGTCCTCTCCTTCCCCTCCCCCACTGCAGATGCCAGTCAGGGGCTCTGGGAGAATGACAGACCCCCCCCCCCGCCCCGCACTCCCCGAGCTCCCGCCCTGAGCATCACCTCCACCCTCATCCCTATCACCCCCAAGGCCCAGAGGGGAAACTGCACCCAAGATCACAGCTGGGGCTGGTGAGGGTACCCCCCCTTCTCTGGACCCTCCGGCATGAGGCCCACTCTAGATGCAGTACCCACATCCTGCGAACTGACAGACCCAGAACTTAGGGTTGAGGTGAAAGTCCAAGACCCCAAGGTGAGGGGTCTAGAGGTGGGGGGGGGATTCTAGAGGGTTCTGCATCCTGTTACCTGGTTACAGTTACACACATGGTGCTTACAAGAGGGAAACTGAGGCCCAGCCAGGGCACAGATGCACCCAAGGTCACGCCATGCTCTAGAGCCCCGCGGTTCTCTCTGAGCCCCACTTTTCCCCGGGTGTTGGCGCAGCCTCCGCCCCTGGCCAGTGGTGTGACCTTGCGCCCACCCGGCCACACAAGTTCTGCGCAGCTCAGGCCTCTCGCGCGTGGGGCCAGGCTCTTCCGGCCCCACCCGTGCCCCATCCCAAGGCCCCCTCAGAGCCAGGGCCCTCTCTCTGGCTCTGCCCAAACATTTGATTGGCATCGGGAGCTGCAGAGCCGTCCAGAGCCAACTCCACAGTCCCTGAGGAAGAGGAAGGGAATCCAGGGTGGGGTGGGCATCGCGAGTGGAGGCTGGTGTGGGGGCCATCTCTGAGTGTCTCAGGGGTCCTGGGCTATCGTCACCCCATCTTCTCTGTACTCTCAGGAGTGGGCTTTGTGGGGGCCGTGCAACCCCATGGCTGGGGCCATGCTCCCCCACCCAGTGCCTCCTGACAGCGGGAGAAACTGAGGTCTTAGGAAAATGGCCCCTCCTCCTTAATTTCCATCTTCCCCAGAGATGTAAAGCGGACTGTGCAGGGACCAGCTGGCACGCAGGGGTACAGGGCACAGGGTTGGGGCCCAGGAGACCCTGGGGTGCAAAACAAGACTCCTTTCCACTGCCCTCGGTTCCCTGAGGGCTCAGTCAAGCCACCTGGGTGCCACGTGCATGCACGCCATGGGTCTGAGCAGGTCCCCACCTCCACCCCCGCTCTCCCCGCAGCACACAGCCGTGTGGGAGTGCCTGGTACCCGCATGCCCCGGCCTGCCCCGGCCCCCGCCCAGGTGAGGTCTTGAACCTGCCTCTCCTTCCCCCGTGGGCACCTCGGACCTGCAGAGGGAGAAAGGACCAGACGGGACGGTCGGGTGTGTGGCTTTGCCCACTGAGCAGGTACAGAGAAGATGGCCAGGTCCTGAGGTTTGAGCCGCTCCTCCAGCGAGGTGATGTTGGGGAGGGGGCATGTGCTTCTTGTGAGGGGCCGTGCTGAGGGTTCAGCGCCTCCACTCACTGTGGAGACTGAGGCACAGGTGTGACACCCCGCCCCCCCAGACCCTCCCTGCCTCCCCCTGCTGCTCTTGGTGGGTGTTTTGGAGCATAAGTGGGATTGTGCTGCCCAGCCTGACCACTTTGGGGGGGCTGGTGTATGGTCGCAGGGGGAATGGGGGCCGCATGCAACAACCTGAGGGCCTGGGCACAGGGCCTGAGCTCTCTTGCTCTCCAGGAGGCTACAAGCCCTGTGGTGGAGACAGGGAGGGATTTAAGGCCTTCGGCGCATTGCATGCCCAACAGGAAAGCCCTTGAGAGTCCCAGGGACTGGCCAGGAGCCGGTGGGCAAGATGGCAGGGCAGTCTGGGGCCGGCGGGGTCCCTGAGGCCACAGGGGTCCTGGGAGTGGTCTGAGGCCCTGCGCGGTTGCTTGGTGTGTGACCTCAAGAGAGGCCTGCTTCAGCTGCTGTCGGGTGGTCTCCAGCCACCCCTCGCGGGGTGGGGGGGACGTGCCGGGTGACGTGCGCGCCCCTGCCGCGCAGCCCCCAGGTGGCAGGGACTCTGGTGTGAACCAGCAAGCAGAGCCACTCTGCTTTCTGAGGCAGCTATGACAAATCACCACCAGCTAGACGGTTCCCAAGAGCAGAGCCGTGTCTCTCAGTGTGGCCGGTAGGACTCTGGAGTCCGGGTGGGCAGCATGGTCTTTCGGGGGAGGGGCCGGGGGAGAACGGTGCTGTGCTGGTTCCCTGAGTTCTGGCCTTGGCCGCCGCCTTGGGCGTCTCCTGGCTTGTGGCTGGCACGGTTCTGGGTCTCCTCCACCTTCACACCCCTCTTCCCCGGGGTCTCCCCACGTCCGCTCTTCTGCTGTCATCACAACCTGAACTATGGCACCGGCAGAGCCACAGTGCCCTGCGCGGGCACCGTCCAGGGTTGCAGTTGGTTTTCAGAGGGGCCATGGGTCAAGCCCCCTGCTGGTCTCCGGCAGCTATTGTTTGCTGCTGCTTCCCGCCCCCGTCTCCTCACCGTTGCCACCTTAGAAATAAAGAGGAGGGCACAGGAGGTGAGCACTGCCCGCGCCGCAGCAAGGAGGCAGCCCGGGCTTCCCACCCACGTCTCGGGGGCTGCCGCTCCGGGCTTCCCATCCACATCCCGGGGGCTGCCGCTCTTTCCACCTTTCCTGGAGGTCTTTCTGGGGGGAGGGCTGCCTGAGACCCACCAGGCCCCTAGCCAGGAGACCCAGGCAGCTCGTGCACACCCAGGGCCTAAAAGGCTTGTCTGGGCCCAGACAGGACGGCTGGAGACAGCCAGGACAGTGGCTCGGGTCTGGGTCCCAGCTAGTCAAGAGGCTGAGATCTAAAGCCAGCCCAGGCAGCAAAGTCCATGAGACTTTTTATCTCCAATTAACTGCCACAAAAAGAAAAAAAAAACCCAGGAGTGGAGCCGTGGTACAATACTAGCCTTGAACGAAAAATTTAAGGGGCAGCGCCCAGACCCTGAGTTCAAGCACACACAGGCGCGCACACGCATACACACACACAAAATCTCTACAACGCACTTGTAAACCTCCACGTGCTCATCTGGAGGGAGAGCCGGGCAGCAACAGCTCAGGGATTGGTGGCGTGCGCCTCAGGGTGGATGTGGAAGTAGCTGCAGCATGTCCCCAGGCAATTTCCCGGGGTGGGGAGGGGGCGGCCTCACCAAGACCTAGGATGCGTCTGCCTGTGCTGTGCAGCAGTTGAATAGGGTTCGCTCGGTGGCATGCCCTCAGTGGACCCCTCTATGAAATGGGTCCACCTGGTCGTGGTGGTTCTTGTGAAAGAGGATCTAAGCCAGGGCCAGCACGGGTGGTCTGGGGTAGACGGGCATAGCAGTGACTGGCGTGGCCCTTACGTGGTGTGTGGTGTGACCGTCACCTGGAGGTGACACCCGTGTGCAGGAGGACACATGCAGGTTCTGTGGGGTGCTGAGACCCGTCCTACGCCGGCGGGGGAGGGGGAGCTGAGCCTCCGGGGCTTGGAGAGCCAGTGGGGTCCTGGAACCCAGACCACAGAGATAGAGGGACGGCTATAATTTGTCTTGTAAAGTATATGGGACCGTGATGCAAAGGGAGCCGTGGCCCCGGGACGGGGATGATGGAGTAGTGGCAGACTCTTGGCTTGAAATGCTAACAGCAGAGCCGGCCACTGTGAGACCTCGGGCCTCTAGCTCTGCTCCTCTGAGCTCAGCGTCGGCCTAGGTGAAGTAGCTTGGAACTCTTCTGACCTCCGACGGTGGGTAGGAGCTGTCGTGGACAGGACAGGCACGCCCGGATAGCTTGGAGGTGTCCCCAGATGGGGCAAGTCCCCATCCAAGGAGGGTGGCCTCCGGCACAGCCTCGGTGCAGTCACGGAGCCCTGCTCGAGCCTGTGCGGAGGGTACCAGGCCACAGCTCAGCCTTGGGGCCCAAGCACCAGGAGACTTGAAGGGGGAAAGTGGGTCTCTCGGGCACCAAAGGGAGGATTTTATAAAGCCGAGGCGGGGTGGGGTTTTAAGGGTTTGAATGCCTGCCTCACAAACACAAGGACCCGAGTTCAAAGCTTAGTGCCATCAACAAACAACACTAAGGTATGAGTCACAGGCATAACTGTTCATGCCTGCCATCTCGGCTCTCAGGAGACCGAAGCAGGAGGATTATGAGTTGAAGCCAGCCTGGACTATGTAGAAAGACTGTCTCGAACAAAACAACACAAAACCCCTACCGTTGAGTGGCTCAGACCTGAAATGCCAGCTACTTGAGAGGCAAAGCTTAGGAGGATTGTGTTCCAAGGCCAGAGTAAATGAGACCCTATTGCCACCAACAGACTGGGCCTTTCAAGCCACTTATATGGGAGGCAGAAATGGCAAGACCACTGTCCAGACTAGCCCTGGTGAACACCGGGAGATACTATCTAAAATACAGCCAAAGCGAACAGGGATGGAAGCATGGCTCGACTGGTTGAGCACCTGCTTAGCAAGCATGAGACCCTGAGTTCAAATCTCAGTATCACCAATAAATACATTTTTAAAAAATTCAATAGAGAGCCAGGCACCGGTAGCTCATGCCTAACATCCCAGCTACTCAGGAAGCTGAGATCTGAGGATCACAGTTCAAAGCCAGCCAGGCAGGAAAGTCCCCATGAGGCTCTCTCATCTCCAAGTAACCACTCAAAAACTGGAAGTGGTGCTGTGGCTCAAGTGGTAGAGCGCTCACCTTGGGCAAAAGAGCTCAAGGACAGACCAGGCCCTGAGTTCAAGCCCCACAACTGACAAAAAGAAAAGCTGGGTAGAGGCTTGTCCCTGATGGCTGGGCGGATATCCTGGGGCCCGCATGTCCTCCAGGCTGGTTCCTTTGGAAACCTGCTGGCCCCAAGTTCAGGGGTGGCCCCGGGCGCTGAGCTGTGGAGCTATGAGGAGTAGGCCCCCCAACCCCTTGAGGCCTCCACACCAGAGGGACCAGAAGTGGTTGGAGCAAAGGCTGAGACCGGGGCCCATCTGTGGGCAGGGTGCGTGCCCCCTGACCTCCCCCCGGGCCTGGCTCTGGGATGGTACCGCACAGGGCTGAGGGCCACCCGGCAATGGGACCCAACCCCCAGCCAGCGGGGTCCCCAGGCTCCCCGTCTTGCAGCTCCCACCTGTAGCCTGAGGGACAGATACGTAAGGGAGTCTCAGTTCTAAGATGTTGAATTCATGTGCCCCAGTCCTGGTTACAGCCTGGGGAAACCTCCACTGCGAAACTCGCCCACCCGTTGTCTGTCCTGAAGCTGTACATGATGCAGCATGCCTCCTATGGTCCCGGCAACTCCTAGTCGACAGTCCGGTGAATGAGATAAAACCTGTAAAGGGTTGAGAAGGGGCCCCCACATAGTGAGGTCAAACGGGGTCCCACCCACCTCCTCAGCTTGGTCTCGCTGGGTCCCCCTCAAACGGCCTCCCATAGCTGCGCTGTAAGAGTGCCTGTATGCAGTCAGTGCCTAATAATAGCAGCTCACAGCAAACAGGGAAGTATCTGCAGCTCAGACCCCAGTTCTCCAATTCCCGCCCCACTAACTTCTTTGCGGTGTGACCTGCTGCAAGTGTCCCAGTCTCTCTGTGCCTCGGTCCTTCTGTCTCTAAAACAGGAATCTAAAAAAGCACGCAACCCGCCGCGCTGTGTGGACTAAACAGAACCCCGGCGCTTCGGTTCGTGTTTGGCAGGAATGTGGATGGTCACTACGTGCTAAAGTTCTAGTGGGTTCCCCCAGTTCCATCCGTGGCAGTGAGAACGAGCACCCGGTTCAGTAAAGGACCCACTTTGCAGCTGGGGAAACTGAGGCCCGGCTGTGTCGGGCGCTGGCTCCATGGGGCTTCTTCTTTCCATGTTGGTCTGATCTTTATGGAAGGGGTCTTGGCTATGGCAGGGAAGGTTTGGGAAGAGGCTGCTGCCGGCTGCATGGGTGCTGGGTCCGAGCCCCGCTGGACAGGGAGGGGCCTGCGGGTTCCCTCCTGCACACACGGGGGGGGGGGCGGGCAGCAAAGCCAGGCCGTCCCCCGCCCCCTTCAGGGCCTGTGGAGCCTCCGGCCCATGAGCCGTCGGGCTCCGGGGTGGCACAGCACACCCCGTGGCTGGGCAGCTAGGGCCGGGACAGGCAGGACCGGTCCCCACAGGGAGAAGGGGGCTTCCGAGTGCAGCCGGCCCATCCCCGTCCCCGCTGGCCCCACACGGTGAGGCTGCATCTGGCTCCAAGCGGGACGGCAGCCAGCTGCACACCCATGTCTCTGCGTGGCTCCGCCTTCCCTGGCTGCCAAGGTCACGGGAGGGGCTGAGTCCGGCTCTGGAGCGGGCGCTGGGCGCGGTGGGTGGGGAGCTCCAGCTGGCCGGACTTCCTCGGTGGAGGTGACCTGCACCCCGATGCCTCCTGCCAGGGGTACCCCCTAGAGCTGCTGGCAGGACAGGATGGGGTGACCCGACAGGGCAGCAGGTCTGTTTCGGGGGGAAGGGGGGAGACAGGCCTGTGTGCATGCGCGCGCACACACACACACACACACGGTGTGTTTGGAATGCAGGGGTTGCTGGGTACCCGGCTCTGGGAGCAAGTATCTGAAGCCAGGAGATGAAGAGCTCTTTAGACCACTTCTAAATTTATCAACTTAACATGACTCATTTCGGATGAAAATGAAGGGCTTCTCACTCTCCCCGGGCCAATTTTGGGTGTCTGAGCTCAGAGCCATCTTGAAGGAGGCCTAGCATGTAAATCAATAAAAACCGATACTGGTGGAGTACCTGGCGGGCCCAGCCACAAGGCCAGGAGCCCCAGATTCGCTGGCGGATGGCACCCAGCTGGGGTGCCCCCCTCCCAGCACAACTGCCACGTTCCCCAGGGCTCCGCCACCATCTCTGTATCACAGGCCGAGGGCTGAGCTGTGGCCGGTGTGATCGTGATCACAGGCGTGGGCCAGACCCCAGTTCTTCCCCACCCTTCCCAGGGCTCAGGGAAGAACAAATGAAGCCCGGAGCTGCCCTGGTGGCCCCAGGGCGCTGACCATGGTACCAGTGCTCCCGGCTCCCCCGTCAGGCTGGGGATGGGCTGTCCCCGCTGGGCCCCCAGGGCACAGGCAGGGAGGCTGACTGGCCTGGCGTGGCAGGCAGGCCAGGCCTGCTCTTGGAGGGAGGGCTGGCTCGCATCCTTTGGGGAGCGGCGCTTCATGTGGGAAGCGCATGCCAGCCACCGTGAACAGCCTGGGCCTGCGCCCCGGTCTGCTCTGAAGCCTCAGGTTCTGTCTGTCATGGGGCAGTGGTGTGGCCGCTGTGGGGGTCTGGACAGGGCTGCTCTGCCCAGTGCCCAACACCCACTCTTATTATCACTACCGCCGTGCGTGTCTTGTCCTCGCATCACGGATGCCCTCAGAGCCCCGGGGCCTTGTCCTAGCCCCCCAGCCAGAGGGCCCTGAGCGTACATGCATGTGTGCTGGCTAGCGGCCTCTTAGGGGACGTGTGGGAGTCTCGGGGCAGCCAGGGGCACCATCCGCACAGGGAGACACATCCCTGGGCTGCAATATCTCAGCGTGGCGGGTGTGGGGGCCGGGACAGTGCAGTGCTGAAGAGCAGAGCTGGAGCCTGGGGGGCTGGGCTCCATTCCCTGCTGTGTGGCCTGGGGCACGTGACTTAACCTCTCTGGGCCCATGTCTCCTCCCCTGGGTGCCTTCCTGCCTCACCTCCCAGAACTGCGGGCTCTGGGGTTCTACCTCAGTATCAGCCACTGTGCCTTTCCCCTTTGGGGTTGGTTCTCGGGGAGCCCACGTTGAGTGGGTGAGGGGCAGCCCTCCATGCCGGCACCCATCTTCTCTCTGTGCCCTCAGTTCTTGGCTCTCCTTGAGTGGCCACGAGGGGCCGCTTCGCAACAGAAATCAGGCTGTGCGTCTCGCCCCAAACTCTGTACTCGTCCTGTCGAACCATGGAGAGGAGCAAACCCAGACTCCTTGCACGGAGAAGCCCCTGGGGGTGTGAGTGACCTCTCACCCCAACTTCTCACTTTTCTCAGACTTCCCAGCAACCTTTCTGCTCCTCCAACTCATCAGCCCCGCTTCTCACCCCTGGTCCTTCGAACATGCCAGTCCTCTTTTTCCTTCTTGTATTCAAGGTTTAGATGGGAAAGATGCACAGGAAATGTCTGTGGAGTGGATGGATGGATGGATGGATGGATGGATGGATGGATGGATGGATGGATGGATGGATGGATGGGCCGGATCTGAAGAGCTGGTTCTGTGGGGCACAGGCAGGAATAGCTCTCATCTGGGAGGCCATGGTGCTTGTGGCTCACCTCTGTCATCCTAGCTAGATCTCGGATCTCAGAAGGCTGAGGTCTGAGGATCGCAGTTCAAAGCCAGCATGGCAGGAGGAATCTGTGAGACTCTTGTCTCCAGTTAATCATCAGATAAGCCAGAAGAGGAGCTGTGCTAGAGCACCAGCCTTGAGAAAAGGAAAAAACCCTCAGAGACAGCACCCAGGTTCTAAGTTCAAGCCCCAGTACTGGTCTCCCAAACACCCCCCCACACACACACACACAATTGGAGTTAGAGAGGTACCACCCAGAAGATGTCCTCTGAGCACCATCGTGGGCGACAGCCTGGGCCAAGTTGAAGTTGTGCCTGGCGTCTTCCTGGCCTGGCAGCATGGGAGTAGTGGGGGGGGGGGGGAAGGGACAGTTTTGAGGTCTTCCCTGGGGCAGGGGACAGGGAAGGATGGAAGGCGGCGTCTGCTGTGTGCACTCTCCCTGGGGAGGGGGCGCTAGAGAGGTTCCCACACCTGTGGCCTGAGAGGGGCCAAGGGGGGGGGAGAAGCAGCTGGAGGCTGGCCGTGGAGGGGTGGAGAGGAGCGCAGGCCTTCATAAGGGGGAGCCTGGGCTGGTCAGACTGCCAGGCCACGCCCCGCACCTGTGCCCTGAGCCCTCCCGGCCCCTCCCGAGCCTCCCCCCAGCGCAGAGCCACCACGGCCCCGTGTCCCCAACCCACAGAGTGGCCCAGAAAGGAGCCAGGCGGTAACCATTTTGAAAACTCCCTTTTTCCTTTTTTAAACGACAGACAGCCGTTTGAATTCCCAGAATAATCCGCCAGTGTGAGAAGAGGGGCTGGGACAGCAGGGCCTGAGGCCTGCGCTTCCTTCCGCACACCCTGCAGCCTGCAGACACCGAGCGGGGACAGTGATAGCCCGGCCCCGCCCTGGGCAGCCCCTCCCCATCTCTCCCCATCTGTAGGCAGGTGGAAGGATCGAGGGGTGGACTTCCATCCACCCAGATGTGCAGAAGTCTTCTGGCACCTCCTCTGCCCCACGTTCCCAGATCCTGGCAGACACGGGTTAGAGGGCTTTTTAGGTGGTTTTTTTTTTCTTTTTAAATATATACCTTTGGATAGGAAGTTGTATCTGCAGCCTCGGGCTTCCATGCATCGCTTAGCAGTGTGTTGGGTCATCCTGGTGGCTTGGGATCCTGGGAACAGAGCAGCAGAGACTGAGTGTGGAGGACAAGATGTTTCCACCTCTAGCCGTTGCTGTTCGCTGTTTGCAGGTGGTGCTGTGCCCTTTCAGTGGCCCGTTATAGAGTTAAGGAGCCAGTACACACAGAGCCCAGCAGGGGCTGGTGCCAAGCACTGCCCAGCGCCTGCAGTTTTTCTCTAGGTGCCTCTTGCTCTGAACTAACCAGCCTGGACACCCCAAGCAGTGGCAGAGTCTGAGCTCAAATAAAAAGAGCAGATGCAAAAGGTCAGCTTTAAAAACAAAACAAAACCCAGGAGCAAGCAAGGGCAGAAGGCAAAGTCAAAGGTCACAAGAAAAAAACAATGTCAGGAGACACACCCCTGAAAAGATGTCCCCTCACCCCAAAAATCAAACATTCTGTCACTTTTAAGTGCCAACTGAGACTGATAGAGGCTTTTTTTGCTGGGCCCCTGTGGATCACACTTGTAGTCCCCACCACACAGGAGACCGAGATGTGAGGATTATAGTTCAAAGCTGCCTCAGGCATGGAAGTCTGAGAGACTCCTATCTCTGATTAACCACCAAAAGGATGGAAGTGAAGCTGTGGTTCACGTGGTAGAATACCAACCTTGAACAGAAAAAGCTAAGGGACAATGCCCAGGCCCTGAGTTTAGGACCGGTGCGCAAATCAAAAAGAACTCACAGAAAGGCCCAAGTAACGTGCCTGCCCCCGGCTCCTTGCTGGGTGCTGCCCTGGGTAGCCGTGGGTGCCACCGCCCATGGGCCCCTGGCTGCAGGCTGCTCTCAGTTCCAGATGAGGAGATCAAGGCTCACTGATACACAATGACCTGCTCAGGGCCTCAGCCAGCTAGGCTGGGGCGGGGGGGGGGCTGCAGGACATAGGGGAGACCCCGGCCACTATAGGGCCTAGGGTCCAGGGGGCCTCTGAGTGGCCAGGCAGAGAAGGATAAACAAGAGCTAGGCAGACAGAAGGAAGCTGGAGTGACGTCAGCACACGGGCCTGTGTGACAGTCCTGCGCCCTGGTGAGGACCCGGAGTCTGCCCCGTGTCGGGGTCTACAGATGCTGGCGGGCGGGGAGAAGAGGCAGGGTGGCTTCCCGGGCCTTGGAACCACAGGGAGAGGAACACTGTGTGTGGTGTCCTGCTGCTGTCCTGGCCATTACTAGAAGGAGCGGGAATGTGAGAGGGGAGCAGGTGGTGGTCCCACACACCCCGTCCTGGGGAGCACCCACAGGACCATCGCCAACAGACTGCAGCAGTGTCATAAAATGGGGTGACCATGTTTCACGGTCGGGCAGGGCAGCTCACCCTGCTCATGCTCCACCTAGTGGGTGGGTGGGTGGTTAGACAAATGGATGAGTGGATGGATGGATGGAGAAATGGGTGAGGGCCTGGAAGGTGGCTTCAGTGGTAGAGTGCTTGCCTTCCATGCATGAGGCCCTGGGTTCGATTCCTCAGCACTACATAAGCAGAAAAAGCCGGAAGTGGCGCTGTGGCTCAAGCGGTAGAGCACTAGCCTTGAGCTGAAGAGCTGAGGGACAGCGCCCAGGCCCAGAGTTCAAGCCCCACGACCAAAAAAAAAAAAAGATGATGGATGGGTGGGTGGACAGATGGATAAGTGGATGCATGGACTGATGAATAGATGAATGGATAGATGATGGACAGATGGATGAGTGGATGGATGGATGGATGAATGAATGGGTAGATAAATGGATAATAGATGGATAGATGATGGATAAATGGGTGAAGGATGGACAGATGGATGAATATATAGACAGGTGGATGGATGGATGGGTGGATAATGGATAACAGATAGATGGATAGATGATGGATAAGTGGATAGAGGATGGACAGATGGATGAGTAGATGGATGAGTGCATAGACAGGTGGATGGATGGATGGGAGGATGGACAGATGGACAGAGGATGAGTGGACCGGCAGATGAGTGGGTGTATGGATGGGCAGCTGAGTGGATGGACGGATGCATGTATGCATGATGGACAGATGGATGAGGGGATGGATGGGCGGTTGGCCATGTGGATGGATGGATGATGGCGGGGGGCAGGCACATGTACAGGTGGGTGGGTAGAGGAGCAGGTAGAGAGGTAGGGGAGAGGAAAGCAGGCTGTGGCTGCTGCACTAGAAAGTCTAGCTTTTTCCCGGAGGCAGTGGGCACCCTGTCAGGGGCATGACGGCACATGAGGGCTGCTGGGGCTTGGCCTGGCCTCCATGCGGGGGCCTCTGCGAGATCCTGAGCCGGCCTCCCCTTTCCTTCTGCTCCTCCTCTGAGCGGAGGGCCTGGAACATGGGTACACCAGGCACTGTCCTTGCCCCACAGGGCAAAGAAAAGGGCTCCCGGCCCCACGCCAGCTGCCAGCAGAGAACTGAGGACGTGTGTCTCCCCCAAGGAGCCAGGCTGCCACAGAGCCCCCGTGCCGAGCCGGGGGCCCCGCAGCTGACCCGGGACCCCAGAGACGCAGCACCCTCCCCAGGCACTGGCGCTGCTCATCCAGGGTTTCATCCTTGGGTTCATCCAGGGTTTGTTTTGGTTGTGGGCGCGTGTGCAGCGCGGAGGAGGCGGTGCTGGGGACGGGGCAGGAAACGCAGCCAGCCTGCACTGACACCCACTGATCACTCCGTGCATATTTATTCCCTCGCTGAGCAAATGCTTCTTGGACTCTCCCCACCGGCATGCATGTCGGAGGGAGACCTCACTAATAACCAAAGTAAATAATCCAGGCAGAGGGGAGGGTTATGAAGAAAACGAACAGGGAGGAGGGCCTGGCAGCTCATTCCTGCAATCCCTGCTGCTTCTGGGGCAGATATCAGGATGACCGTGGCAAAAAGTTAGTGAGAACCCCCATCTCAACACAAAAAGCGGAGTGCGATGGTTCACGTCTACTGCCCCAGCCAGGCAAAAGGCGTAAACAGGAGGATCATCGTCCATGCCCAAAAATAGATAACTGAAACAAAAAGGTCTGGGGTACACGGCTCAAGCAGTCGAGCATCTGCCTAGCAAGCACAAGGCCCTTAGCTCAAACCCAGTGCCGCTGACGGTGATGATGATAATAAAGCAGGGAAATCAAACTTTCCAGAGGACTTCCCAGGACAGTTTGAATAAAATGATCTCCCCAGGGAGAGCCTCCCTGGGGAGGGGCCATTGGGCCTTATGAGAAGTATCTGGCTGTGCCACCGTCTGAGGAAAGAGCAGTCCCTATAAAGGAGCCAGCACGTGCAAAGGCCCAGAGGTGGGAAGGAAGTGGGCCTGTGCAAAGATCATAGGTCATGTGGACAGGACCACAAGGTCGACTTGAGAAGATGATGAGGGACTAGACCAGGTGGCGTTTGTAGGTCACAGAGCAGTTTGAGTTTGGTTCTGACACTGGAAAGTAAGTCTCTGTGGGCGTGAGACACAAGCACGCCCTGTAGCTGCGGTGTGGGGAGCAGTGTGACCTCCCTACAGCCCTGGGAAGAGGCCGAGCAGTGGCTGGTGGCCTCCCCATTTGTCTGTAAGGGGCAAAGCGGAATCAATTCATGTGTTCAAACCCAGGCCTTCTCACAAGGCTGCTGGACCAGTGAGCCAGTGTACAGGAGTTTGCTTGCATGGCTGTGTGCTGGCATGGGGGGGGGGTGTGGAGAGGCCCACAGCTGAGCCCCACCGCACCCCAGGGAACCCCTAAGCTCCAGGGATCAGCAGACCCGGCCTCACCACCCGCTTGGTTACTGGGGTTGAGGACAGGAAGTGCGGATCTCACGGGACTCTGCTAGACGTTTCTGCACAAGGCGTGCTCTGTGGCGGTCACACACGGCGCTCTCTGGGTGGCACTGATCTGAGCCATGCCCAGGGGCGGGCAGGGAGGTTTGAAGTACACCCCTATGTCCAGGCCCCTACTTGCTGGCAGCCAACTAGACCAGCCTCCCTATTCCTCCCCCGCCCCCCGCCACACACACACCCACTTCTTCTCCAGAGAAAGTTGGTTCATTGCTCCTGGCTGGCTACACTTGGGGACCGGGGCATTGGGGGGTGGGGTTCCGGGGGATCGAGAGCCAGGGCGGCCTGGAGACCAGCAGCAGGGCCAGTGCCGGGCTGGCCCTCAAAAAGAGACCCAAGGTCAGAGGTACCAGCTACCTCCCGCCCGACAGGAGTGGAGCTCAGAGAGAGCTGGTCACTTCCCAAGGTCACACAGCCTAGCAGCGTGGAGGGACAATGTGCGGACCCCAGGCCGGGTCCAGGTGACCCGCTCTGTGCTGGACCTGGGCGGATAAAGCAGCCCCCTCGCCCACCACCTCCCCTGGATGGCGCGGAGCCGCACCGCACAGCAGCCTGCCCGGCAGCCCCTGCGCTGCATTTGGTCTCTGGAAGCCATCTGCAGGCCAGCTCGCGGGCTTTTCCACCACCGTGGAAATTTCCACCCATGGAATCATGAGACACCTCCAGGCCCCTTCTCCCGCCCCGCCTGGTCATGAAAAATAGCTCCTGGGGGGCCAGGCCGGGGACAGGGACAGCGCTGAGATCTCAGGATGAAGCTGCGGAGCTCGGGCCCAGGCCCCCTCCCCACCCCCCCGCCACCCCGGGCCTGGGGATCTGGCCTGGGCCCTGCCTGGGGCTTGGCTGCCCCAGGCCCGGGAACCCAGCTGGCTGTGGCGTGCGGGGATGTTTGTCGTGCCGTGTTGGGGAAGCGTGGGCATCGCCCAGGGCTCTGTAGTCCCTGACAAACTGGGACAAAACGGTCCACTGTTACTTAGGTAAGTGGTGGAGGAGCAGGAGGGCGAGGGAGGCCAGCAGGCCCCGCTGGCCAGCCGTGCTGCCCGCTCACCTGGCCGCCGTGCCACTCCACCCGCGGCCACGGCCACGCGAGGGGCTCCTGGTGCCCAGTGACCCCAGGGGATGCAGGTCGGGGGCAGGGTCCTCTGCCAGCCTGGGCCCCACAGTGCCCGGCTGGGCCTCCCCCTCCTCCCGGGTGGGGCACAGCGGGGGCAGGGCAGAGCGGCCAGGCAGAGGCGTGCCCTACAGGGCCTTCAGCCCGGCCCAAGTGGGGTGCGGGGCCCACCCCTCACCCCACTCCCCGCCCCCCCGCTGTGTGGCCCAGCCGGAAGTTCAAGCCTTAGGCTCCTCCCTGGGATGTTGAGATGGAAGTAAGTGCCCCCGCTGTGTGGCCCAGCATGGGGATACTGAGGGAGGCCCGCCCCACCCACGCCATGGCGTACTGGCACCTGCTGGATGCCAGCTCCCATCTGAGCACTGGGATCTTGCAGCACACAGAGCTCCTGGATTACCCAGAGCATTCTAGGTCAGCACAGGAGACTCTCAGTCCCAGGGAATCCGGCATGGTGGGCCACCCCGATGCGTCTCCGCCCTCGAGGTGGCCAAGGCCATGGTCATTCCCACGGCGGGGTCCGGGGAGAGGCGCCCGCAGGCCGCTGTTGCCCATGCGTGGGAAGGGCGGGCGCCATCGAGTGGGGACCGGTGAGGTGAGGGTGTGCATGTGGAGGGCACACCACGGGTGAAGGCCGGAGGTGGCCACGCACCCACCGCCCGCCGGAGGGCCAGGCGGGCAGCACAGGGCTGCCCGCCAGAGCCCAGACTGGCCTTAAGAGCCAGTATGTAAGCGTCAGCACAGCGCAGCACTCCAGAGCGAGGTTGGCTTCCGGTTCGGCTGTGTCCTGGCGTTCTGTGGCCTGTCCCCTCTGCTGGCATCTGTCGCCCGTTCTCAGGAGGCCCCTGTGGCCCGCAGCAGGCCCCGCACCTGTCTGCGGCAGCATGGAGATGTGTGCTCCGAGGTCCGGGCGGGACACTCAAGGGTCCGGCGTGGCTAGGCCAGCGTGTGTGAGATGGGGTGGGGAGGTCAGTGGGCCAGCCTCTAGTCCCCAGGGAGGACTTTGAACTTGGTTCTGCACGTATCGTAAACCCCAGGATGTTTCTCAGCTGGAGAGGGTGGGAGGCGGGTCTGTGTTCTAGAAAGAGCTCTGGTAGGGTAGGAGGAGACCAGGCTGCCGGGCCGGGGTGGCCATGCCTCTTCTTGCCTGCTGGAGGCACCCACGAGGGAAGCGTGCAGATCCCCAGCGCATGGGCGCGCGGCAGGCACAGAGCCTGGCACGCCCAGACCCGGGCTGCATGCCGGCGGGGCCCCTCCAGCGTGGGTGTGCCTGTGGACAGCCAGGCAGAGCGCACGATCCACCGTTTCCCCCGAGCTTCCCCGTCTGGTGGGAGGTGAGCTTCAGGCCCGGCTGGATCTAGGTAGGCCCGAGTGAGGCGACCGTGCGGAACTGGAGCCGCTCTCAGAGACGCCTCACTCTGGAAGACACGGGGCCCGCCCCCCCGTGTGTTTGGGGGTGTCCACACCCCGCCTGGGAGAGTGTATCCTCCCCACATCATCTTCCCCACTGCACAGATGCAGAAACCGAGGCAGGGAAATGCATGCATGGTCCTTGTCGCATTACAAGGTCCCCAAAGTCTTGAGATGTACAGAAAGTGGGCACCAGCCCTCTCGCCTGAGAAATCAGTTTTTTTGCTTCACGCAGAAGTCTTCCCCTCCTCCCCCTGTCCTTTCCTCTTCCTGCTGGGAGGGTTCGCCCACCACCGGCTGTGAGCCGGGCCCGGAGGGCAGCAGCGATGGCGAAGCAGAGCAGATGCAGGTCTTGCCCTCCACGGTGATGACGCTAACATCGATCCCCTAGTCACAGAGAGACACAGCGCAGCTGCGACACCACGCAGACAAGAAATACACAGCGGGCAGATCAGGGAAGGCTTCCTGGAGGAGGAAGGGTGCGGCTGAGAGTAGGAGGATGAGTAGGAGTTTAACGGGGCGCGAACAGCATTCCAAACAGAGGGAGCTGGATGGCAGAGGCCATGTGGAAGAATAGGCAGCGTGGCCGGGGCAGAGGGAGGATGGAGGAAGAGGTGGCGGGTACGCCCAGGCCGCAGGTTCTGCCACCAGTGAAGGGGGATTGTGGCTCGTCGGAGTTGCTCTTCCACAGGACAGCAGGAGGGCCCCTTAAGAGCCACCAGGTCATCGGAGCCCAGACGAGAAGCCCTGGGATGAGGCCTGGGTCGCCGGGCATGCTTTCCAGAAAACGTAAGGAAAAGCAAAGTCCACAGGGCAGAGACCTTGTCTAGTGCCCAGCTCTGGTTTCCAGCTCAGCGTTGGAAACGCCGGGCGCCGGGGCCTCACGCCTGCGATGCTACCTACCAGGAGGCTGAGATCTGCGGATCACGGTTCAGAGCCAGCCCGGGCAGCAAAATCCGTGAGACCCTTACCTCCAATTAACCAGCAAAAAGATGAAGTAGAGGTGTGGCCCAAGGGGTAGAGTGCCAGCCTGGGACAGCACCCAGGCCCTGAGTTCAATCCCTAGTACACACTCACACACACACACACTCACACACACACACTCACACACACACACACGAGGACTTCGGCTGTTTTTGGCTTTCTGGAGAACAGTGAGGTCTTGGGGGGCCGTGGCGGGTGGGAAGGTTGAGAGTCCTGAGAGCAGCTGGCCTCGCGTCCCCCCCCACGCCGCGCAGAATGGCATTGGGTAGCAGAGAACGTGGCAGAAGCCTCGGCGCCAGTGAAGTGGCTGGATCTGATCGTGGTGTGAAAGGCAGACAGCAAGAGATGGGCGCGTTGGACTTCCCCACCACAGAGGTGTGCACCTCGAGGGACATTTAGCTGAGTAGAAAAGCAGCCCCCGGGGCAGGGGAAAGTTCTCTGTGTGTCCCGTATGTAGAAGGGCTCAGAGTCAGAATACAGAAAGGAGGCCCACACCTCAGTAAGAAAAAGCTCAAGGATAGTGATTTCTCCGGGGACGTTCCCTTAGGCAAGGCCTCAGCTCACCACCCCGAGGCCCGCTGCTGCTGAAGAGAGCAGAGAGACCCACAGCCCCCTTCCGTGCTAGGAAGGATGGAAAGCCAGGCACTCCACTCTTCCCAGCAAATGTGGGAACAACCCACAGGCCGCTCAGCAGATCAGAGACCAAATCCCGCCCCTCCCCACCCTGCTCCCCTCTGAGGGAGGGGGATGGTGCCAGCGTTACAGGTGGAGAAACTGAGCCACTCACCTGAGCCTCCTGCCTGTGCCCGAAAGGAATCGGAGCCAGGAATTCTCCACGTCGGCCCAGTCCCCGGCCCCTGCCTCACGCATGGCATCCGGGGACGGAGGACGGGGTGTCAAGTGGCGGGGTTCAGGTCTGCTCAGCCCCCTCAGTCTGTACCCTGACCTGATGAGTGGTGAATGACACAGGTGTTCAATAAGCGGTCGGCCCTCCACCCCTTCAGAGCCTGCAGGGCTGACACCGGCCGCCAGGGCTGTACGCCCCCACGTGAGCCCCACCACCAGCTCCCCGCAACAGCGCTGTCTGTCTCCCGACGTGAGCTGGGGTGATCATGAAGGCAGACGAACCTAATTGCTCCTTTTTTCTCTGGGTTTTGTCCTCGGGCTTTCTTCCTGTCCTCCTCCGGAAGAGACCACGGCTCCTCTGTCTCCCCTGCACAACCCTCACGCTTACCAGCCCCTGTCCCTCCGCCTTGTTATGCCCCTGCCCCCAGCACCCCCGGGCAACCCAGGCCCCGGCTGCCCAATGCAGCCCACCAGGCTCTGATGGGCTGCAGACCCCTTGAGGGCTCGCTGTGGGCCTGAGCTTGGAGCTCTTTCCCTGAGCTTTTTTGCTCAAGGCTGATGTTCTGCCCTTGGAGCCACAGGCTCTACTTCTGGTTAATTTTCCTGCCCCGGCTGGCTTCAGATCTCAAATCCTCGGATCCCAGCCTCCTGAGTAGCTAGGATTACAGGCGCGTCCACCCGCGCCTGGCCTACTGGGTGTTTTTAGTGATTGGAAGGAAGAAGAAGGGGGAGGGGAAGGGGTGCTAGGTGGAGGAGCAGGAGGCTGTGTGTTGGCCTAAGGACTCCCCACTTTGTGCTGAGGATAGTAGGGAGGCTCCTAAGCAGGCCAGCATGGCCGCCCGGCGCCTCCTCCGCTCCACCTCCAGGGCTGGGCCTCTTCCATGCTCCAGGGTAGAAAATGCCACCCCCATGGAGCGAGCACCTGGGAGGCAGCAGGTCCAATCTGGTTCTTGATCCTGGCCACCCAAGCCAACCCTCCCCCCCAACCCGGCCCCTTCCCAGACTTCCCTGATCACCAGCCCCCTCCATCGCCAGCTTCCCCCCAAAGTCTGGGGCCCCTCCCCCTCCACCACCCGTCCCCACGCACATCCCTCCTTCTTCCTGCTCTGCGTCGCACCCATGGTGGAGCTTTAAAAATACCAGCGGCGGCGGTGCTGCTCCCCCACCTAGAATTCTTCGGCGGTGTCCCTCCCCCATGACTAGGTCAGGCCCCAGCTCCTGGCCACAGCTTCCAAGGTGCCAAGCGGGACCCAGCCTCTGCTCTTCTTCCTCCCCACCGCACCCCTTTGGGCTACGCAAGCACGCCCTGTTCAGTCTCCCCGCAAGGTCTTTGCCCCGCCGTGCCCTGCCCTGGTTCTGCCCACATCCGGTCCCCTAAGTGCTACTGTCAGGTGCTGGGCCCCTGAGGAAGGTAACAAGTGCGCGCATGGTGCCCGGTGGGCAATGGTGCCTGGCATGCAGTGGGCCTGGTGCGCAGTGGGCCTGCGTTAAATCCTGCTGAGTGGTGATGTCACAGTTGGCTTCAGCGCCTGATTGGGGGTGGCTGGCCTCAGTTTCCTCTTTGTCACGCACACGGAGCACTAACAGCTCCCATGCCAGGCCGCCCAGGTGTGCGTGAAGCCCTGTGTGTCAGGCCGTGACAGTGCTTGTGTGGCTTTTGGGGGGAGAGCTGTGTATCAATGTGAGCTCGAGACGGGGACCACGGGGAGCCCGAGCCAGCCTCTGCCCTCGGAGTCCACAGTCCAAGGGGGAGACGGGGCAGATGATCTCAGCCGGGGCCCCCCCGGGCTCAGGTGTGACCGGGGTGGGGAGGGGGTGCGCCTAGAAGCAGTGACATTGGGTTTGGCGACATTTCCTTGAGAGACTGTTTTAGTTGGTAACCACAGGTCTGTGAACAGGGACGAGGGCTGTGCTCAACTCCCAAAATAACCCCGATCTGAGGGCGGACAGCCCGGCAAGCCACGGGAGCCACACCGCTTCCCAGCGGGGTTCCGGCGACCTTGGAGCAGTCCCTGCCCCGCCCGGTGTCCCTCAACCGCAAGGACAGAGGAGGGATGCCCAGGACAGAGCAGGCCCAGGGCATTGTGGTTAGTGCTGGCATGGGGTGTATGTCTTCCGCTCTCCTGGTTCTAGGCTGTGCCCCAAACCCCAGTGGGGCCCCGTCCATTCCCCCACCACCCCTGTGCCCCCCTCCACCCCTTCACCCACCACCCCCCAGAGTCCCCCTCACCCATCATCCCTTGCCTGGGCCTGACCTCCTTCACATCTGTGTGTGTTCTCCCCACCACCACCCCAGGACTGGGGACCAGGGCAGGACTGGGATGGAAGCAGCAGAGGCTTGTGGGGGGCTGGGAGCTGCCTCGCTAGGACAGGACGGTGGCCAGGTCCTCCACGGCTGCTCCTGGGCGGGCAGGCCTGCAGCCTGGGCCATTCACAGCTTCTTGGTCCTCCTTGTCTGTGAGGCGTGTCTACTGAGAGCCTCATCCTTGGGGACAGCGTGGGGCCCGGGGGGAGGGGAGGGAAACGCCACACCTAGTCACACAGACCTGGGCTTGGCTCCGGCCTCTGCCACTCACCAGCGGGGTGATCTTGAGTAGGCTGCTCGAATGTTCTGTGCCTCCGTTTCCCCCTGTGCAAAATGGGTATGAGAACAGACCCTCTACCTGTGCGTGTAACTCTGTGGGTGGCGTAGCCAGCCCCCGCGAGTGGAAGCCACCATCGGTGTCATTCTCCGCGCTGTTATTGCTGCCTGGGCCTCAGCCTGGAAGGCCCTGCCGTTCCGTCACCTCGCAGGGTCACTTCAGGCCACTTCCTTTCGTCTCAGCTTTGTTCTCCCACCTGCCCAGGACCCCTCTGGCCCTGCCCGGCCCTGACAGGTGGGGGGGGCAGCGGCCCCCACCACGCTGAGCCACTGCTACCATTACACACCTCTGCCCTCCCTGCCTGGGTGCTGGAAACCTGAGCTGCGGGCACGGCCGGTGCGGTTGCCTGGGGAGGCTTGGGTGTCCGCCTGTCCAGCATCCGCCCCTCCCAGGAGGCCTCCGGATGGCGACCCTCACCTCAGCCAGCCCAGGAGGGGCAGCCTCCCCCCTGCTTCCTCCCAGACCTGTCCAGGCCCAGTGTGTCACGGGGCACGTCCATGGGGTGGAAGGGTGCCCTGGCTGGGGACGTGTGTGGGGGCGGAGCATGCCATCCACTCAGAGAGGAGAAACCAGAGCCTCCCCTCGCGCAGCCTCCTCTTGCTGCCAACTGATACAGGCTGCGCCGGCAAGGCCACTGTCACCCTCTCTTTTAAAATCTGCAAGCCCTGTTGGCCCCAAAGCGGGGAGACTTTCTTGACCCCCTGCAGAGCTGGCTTTCTGAGCTCCCAGAATGCTTTGCACAGGCCTGGAGACCACACATGACCTCGGGGCTCTTCCCCCCTCAGGCCCCTCCCACCCTGGCACTGTGTTCTCTCCCCCCCCCCCGCCCCATCCCAGCCGGCCACTTTTTCTATCTAGGCAGAGGAGGAGCCAGCATGGCTAGCTCCAACGAGGTGACTCATGTAAGCTAGTTAGCATGGGGCCCAGCGCACCGAACATGCTCCAGAAACCCCAGCTCGCCACCCGCTTTATTAAATTCTTACAATGTGCAGGTATCTTGCCAGGCAGGGAGGGCACCATGCCAAGCCGTTTGAACCGAGGGGCTGAGTCTGGTTTCCCCCCCCATCTGAGCTCACTCAAAAGCTTATTGAAAGGGCACGGGTGCTCACGTGTGTCATCTTAACTACTGGAGAAGCTGAGATCTGAGGATCACAGCTTGAAGCCAGCCTGGGTAGGAAAGTGGGTGAGACTGTTATCTCCAATGAATCAGAAAAACATGGAGGTGTGGCTCAAGTGGTAGAGCACCAACCTTGAGCAAAAAACAAAACAAAAAAACAAGAGCCAAGCAAGAATGGAAGGCCCTGCAGTCAAGCTCCAGAACTGGCACAAAAGAAAACAAAACCAAAAGCTTATCGAGTGGAAATTCATCACTTCCGGGGCACTGAGCACAAAAGAATGCCAGCCTTCAACATTATCTTTTTATTTTACAGGTCTTTATGCCATAAGGAGTTTGAAATCTCGGGGTTTCTGTCTCTTCCCCGTGACTCCAGTCGGGGCTGCCACAGGCCCCCAGGGCCTAGGGGCAGCCAGAAATAGCCGGGCATCCAGATGGCAAAGGAACAGGATCAGGCCCTGACAGGAACTCGACAGCGAGCCCCCTCTTACATGTCCTGCCCTCAGCACTCGCCCCTGTGCCCACCGGCTCTGACCTTTGCCAGGCAGGTCACCTGTTCTCTTGGGGCCTCAGTCTCCTGTTTATGAAAGGGACACCTTGCTTTCAGGGCTATAGACCAAGCCGGCCAGGCTGCGAGGAGCTCCTTGGTTTCTAACAAGCTAACAATAGGATAGAGGGATCGCGTTGGTCAGCAAATCCGCGCTGCGTGGCTGCCAGCGCCCTCCCTCAGGGCTACCTCTAGCAGTAGGTGATACTGCAAGGCTGAAGGCTCCAGAATCTCAGCCTTGACCTCTTCCCACACAGTAAGGGCTGCCATCTGCCTGCCAGCCCTCAAACCCAGCCGCCAGCGCAGCCAGAGCCCCCGCTTCCCCGGTCCAGAGCCTGGCCTCACCTGTCAGCGGAGTCAGGGAGAACATTTCCCCTGGGGTTTCCCTGGAGGCGGATAAAGGCCTCTGCCCCAGAGACCTGCCTCCCCGGGGCACATAGCACAGGCAAGGGCAGAGCCTGACCACTCACTGACCGGAATCCTGCCTGGCTGTGTGATCTTGGCTAGTCACCTTACCTCCCTGAGTCTCAGTTTCCTGAGTTTGTAAAATGAAAAGAAGGACATGTCTGTGTGTAGGTGTGTGCATGCATGTACACACACATGCAGGTCCTGGGGCTTGAACTCCAACTCAGGGCCTGGACACTGTCCTTGGGCTTCTTTTGCTCTACAACTTTAGTCACCAAGACACTTCTGGCTTTTTCTCAGTAGTTGATCATGGACTTTTCCACCTAGGCTAGCTTCAAACTGTGATCTTCAGATCTCAGCCTCCTACATAGCTAGGATTACAGGTATGAGCCACCCACACCCAGCTTGGGACATCTATCTTGATGGGAAGGCAGAGCAAGATCTTGAGTTTGAGGCCAACCCAGATAAAGTTAGCAGGCAAGAAAGGGCTGGGGATGTGGCTCAAGTGGTGGAGGCCTAAGTTCTCTCCTCCCGCCCCCCCCCAAAAAAAACACATAAAATTTTAATGAGAAAAAGGAAAGAAAAAGAACTATCCAGGGCTACGGTGAGCATGAAGAAACTCCCACCCGGAGAAAGGGTGAGGCAGGGGACCCCAGATATCAGCCACTCCCTGGATTATCTTTTTCTGTTGTGGCTGCTGTCATGTACCCTTTGGTCTCTGGCTGCCTCCTAGGAAGGGCACCTCCTCTCCTCTGTGCCAGCCCCCCGAGGCTTGGATCTGTGCTGGAGTGGGGCTGGGTGCATGGCAGGTGCTCCATGCACATCCTCAGCCTTTATGTTCAATGTGTGTTGGGAGGTAGTGAATGGACTTCCAAGCTCCAGGATCAAGCTACAGGTTCTGAGCCTGCCATTCCTTGGCGAGCTTTGGCCAGGCGCCGGCTGGGTCTGTGATGTGACACAGTGGGGTCCTTCCTACCGCAGGGTCGGGTGGATCTTCCCCGGCTGCCCAGCAGGGGTTCGCTGAGGATGGGCCCCGTGGAATCGGGCTCTGGAAGGTAAATAGGTGTTTAGGAGACGGAGGAGCAGAAAGTACAGAACAGCCTGAGCCGGCCTCGCAGGTCGTCCACCAGGCAGCTCTGAGTTGATGTTTTACATTATGAAGACAAGACGTTAGTGGCCAGCGCATACCTCCTGAACCAAGGACACTTCTGCGCCCAAGGTCGAGGTGCCCTGAGCCAGACAGGCCCACCCAAGCATCAGAGACCCAGCCCAGAGCAGCATGGGAAGACCTTTGTGGAAACCATCTTGTCCAGCTGCCTTGCCCTACAGATTGGGAAACCGAGGCCCGAAGGGAGAAGGTGGTAGAATAGCCATAGTGAATGCTGGACCTCTCGACAGTCCAGCGCATCCATGATTGGTGTGGGCGGCCATGGTGTGGGCAGCCGTGTGGAGGGTGGCCACGCGTGGCATGGACTGTGATGTCTTCATCTCTCTCCGGATCAGCGTTAAGGGCAGCTTTTCTAAGAGCTAATTCCAACTCTGGAGGTCAAGTTTGGAGGCTCCCCAGGGTTCAGGGGCACCCTGAGGACAGAGGCGGTGACAAGGCGCTACGTCAGGTCAGCCTTCCGCTCTGTTCCAGAGCCTTCGCAGGCACCCCTGTCCCTCCCCACGCTCCTCCTCCCAGCCTCCTAGCCTCTAGGCCAGGTCTCCCGCCCAGAGAGGGGCTGGCATCTGGGAGCCCCGGGGCCACATCCCTGGAGCACCCAGAAATAGAGGTGGATGTCTCACCCCCGTGACGCCTTGGACAGGCCTTGGGTCTGTGCCCAGCTGAGCCGGCGCATGCTCTGTATTCCTGGACATTTTTCTCCACCCTGGGCCTCAGTTCCCCTTCTAGAAATCACTGCCACTTCAGTTGTGTGTGGCCAGATGATGGGCGGGGCCTCAGCCCTGAACTCCCATGAAATCCTCCCTGTGACCCCAGGAGGGAGGCCATTATTGTCCCCATTTTAAAGATGGGTCATCTGAGACCAAAGGTAGACTGGCCCCTACAGTGGCAGAGCCAGGGGGCTTGCAGACTTTGTGTATTGTTGGGGGGGTCCCCTGTGTTGCTCGGTGGTACCGGAGATAGGGAGCTGGAGGGGCCAAGCAGGCGGGACTTGGAGCTGGGCCTGAGGCCCGAGGCACGGATGGCCTGGGTGGTACTGGGGTCCCCTGAGCCCGTGCCTCCCTGGAGGCTGCCTTCGCATCTGTCCCCATGCAGATGGCTGGTGAGAGCCTCTAGCAGCCCCCACCCCACCCGCACCCCCTTCTGTCACGGGACTCGGCTGTGCCATGCCGGGGAGTGTGGTACAGCGTTATTTTTAGCCACGGTACCATCTGTTCAAGGTGCCGGGTGGATCTTGTGCATCTCCACAGTGGCCGAGGACAGACACACCGAGTCAGGGGTCACCGCCAAGCCGGCCGGGCCCCCTGGGATGGTTCCCCATCTGCAGGCCAGCCCATGGGGTGTGTGATTGGCGGGGAGGGTCAGAGGCTGGGGTCTGGGGCAGCCGATGCAGAGTCCGGGGAGGAGGCGCCTGGCGAGTGTAGACATCGCATGGCCGTCTGTGGCCGTGTGTCTGGCTGATGGTGCAGACTGGACAGCTCTTTGGCACGCACAGCTTAAAGATCCACCTTCGGTCAGCACTGCGGCTTTAGGACAGCTCCCGGCGGAGCGGGTTCCCCCGCACCCAGCCTAGCTGCCTCCACAAGGCGTCTGTGTTTCAGCACCAGGACCACGTGGACAGCGCTCGGCAGGCGGGAGAGGAGGGCTGGTGGTATCGAGTTCCCTGACCTCAGCTACCCAACCCTCCCCTGCATCCACCCCTGCTCACCGCCCTGGGCCTCTGTCCTCCACCGGTCCTGAGGCTCCACCCGCCGGCCAGGAGCCGTTCTGTCTGGCAGACCACTCACTGGCTGCCACACACAGTGGAGACCAGGGTGTCCAGGGTGTGAAGTAGCAAGTGCTGGTTCTTAGGATATAGTATGATATTAGGGTTGTCCTTACCATCTTGTTTGTTTGTTGTCCTTCCTTCAAGTCTCTGGGATCCCTGGGGAGCTGGGAGATTTGAGAGACAGAGGCAGGAGAGAACAGGCCACCACTGCTGACTGAACCCAAGACTAGGAGCTGCCAGGCAGCAGAGGGGAACTAAAAAAGTCCCATGTAGCCAGACACCTGTGACTCCTGCCTGTCTTCCCAACTGCTCAGGAGATATAAATCAGGCCAGCTGGGGCCAAAATGTGTTTTTTAAAAATCCTTCATCTCAACGAGTAGCTGGGAACTGTAGTGCATGTCTGTCCTCCCATCCTCCTATAGAACAGTGCCTGGCCCAAACCCACCCAGGCATAGAGCAAGACCCTGACTCAAAAATAACCAGAGCAAAAGGGTTTAGAGGTACGGCTGAAGTCTACAGCACCTTCCCAGCAATCATGCCCTGTGTTCAAACCCCAGGCTGGACACAAAAGCAGCAGCAGTTCCAGAAGGTGGGAGCGGAGGCTGAGAGAGGCTGTGGCCCTGGACTGGACCTGGACAGCAGAGCCAGGTCTTCCGATCTGTTCTAGGCTGGCCACTCTCCTCAGGAGAGGAAGATCCCTTTGGGGTGGGCTGATGTCACCCCACAGGCTGAGTATCTGTTCATCCTTTGCAGAAGGGAAACAGGTCCTGGACCAGGGCCATTGTGCGAGTGAGCAAGAGGCACTGGACCTCAGGATAGACACTGGACCGCAGCAGACATGTTTAAACGATGTGGCTCTCCCTCAGCCTCTTTGAGCCCAGCTATACTATCAGCACTGGTGACAGTCACCAGTTCAAGACTGGGGGCCGGGCATCTGAGCCCAGAAAATGTCCATTTTCACTATAAGCTCCCAAAATCTGAACCTAAACTTGTCTAGGGATTACCCAGCTGGGCCTGTGGGTCCTGACCAGGGCGGGGGGGGGGGCGGGGGACACATTGGTGGCAGGGTGGGAAGATGCATTAGAGCAGGACAGAGGTCTGGTGTGTCTCCCTGTAATACCGGTGCTGAGGGCTGAGTGGGCCTTGCTTGTGTATTGTTAGGCATAGATGGACGCAGGGACGGAGGGCTGGACAGATGGACCAGCGATGGATCACCCATGGGTGACTGCATGAATGGGGCACCTGTGAGGCCCTTGGGGACCAGGAATGGAGGCTGTCCCTGTGGTCTGGCTCTGACAGGCCCCTGGAGAGCAAGTCAGTGCAGGGAGCCGGTCCCAAGGGGGAGCGCTGCGCATGAGGCCCGGGTCCCCATCCCCTCCCGTCCCCATCCCCTCCAGTCCCGGGCCCCCTCCCATCCCCAGCCCCCTCCCATCCCCATCCCCTCCCGTCCCGGGTCCCCTCCCATCCCCAGCCCCC
>NW_012267228.1:3078166-3088638 GCF_000151885.1 Dipodomys ordii
CCTCCCGTCCCCAGCCCCCTCCCATCCTCATCCCCTCCCGTCCCGGGTCCCCTCCCGTCCCCAGCCCCCTCCCATCCTGGTCCCCTCCCTACCCTGCTCTGTCACCCATGCCTACAAGGCTGTTTCTGGGGAATTTTTTTTTGGTTGTTCCTTTTCTGGTTAACAGAGTTGTCTAAAAATAGCGCTAATTCATTTCTGAGATCTTTACTTCCATTCCTTTCCTCTCTCCCTGCTCTCTCATCTGTGACGGTGCAGACCTGCTGTCAATTGCCATTGTCAGCTCTGGTGCATGTGTGCACATGCTTGCACACATGGGCACACACACGTGTACACACTCAAACATGTGGTCCAGGTGCCCCTGGCTCATTCCTGCTCATGAACACACCATGCCAAGAACACATTCTCCCCCTCCACACACACACACACACACACGCACACACACACACACACACACACACACACAGCATGACTCCCAGCATCTCCACATAACCTGACCCACCCGCTCACACAGGCACACCCACAGGCACACCCACAGACCCACAGACCTCACCCACACACTCAGCACACACCCACACCCCACTCGCCTCATGTCACATTTCTCTTCGCACACATGCAGAACGGACCCCTCCACAGATGGGAAAGACAGTGGGTGAGTCGGAGAAGGCCTGCCACCTGTCCTCCCGTCCTGGCCACCAGGCTGGGCCACCACAGGGGAAGATGCTCCCCCCTCCCCCGGTCACCAGGGCGATGGCTCCCTTCCAGAAAGGCTAGAATGTTCTCCCAGAAGGAAGCATCCTACCCTATGGGAATTAGAGTGGTTCGCCCAAGCGGGCACAGAGGGGAAGCTGTCCTGTGTGCTGTCCCGGTCACCTCTGAAGGACAAAGGAGTATGGGGCATCCACTCAGGGCTCTGTCGTGAAGACAGCCCAGTGGGGCACACCCAGCTTAGCCACAGGTAGTTACCACAGCTGGGCCTCACCACAAGAGCACTGTCCCTGATGCTCGGGCCAGGGCTGACCCCAGCAAGCCTGACCGGCAGAGAAAGGCCTTGTGGTGTGATGCTGACGGGGCGGGCAGCGCAGGGTGTGGTGGTCGCGGGGGCCTCCGTGCGGGGCTGCCAGCCGGGGACGAGGGTCTTTAAAATGATGATTTTAAAAATACATATTCGGGTGGCATTTAAATCCGTCACATCTTAAAACAGAAGGCTCAGGCATCCAAACACTATTTTTACCGAATTCATTTGCAACTGTCCCAGCTCCCAGGCTTCGGTTCGCATCGGAGAAGCTGTGGGTTGGGGTTCTGGTGTTTCCATTTTGTTTTGTTTTTAGCTCTTCCCTTTGAAAGAGAAGCTGCGTCCTTTGTTACAATAACTCGTACACCCATTGTTCCGTCCCTGTCTGCCCCGCTCCTGGGGAAGATGTTTTAGTAAGATGCCCCCAACTTTTTGGGTTTTTTTTGTCATAAAATGTGACAATACGCAGTCATTTGAATGCTAATAAGATGAAAATGTAATGCAGAATAGAATGTTGTCCTGAACTCTGAAGGATTTGTAGCTTCAAAGTCCCAAGGGCCAAGGAGAGCACTAATCCTAACTTTTCACTTGCCACTGGGGACACTGAGGCCCTGGGACAGGTGGAGCTTGATCAAGGTCACACCACCAGAGCCAGGAAAGCAGGGAGATCATCTCCGTGACCTGTGCCCTTGGCTGGCTGTGGGAGGCCCCAGCGTGTCATTCGACCTTTCTGCTCCTAGGACTGACTGTGGGCCCATGGCTCAGGGCAGGGGTGGCCTCCTGGGCAGTGCTGAAGGCCAGCAGCCGGTGGACCTCAGGAGGAACTTGGGAGGAGACGTCTGCTAATATTAGGGGTGCAACACTCAAGGAAGCAGCATGAACCAGGCTGGGGAGCAGCATCTCCCTCCTGGCCCCCGGTGTGATCCATCCTGTAGGTGACAGAGCTGAGATCTGAGGCCCTGCCTAAAGCCTGTCTGTCAGGTACATGTTCACGTACCACCCACTGAGTGTTTATGGAAGACCTACTGGGTGTCCTGTGTACAAACTAGACCCAGCTACTGCCCATGCAGCTCCCAACCCCAGTACAAGTGGCAGGATGCTACAATCCAGATGTCCAAGAATGGCTGCGGGGTGGGGGGAGGTTGGGAGGCTCCGGGGAAGGGACCTGGGCTGCCGAGGACAACAGCAGGAAGGGAGCCGGAGGCCCAGGTGGCAGCAAGTGAGCTGTGCAGATGCGTGGCCGGTCGGGGACTCAGGCAGCTGACAGATGCTGTGCCAACTGCCAGGTGTCGAGGAGATGGTCTGTGCCTCTGAGCCTGCAGACTTGCAGCTTTGAACAGAGCCAAAGCTCCCAGGCAGAGCAAGCGCCGAGGTGAGCTATGCAATTTAGAAGGGGAGAAAAAAAACCCAGAGACACCTAGAACGGGTGACCTCATGCGTGCACCCGCAAGATGTGGGGGCTGGGATGAGCAGCAGCTGAGGAGGCACAGAGCATGACTCACCCCGCTGAGCTTGCATCCAAGTGATTCTCATCCCCCCCCACCTGCTTCTGGTCCTTCTGTACGCTCTAGTCCCTTCCAGCCTCTACTGGCAGACAGTTGTCTATTTCCACTTCTCCCTGGTCCAGCTTTTGGCCCAAGTTTTAAGCTAAACCTACAGGAAAAAGGGAAAATCCTCCCTGCTTGGAGTGGGGAGGAAAGCTCCCCTCCTCCCCGCCCCCCCATCCCTGACCCTGATCCAGCTCCAGTCTTCCTGCTCCGGGGTCTGCAGCAGACAAACCCACCGTGTCGTGGAAATCACTGATTGCATGACTACACCCTCCACTATTCGCTCCTAGAGGACAGGGACCCGGCCTAGACTCTTCCCCATGTGCTGTCAGGGAGGTGCCACAATCCAGTCGCTGGGCATGTGGATGGATGGATGGATGGGTGGATGGATGGGTGGATGGATGGATGGGTGGGTGGGTGGATGGATGGATGGATGGATGGGTGGGTGGGTGGATGGATGGATGGATGGATGGGTGGGTGGATGGATGGGTGGATGGATGGATGGATGGGTGGGTGGATGGATGGATGGATGGATGGATGGATGGATGGTGGATGGATGGGTGGATGGATCAGTGGATGGATCAATGGATGGATGGGAGGGTGGGGGGATGATGGATGGACAGAAGGACAGACAGATGGATGGATGGATGGATGGATGAGGGAGGGGATAATCCTAGCTACTCAAGTTGAGATCTGAAGATCTCAGTTCAAAGCCAGTCCAGGCAGGAAAGTCCATGAGACTCTTATCTTCACTTACCCAGCAGAAAACCAGAAGTGGTGCTGTGGCTCAAAGCGGGGAGAACCGTAGCCTTAAGCAAAAGAGCTCAGGGACCGCGCCCAGACCCAGAGCTCAAGCCCCATGACCAACAAAAAAAAAAAAAATTTTTTAAGAAGGGAAGGAAGGAAGGAAGGAAGGAAGGAAGGACAGACAGACCAACAGGCAGGCAGATGTGGATGAAGTTCACTCAGCTACCACAATGATCTGAATGTGGACGGTTGCCTGGGAGTACCTGCCCTTTGGGCCAGGAAGGACCCTCCTAGCTGGTGCGCGATGGGCGATGTCATTACCGGTGTCTCTCACCCTGCCGCGGGCAGCAGGGGACAGACAGAGAAAGAGCAGCGCCTGGGTTTTCCAGGTCCCTTGTGGCTTGTGGAGCACTTTGGCTCAGCATGGCACTCTACGTAAACCTCGGGAGAACCCCTAGGGGGAACTTCACTGGGAGGGCCCCAGGGCGGCCTGCTAGGAACAAGTCTCTTAACTCACACTTCCTGAGTTCGGATCCTCACCCCCAGTCCATGGGAGCTCGGAATTTCCTCCGCCTCTCTTGGCCTTCCTCGGTCTCTGGAGATCGCCAGACCTCCTCCTTCCGAGCCGGGCTTAGAGACGGATGAGAACCGTGCTCGCCCGGTGGTTGGATGCACCGGGCTTGTTGCAAGTGGTTGGTAGGTACACAGCACTTCGCCGTACTCCCCGCTTTCTGGCAGGCCTGGGGTTTGAACTCAGGGCCTTGCACTTGCTAGGCAAGCACTGAACACAGCTTTAGCACGCCCTCCTCCTGATTTCTAAGGTCATGAAACCCATGTGGATTCACTCCATATTTTCTGAGAGGTGAGGAAGCCAGGTTTTGAGCCTCCCATGGCTTCCAAAGCCCAGACACTTGAGACTTCCAGCGCGTCTGAGATACATGTCCCTGGAAAGCACACACTGGGCGCGGGACCTAGTACGTGCTCAGTAAAAGCTCTCCATGTGCCAGTCACGTGTCACTGTTACCTGGGGGTGGTGGGTCCCCAAAGTATAGATGCCAAATCTACAATGTGAAGCTGGAGGCGCCTTGGGGTCACAGTGAACGAAGACGTGGAGAAGCTGAGGTTTAGGGGTACCAGCGAGGGGCGGGCACGGTGGGGTCACACCGCCTCTGCCGTCACCCGTCACATCCGCTAATCAGAATGAGGGCCCGTTTCACCCCTTGTACTGGGAGGTCAACAGAGGACAGTGACTCTTGTTCCCATTCTACAGTTGAAGAAACTGAGGCCCGAGAAATGAAGTGAACAGCCCAGGGTCCCCTAACCAGGATTCCAGAGAGCTCAGTGTTGAATGTGAAGCCCTCCAATGTCAGATCCTGGGTTCCTAACCACGGCGGCACAGCCCAACTTGGCACTTGGCAGAGGAAGAAGGCCATGTCTCTCCCTGCCCCCACCCCGCCTCGGGGTTTCTCCACCTTCTGGGGCTGTGTGGCATGGACAAGTGCCTCTCCCCCTCTGAGCTTCAGCCTCTGGTTCACCAATTCCTCCTTCCTGAAGTGTGTGGAAGAGGAAGGGAGGCTGGAGGAGGCCAGGCAGGTGGGGTGAGCACAGCGTGGGGACGCAGGTCCACTTCCTCCCCTCGTCCCCTTACCCCTCTCCCTGCCCCCAGCCCAGGATGGCCAGCTGTCGGAGGCTGCTGGGCGGGGCCGGCCCCGGTGCCAGGCTCAGCTGAGCTCATCAGAGCCCTTTGTCACCCAACGCTTGCCGGCCTGGGCCCTGGTGTTGGGTGTCGGGCGGATTGGATTCTCTCTCCTGGCAGGGGTGGCGAGGTGGGCAGGAAGAAGTGGGCGGCGGGGGCTGTGGCTGCTGTCCGCGGTGCTGAACGGTGGGGCTCCGGGCAAGGCTCCGTGGGGCCCAGGCCAGCGCCTGGCCAGTCAGGGGAAGCCCCCACACCCCCCAACCCCCAACTGAAGCCTGGGGCCGTGCGTCCGGGCGGCAGAGCTTGGCTGGCTTTCCCTGGCCAGGCCTGAGGCCTTGGGTACGTGGCTGGGGCTGAGGAGGGGTGAGGGGGGGCGAGTGCTGTGGTGGTGGTGGTGGGAGTGTGCACTGGGGGAGGGGACATGGCGGAAGCCAGGGTCCCGGGGGGCACGTGGGGGCGTGGGGAGGGGTGCTGTGGCCGTGCGTGGAGTAGATCTAAGAGCCGCGTGGGGCCCTGTGCTGTGGGGTGGGAAAGATCTCAGAGCCGCCCAGCGGGCGTAGGTTGTGTGCTGGGGTCAGTTACATGGTGTGGCAGGTTGCTGGGGTTTGGGGGTGCTGGGGGACCCGCGGGGGGGTGAGCGTGGTTTGCGTCCGTCCTCGGTGATACTCGGGGCGCTGTGCACCCGGCCCTGGTCACCGACTGTGTGCTGGTCCTACAGGAGTCGCCCTGACCATGTAGATGGCAGCCCTGGCCAGCAGCATGGACCCCGCCACTGAACGGAGACGCCTGGATCTGCGGCCCTGAGCCCCTCCCGCCCCGGACGCCACCCCCAGCCGGAGACACCGCCGGGCGCCCGCCACCGCCGCTGCCGCCGCCAGCCCACAAGGGTGGACCACGCACAGACATCACCCCCAAGCTGCCCGTGCAGCGTGACCCTCGGGCTCGCCCCGAGCCGGGGCCTTGGCAGCCATGGGTGATCTGACCAACAGTGACTTTTACTCCAAAAACCAAAGAAACGAGTCGAGCCATGGGGGCGAGCTGGGGTGCACAATGGAGGAGCTCCGCTCCCTCATGGAGCTGCGGGGCACCGAGGCGGTGGTCAAGATCAAGGAGACGTACGGGGACACGGAAGCCATCTGCCGGCGCCTCAAAACCTCACCCACCGAAGGTAGGTGTGCGAGACTTGAACCCAGAGCCGCAGCTGGGTTGGCGCAGGGGCCACGTTCCTGTAGTTGAAGGAGGGGCAGGAGGGGCACGCAAAGTGGAGCCAGGTGTGACTGCCCCCACCAGCTCGGCTCACCGCGGCCCCATTCACAAGCGCAGCCAAGCAGGCCTCGCCCCTGCCCCCCGCCCCAGCCGTCCCCAGCCGCTGGCCCAGCCCACGGCAGCAGACACCGCCCGGCCCCGTGGCCAGCCTGGGGGCCACGTGACTCCCAAGTCCAGACTCTGGGTGGGAGTGGCCAGGGACAGCGGGAAGACGTGACAGGCGGGCAGTGGGTGTCCTGTGGCTGGCCGTGGGCTTGCTTACAGTTGTCAGGATGAGCAGATCTGGGGCTCCTGAGGGTCTTTCTGGGGGTCAGAGGGGAGAAAGGCTAGCCTGGCATGAGCCCCAGAGCTCAGAGCTTGGGTCCCCATTCCCGCACATCCGAGTTCCCTCCCGCTGGCCAGGAAGGGTTGTCCAGCTGTCCCAGGCCTGCGACTGTGCAGAGATCACACTGAGCTTTATTCCTTCTGGAAAAATGAAGCCAAGGTCTACTGCATGGTATGCTGACCATCGGCCCTGGCATACAGTAGGTGTTCAATTAATGGAAGTAGATGTCAGTGCCTCCACCCCACCTCCTGAAATACCTCATACCGAATTGGAGAACCCTGACTCGTATGTCCAGTCTGCATGGCTCTCCCCAGAGGCCCTCAGAGGCCAGCGGGCAGCCTGCCGCCGTCCCCAGTGCCCAGCCCCGCCGTTTCCAGCCTCTCCCAGGGCCTGTGCCCTGTGCCCTTGTCTGGCACGGGAGCAGTGCGGAGCTCTGCGTCTCCGCGTTCAGCTGCTCTTGCTGAGGCCTTGGTGTAAGGCTGAGCCGGCGTGGATCTCAGAAACATTTCTGGCTTGGAAGGAAAGCTTGGGAGCCCTGAAGGGCCGGGCTCTGCGGGGTATGGCAGAGCTCACTCCACCACTGGGCGGGAAGCAAGGCCTCCTCCATGGCCTGCGGGTAGGATTTTCCCAGTGTACCCGGCCAGTCCTGGGAGAAGATAACGCAGCCTGTGACCTTCTCTCTGGAACACAAGCCGGACACTTGAAGGGAACGTGGAGTCTCGAGGATCCCCGGAAATGGGCCAGGCACCTTGCTCTGCCCTGCAGCCAGGAGAGCTTTCCTAGTCCCAGCTCGGGGCAGGGCTCCAGGCTCTGGGGTGGGGGGCAGGCAGGGCATCAGAAGGCTTCCTGGAGGAGGCGTTTGGACCTGGCTGTGGAAGGAGCTCAAAAGGCTTGAGGCCTGCAGAGCGATTGCAGATTTCCGTTGAGTGCGGGTGGGTGGCAAGAAGCCCGGCTCTGGGTGGAAATGGACTCGGTCTCCTCATCTGTGAAGTGGGAGGAATGATGTAACCCTGGCTCTCCCGGCCAGCAGGGGCCCGATTGTGTGGGCCTCAGTTTGCCCACACAACAGTTTGCTCAGTTTCTCAGGAGGATCGCGTGGTGTCGGGGGGTGGGGGGTGGGGGAAAAGCTCCCCCGCCCCTGTGGAGCATCCAGAGCCAGAGCGGGGGAGGGGGAGGGAGCCAGGGCAGACCACTGGCCAGCCCTGCCACTGGCAGCTGTGGGGCTCTGGGTGTGTTGCTCTGCCTCGCTGGGCCTGGGCTGGCTTCTGTGTGAAGCGGGGAGAGCGAGGTCACCAGGCGCCCGCCGGCCCCCGGTGCTGACAAGGCAGCCACCATACGTCGTTAAAGATGGGAAGGCGCCGGCTGGGAAGGTGGCTCAGTGGTAGAGCGCTTGCCTTGTATGCATGAGGCCGTGGGTTCGATTCCTCAGCACCACATAAGCAGAAAAAGCTGGAAGCGGCGCTGTGGCTCCAGTGGTAGAGCGCCAGCCTTGAGCTGAAGAGCTGAGGGACAGCGCCCAGGCCCGGAGTTCAGGCTCCACCATCACCACCAACAACAACAAAAAGATGGGAAGGTGCTTGAGTGGTGGAGCGCCCACCTGGAGGGAAAAAGCCAAGCAAAAGCGCGGGGCTCGGGGCCCTGAATTCAAGCACCAACACCACACACACACACACACACACACACATGCACACACGCGCACACACACACACACACACGCACACACACACACACGCACAGTGCTCCCAGCCCCATCCCTGTGAAAGAGGCCATCAGATCTGGCAGCCTAGCAGGGCGCTCGGGAGCATGAGGGGCCATTGTGGGGGGCCATGAGGCCTGGAGGCAGAGTGGACATTCCCTGCAGCGCCCCCAGAAACCGGCTCAGTGACGGGGTGGGGGAAAGAGAAACAGGACACTGGTGTCACCCCAGAATAAGCAGCCCCCCCGCCCCGTCCCCTGAGCCACAGGAGGCTGGCAGCCAGCGCCCTCCCTTTCCTGGCCCCCAAACCTCAGGCTGCCGGGCAGGGTGGCCCGCCCGGACCCCGCGCGTGCGCCGTGGCCCCGTGTGTCTCTGGGACGGTGCGGACGGCACCCGGGCGCATCTCTGCCCAAGCCCCGCGTCCCCGCGGGCCACGTGGGGTTTTCACGAGTGGAGAGGCGAAAGTCAGCTCTGGGCTGGAGCCGCAGGTGGCGGCTCGTGGGTTAACGCAGCGCCAGCCTGCTCTGGTCGCCTTGGTGATCCTCTAAAAGCAGTTGGGTGGCAGGCCTGCGAGTCACGTGCCGCCCACGGCCTCCAGAATTACCAGCAGAGTAAATCCACGAGTCCGTCCACGCCTGCTGTTCCTCGTCCCCGGGGAGCTGGTCCTGTGGGCAGAGGGGCGGGGAGGGGCACGGTGACCCCCACAGCCAGCCCTCACACTCCGCCACCCCACCCGGCAAGGCTGCGTGGCCTGGCTTTGCCCCCAGACCAACTGAGTGGCTGCAGTTGGCCAGATAGATGCCAACATAGCAGGCCACGCTCATCACTGGCCACTCACGCCTGTGATCCTAACTACTGGGGAGGCTGAGATCTAGAGGATGGTGGTTCAAGGCCAACCCCAGCAGAAATGTCCTTAAGGCTCCTAGCTCCAAAAGTACCCAGCAAAAAGCTGGGCTAGCAGTGTGTCTTAAGTGGTAGGACACCCGCCGAGCCAGCAAGCTGAGCAAGGGTTGGCGGAGGGGTGATCCTGCCCGGCTGGGTCAATATCAGTTGAGACCTCCTTCAAGCCAAGGCTCAAGGACAGGGATGGGGTGAGGAAACGCCATATTCATGGGGAACCCTAGGCCCAAGGCTGGAAGCTGTCAGCCCCAGAGCCCTTTGACGAGGCCCAGGCGGGGAATACTGGCTGGGAGGCCGGCTCTCCTCACTTGCTGTGTGATCTTAGGCAAATTTCTTTCCCTCTCTGAACCTCTCTGAGAGCAGGTCTAGACAAAGCTGTTGAGGAAATAGCCAGCGAAAGATTATGCCTAAGCCTCTCCCTTCGCAAAGCCCAACTCCTCACAAACCCACGCCTCCTGCTGCGGCAGGCCACCTGTCTGCTGGTTGCGAGCAGCCCGAGGAGTTTAGAGCCCCAGTGCTTAACAGCCCGGAGTCCTTGAAAACCCTTCCCCAGAGCCCTGAGGGCATGCTGACTGAAAATTAACAGTAATTACCGGTTAAGTCTCCAGCTTTCCTGCTCCTCACCCATCCCCTGGTGCGGCACACCCCACTCGGCCTGTTCACTGATTCATCCATCTCCTACCCGGAAGTGTGCACTGAGCACCTATTTGGTGCCAGATGCTGTCCCAGATGCTGTAGATGTGGGGAGGAGAGGCAATCCCGGGGGCCTGCCCTGTGGAGGTGGCCTTTACTCCGCACCTCGGCCATCATGGCAGATGCCATGACCTTCCCTGGGCCTTGGAGGGTGGGTGACGGAGACCACCCCCTTCATGGTGTCCATTTCCTGGCCCAGCCAAGCTTTCTGGAGGCCTGTGACCTTCCTGAACTTTCTACTTCCCAGCAGCCCCAGCGCCAGGCCAGGCCGGAGTGGCCCGCCCTGGGTGGTAAAGAAGCTGAGGGTCACATGGAGGGTGGGTGTCTGCCCCAGCCTCCCCCAGGGCCGGCCATGCTGTGTCTCCACCTCCCCGGGCCTCCCCTGCCCCGCCCATGTCCCTGACCCCCGCTGACCAGGGACAGCCAGCCGTGCTGAGCATGCGCGCACCCCGGCCCAGGAAACCCAGTCTCGATTTCACCCACCCAGTAGGGTGCGCTGGACCTGCTCTGCCGGCCCTGGGGTAGAGTCCCCAGGAATGCCTGCCCCGGGGGGCCTCGGGGGGCCTCGGAGTGGCAGGACAGGTGGGGGG
>NW_012267228.1:3089588-3092875 GCF_000151885.1 Dipodomys ordii
GATGGAATGTGAGCTGAAGGATCTGGGGGACGTGGTGTCTCCCCACAAACCTGCAGATGGCTGGGGAGATGAGCCTTCCTGGTTGCTAGGCAACCAGGCACAACAAGGAGGGGAGGGGTGGGAGGAGAAAGAAGGGGAAAGGAGAGGAGGGAGGAGAAGGGGAGGGAGGGGAGATGTGAGGAGGGGAGGGGAGAGGAGGGAAGAGCTGGAGAGGGGAGGGGAAGAGAGGGGAGAGGCAAGGAGGGAAGGGGAGAGGAAGGAAGAGGTGGGGAAGAAAGAGGGAGGGGAAGGGAGGGGTGGGGAGAGGTGGGGAGGAGAGAATGAGGAAGGGAGAGGTGGGGAGGGGAGAAGCAGGGAGGGGAAGAGAGAAGCAGGAGGGGAGGGGTGAGATGGGGAGGAGAGCGGAGAGGGGTGGTTCACACTCACCCCTCCCTCCTCTCCATGCCCCAGACCCGGGTCCTGTGGCAGCAGTGGTTCTGTGTGCCTGGTCTTGTGCTCTTGGGGACGACGGTAACTCACGTTTCAGATGAGGTAGAGCCCTGGTGAAGAGGAGAGGGAAGGGGAAGAGGTTGGAGTGAGTGAATCCGGGAGATGGCTGTCCTGGCCACATTGGGAAGGACGTCCACCATGGCCCCTTTTGGTCAGAAGAGGTGCGGCTGAGCTGGGCATCAGTGGCTCATGCCTGTCATCCTAGTTACTCAGGAGGCTGAGATCTGAGGATGGAGGTTCAAAGCCAGCCCAGGCAAGGAAAGTCCTTGAGACTCTGATCTCCAATGAACCACTAGAAAACCAGAAGTGGTGCTGTGGCTCCAGTGGTAGAGCACTAGCCTTGAGCTGAGGAGCTGAGGGACAGCGCCCAGGCCCAGAGTTCAGGCCCCATGACTGACCGAAAAAAAAAAAAAAGTGGTGCAGCTGGTGGGAAGAGGAGCTGGCTTGGAGCCTTGGAGCCTGGATTCAGAGGTGACCTCAGGAGCAGAGAAAGTTCTCCCTTATAAAACACTGAGTCAGGCTGCAGTGAGCGTAGTGGTGGTTTTGCTGAGCAGGGGACATGGGCAGGACAACCATGGAGGCCCTTTGCTGCCCTCGCAGAGGGATTCCAGAGAAAAGGGGCAGAAGGAGACACACAGCAAGTCCCATCCTCCACCGCCCGCAGCTGGGCAGACATCACTAATGGATCCCAGCGAGCGGCTCAGGCTCATGCTCAGCTGGGTGAGTGCTTTAGTCATGACCTGGACTGGGTCCAGACAGCCAGACAGACATGGAGTGGAGATCCAGAGTCACGTGGGTGCTTATCTCTGCCCACACAGTGGGTGCCCCATGGCACTGTGAGCCGCCATGCTGAGGTGACCGGGCCGGGTGGGCCTCCGCCTTCCGGGCCTCCGCCTTCTGGGCCTTGTCCCCTCATGGCTGTGGCTGACTTCCAGGCCAAGGGGGGCCGGGAGCAAGGCCAGCTCCCCAGGGGTGACAGGACAGAGGGGACGTGTCTGGAGCCCAGCTCCCCCCCTCCCGTCCCCCCTCCCTGGCTTCCGCACACCTCAGCTAGCTCTCCCTACCCCCCCACCCCCGTCCCCGCCCATCTCCCCCACACACCCCCGGTCCTCCATCCTGTGGAGGAGCTGGTTCTGGAAGCCGCCTCCTGCCGGGAGGACCCTCTGTTGTGGAAATGGGGCATCCACCTTCTCCGGAGTTTCCGAGGGGGTTGTGGAGGCTGGCGGCTTGCACCGGGTGGGGCTCAGGTTGAGACTGTCCATGGGGGTGCCCACGGCTTTCCCAGCCCTGGGGGTCTGGATGGAGCCCCGCCCTGCCCCCATCAGCAAGAAGGATGCTGGGGGCCACAAGTGCCTGCTGTGTGACTCTGGGCACCCAGAGAGGAGACCCCAGACGTACCCCCCCCCGCCAGTCCTCTCTTCTCGATGTCATTCTGCAGCACCGAGAGCAGCTGTGTGCGTATTGAGCATCTACTGTATTTCAGAGCGATGTCTTCATGAAGCTCAGAGTCAGCCAGGGAGTCGAAGGCAAAAACAAACAGACCAAAAAGAAAAAAACAACAACAACTTAATTGCTTCCTTTATTAATTATGATTAAAATGAAAGTGATTTTCGGGGAGCCCTGAAGACACTCTAAAGGGAATCCAACCTGGCAAGGAGGGGAGCTCAGCCAAAGAAAATGCTGAGCCTAAGTACAGAGGTGGAGAAGAACACTCCGGTCCAGGGAATAGCATGTGCCAAGGCCCTGCGGCAGGCAAGCGTGGTGTTGAAACCTCTGAAAGGAGGATGGAGGCGTGGCTGGAGCCTCGTGGCGAGGAGGAGGGCAGGCCGTCCGTGTCTCGGGTGGACTGTGGCTTTGTCTGTGTGTCATGGGGATGCGGGCTCAACTTGAACTCCATGTGTAAGACACCCCTCGGTTGCTGCGTGGAAAATGGATGGGGTGGGGGGGTCAGACCCGTGAGCCAAGAGGGCAATCGCTGTGGATAGATGAACTTTTCCTTGGATAGAGGACCCAGAGGAGAGCAGGAGACAGGACACAAAGGGAAAGCAGAGATGGCAGGGTCCTACCCTGAGCACTGTGTGCCCAGCAAGCCATTCGAATCCTCACAAGCAGCTGCGGCCTGAGCCTGGCCCGCGGTGTGGAAGAGGAGGAGGTGGACTCCCGACGAGCAAGTGGAGGAGCCGAGACATCAACCCCGGAAGGCGGTCCCTGTGCTCCCGACATGCCAAGTTCTCCCACCGTGTGTGTCGGTGTAAAACTAAAACTGAGTGACCCCGCCTCCGCGCAAACACTGTTCTCCAGACTGCAGTGAAATCGTCTGCGTCAAAACTGACCACGGCCACCTTCCCCCAGAGACCACGCTTCCATGAGTTTGGAGCAGATTCCCGCAGACCTCGCGCACACGTGCACGAACGCGCCCCTAGGAAACACTGGCAGACGTTTTGCAGAGGTGCTTGCGGAGGAGACAGCGGTTTTGCAGAGGTACTGTGCAGCGTAGATGAGGTTTTGCAGAGGTGCTATGCAGAGTAGATGAGGTTTTGCAGAAGTGCTGTGCAGAGTAGACAGAGGTTTTGCAGAGGTGCTGTGCAGAGTAGATGAGGTTTTGCAGAGGTGCTATGCAGAGTAGATGAGGTTTTGCAGAGGTGCTATGCAGAGTACATGAGGCTTTACAGAGGTGCTGTGTGGAGTAGACTGCTGTTTTGGCTGAGGTGCTATGCAGAGTAGATGAGGTTTTGCAGAGGTGCTATGCAGAGTAGATGAGGTTTTGCAGAGGTGCTGTGCAGAGTAGATGAGGTTTT
>NW_012267228.1:3094210-3098173 GCF_000151885.1 Dipodomys ordii
CGGGACCCCAGCTGGTGACAGCAGTGGCCGCCGCCACCAAACCCCACCGTACGCGGGGCTCTCCTCACGCCCGCGCCGGGACCCCAGCTGGTGACCCTAGGGGAAGAGTTTGGAGAAGCATCCCGGTGTCTGCACGCAAGCCCACAGCCACCAGCTGTTTCCAGATGAGTCCTTCGTGTGGCCTGTGGGGAAACTGAGGCCCAGAGAGGGGAAGGGGCGCCAGGCGCTGGTGGCTCACGCCTGTAATCCTAGCTACTCAGGAGGCTGAGATCTGAGGATCACAGTTCTAAGCCAGCCCAGGCAGAAAAGACCGTGAGTCTCTTACCTCCAATAAACCACAAGAAAACCGCAAGTGACGCTGTGGCTCAAGTGGTAGGTAGAGCGCTCGCCTTGAGCTGAAGAGCTGAGGGACAGCACCCAGGCCCAGAGTTCAGGCCCCACGACCGACAAAAAAAGAGGGGAAGGGGCTTATCCAAGGTCCTCCTGCTGTTCCTCTGCTCACCGTGAGGCCCCTCAGCCCCTCTCGTGCCATGGGGGGGGGGAGGGGACACACTGTTCTGGCCCCTCCCCCTTCCAGCCCAGGGCTGAGGGGGTCACACTGGCAGCCTAGGGCAGAACCAGCCCCAAGCATGTTACATTTGGCCCTGAAATGTTCTCTATGGAGAGATTTCACAACAAATTCTGGCTGTCCAGTTTGGAAGCCAAGTACCAGTGCTCACACCTGTAATCCTAGCTACCCAGTTTGGCTGAGATCTGAGGCTCACAGTTCAAAGGCAGCCTGGGCAGAAAAGTCTGTGGGATTCTTATCTCCAATCCACCATCAACAAGACAGAAGTGGAGCCATGGCTCAAGTGATAAAGTGCCAGCCTCGAGTGAAAACGTGAAAGGACAGCACCAGACTGCGAGCTCAAGACCCGATCCTGGAAAACAAAAATGCTATCTGGCCGCAGGCACTGTTATATGCTAAACTACTCCATAGGTTAGCTCTGACCAGCACACCACCACGCACGCCAGAAGAAACCAGCACACCACCACGCACGCCAGAAGAATCCGAGGCTCAGAGAACTACGAGCCAGCAGCTGAGATCCACAGCCAAGCAGAGTTTATAGTAGAAAATTAAAACAACCCAGTCAAGCACTACTACTTCACTGGCCAGGAGACTGGGAAAATGCAGGGCAGGCTCCCAGGAATGGGCCTGGGTGGTGCCAGGCTGTGGGTTCACATCCCTGGCCACCAAAACAAATACTGCTTCACAGCTCCGAAGACCAGAACTCAAAAGCAGGCAGGAAGCTGGGCACTGGTGGCTCACGCCTGTCATCCTAGCTACTCAGGAGGCTGAGATCAGAGGATCATGGTTCAAAGCCAGCCCGGGCAGGAAAGTCCATGAGTCTCTTATCTCCAATGAACCACCAGAAAACCGGAAGTGGCGCTGTGGCTCAAATGGTAGAGTGCTGACCTTGAGCTGAAGAGCTGAGGGACAAACCCCACGACTGACTGACCTCTGTCCAAAACTGGCAAGAATCTACCTTCCCTCCCCCGTGGCCTCCTCCAGCTCCCGGTAGGCACACATTCAGTGACTTGGGGTGGCTGTGTCACTCAGAACCACCCACAAAGTCCATCCTAGCTAACCCAGGGCGGCACCGTAGTGTGCAGAGGCTCCGGCCCCTGCCACGTCCACGGGGCCCGGATTGGGCGTGGGTATTCGGGAGTCTCTGCCTTGTTATGGTGCCACGTAGAGTTGCTGTGCTGTCTGCAGTGGTCAGCCACGGGACCGTTCTGCTTGTCGTTGTCAGAACCCCATTCAGTGGCCACGGGAGGTGTTTGGCTGTCATGACAGCGGCCGCGGGTGGGTTTCCCACCAGCTGTGGGTGATGGCGTGTCCTAAGAGGACTCCGTGGGCTCGGGTCCCGTGGAGGGAACGGACTGAACCATGCGGGCTGTGGGCAGGGAACCCCACAGCGAGTCAGGGCACCCAAGCCCTCGCCCCCCCCCACGCTGCCTCTGGCACTTCATGGGAACCCACCTAGGGTTCAAGGCCGCTGGGCCAGGAGTCTGGAAGGTTCCTGGCCTGTGATCCCACCCAGGCCCCAGCCCAACCCGTCTGCCCCCCCTCCCCGCTCCGCCCCCAGGTCTGCCGGGCACCGCGCCGGACCTGGAAAAGAGGAAGCAGATTTTTGGGCAAAACTTTATACCTCCGAAGAAGCCAAAAACTTTCCTGCAGCTGGTGTGGGAGGCGCTGCAGGATGTGACGCTCATCATCCTGGAGATCGCCGCCATCATCTCCCTGGGCCTGTCTTTCTACCACCCACCCGGGGAGAGCAACGAAGGTAGGAGGGGCGCGTGGGGGCGAGGGGGGCCCCCAGGCACTCCGGAGGGCGCCCAGGATTCGGGACTCACCCAGAGACAGTGAGCAGCCCAGCAGGGCCCAGAGCTTCCCGGGTATGAAGTACAAGACCCCATAGGGATGGCCACCATGAGCATGTGTACCCCGGTTCTGAGCAGAAGCCACAGCGCCCATCTCACAGATGAGGAGCCCGAGGCTCAGGGAGAGCAGGGTCCCGGGCTCACGGCATCCCAGTGACCACGTTGTTTTGTTTTGCTGGAGCCGAACACCACAGAGCGGGTAATTTTAATGAGCAGAAAGGCTCCATGTTCTGGCAGGCCAGCGTTGCCCAGAAACCATATAATCAAGTCATTTAAGCCAGCAGCCCCAATCTTACGAGTCATAGTACTACTCAAGTTGATTTTTCTGTCCCCGACAGAGGGTTTAAAGAATGAGAGGGGAGCTGGGAAGGTGGCTCAGTGGTAGAGCGCTTGCCTTGCATGCACGAGACCCTGGGTTCGATTCCTCAGCACCACATAAGCAAAAAAAAGTTGGAAGTGGCACTGTGTCTCAAGTGGTAGAGCACTCACCTTGAGCTGAAGAGCTGAGGGACAGCGCCCAGACAAATAAAAATAAATAAATAAAGACACGAGAGGAGGACACAAATGATGGGGCCATATCAGCCCGGCTGGAAAAGGAAGAGAAGTGAAACAAACCAGCTATCACTGATACCATGATTGAGCTTCCAGGCAGCCAGGGCAGGAAAGGAAGTTAGATGATTCGAACAGTCAAGTGATCAATGAGGAGGAAGATGGCTTGTCTCCTGATGACGATCTCTGAGATGGACTTTCTCGAGGACGTTGTAGGAGACGCACAGTGGGCAGACTTCTCTGTGACGTTCTGTGGCGGATGGTGAAGTTCAGACATGGCTACACAGAGTAGGACCACAGTTATTTCTGTGTCATCCTGACTTGGGAAGGGGCCTGGTCGGAGCTGGTGTAGTCACCTGTGGCAGGGGGCGCGTGGGCAGGGTCCCCTCTACCCCGCAAGCTGAGGCAGCGAGCGCAGGAGTCCCCGCTGGGACCCAGCAAGCCGCGCCGCTCCTGGGCCTGTCCTCAGCACGCTGCCTCGGAGAGGGCCGGGCCGAGTCACGCAGACCCACGGCCTCCCGTGGCCTCCCGGGCAGGACTAGCTCAGAGGGCCGCTGGCGGAGGGCGAGGCAGAGATGTGGGGCTCCCGTGGGTGACCCCCTTCCAGACGGAAAAGAGACCGAGGCCTGGGTCGGGGCAGCGCTGCCCCAGGCCCCGGACTGTAGGTGGTCGGGCTGCAGTCACAAGCACCAGCATGCATGTGTCCAGGTTGGGCCCTGTACCTCAGCGTCTTAATCCCTCCCGTGCCAGGACTGCTGCCCTGTGCTGAGTAGCACGGGCAAAGCACAGAGTAGGTGCTTTACAGTGTGCTGTGCTGAGTGACGAGGAAAGGCACACAGTAGGTGCTTTATAGAGTACTGTGCTGAGTGACATGGGCAAGGCACACTATAGGTGCTTTACAGGGTGCTGTGCTGAGTGACATGGGCAAGCCACACAGTAGGTGCTTTATAGAGTACTGTGCTGAGTGACATGGGCAAGGCACACAGTAGG
>NW_012267228.1:3098563-3179572 GCF_000151885.1 Dipodomys ordii
TGCTTTACAGGGTGCTGTACTGAGTGACATGGGCAAGGCACACAGTAGGTGCTTTACAGGGTGCTGTGCTGAGTGACATGGGCAAGCCACACAGTAGGTGTTTTATAGAGTGCTGTGGCTCCACCACTTCAAAGGATTTTATTGGGAGTCAGGCCCTGGTACCACGTGGTAGGAGGCATCTTCTTTTTCCTGATGAATAGGCAGGCTGGGGTTCAGGGGCCTGGGGAGTTCCCCGAGGCCCTGCCGACAGGGCCAAGCTGCAGCTCACACTCCCCAGAGCAGGCAGAGCAGCGGCTCCCGGGCTCCTGTCCCAGGATCCCAGAAAGACTTCAGTAGAGCCTGCTGTGCCTCCTGCCTCCCCCTCCCCCCACCCCCGCCCCCCACACCAGGGCTGTTCCCGGGGTCCTGCACCCCGAAGGCTAAGGCCCAACCCTGCAGCGCACCATCTCTTCCACCACACCAAGATTCAGTGGGACCCCTGCCCCCAGAAGTTTCTCAGGATTGATTTCTCAGGAAATCAAGCTAGTAAGCTGCAGGGGCGGGAGGGGGGAGGGCTTGTACGCAAGGCCTGGGCTCTGTCCCTGAGCTTTTGTGCTCAAGACTAGTGCTCTACCACTTGGAGCCACAGCGCCACTTCTGGCTTCTTGGTACTTAATTGGAGATAAGAGTCTCACGGGCCTGCCCGGGGTGGCTGAGAACCATGATCCTCAGATCTCAGTCCCCTGAGTAGCTAGGATTGCAGGTGTGAGCTACTGATCACCTGGCTGTCATCTCATTTTGCAGATGAGGAAAGGAAAGCATATGGTGGCATAACAGGATTCAAACTCAGGGCTAACCTAACTTCCTGATTCAAAAGCAGGGTCGGCACTCTACTTCTTGAGCCACAGCCCCGCTTCTGACTATTTGATGGTTAATTGGACCTAAGAGTTTCATGAACTTTCCTGCCTGGGCTGGCTTCAAACCACAGTCTCAGATCTCAGCCTCCCGAGTAGCTAGGATGACAGGAGTTGAGCCGCCGGCGCCCGGCTTCACAGGTGAACTTTAACCCCAGACTGTGGCCCCTCCGACCTGGGGACGTTCTTCACCCGCTTCCTTCCGCCCCCTGCAGGGTGTGCAACAGCCCAGGGAGGGGCAGAGGATGAGGGAGAGGCGGAAGCCGGCTGGATCGAGGGGGCTGCCATCCTCCTCTCCGTCATCTGCGTGGTCCTGGTCACCGCCTTCAATGACTGGAGCAAAGAGAAGCAGTTCCGAGGTCTGCAGAGCCGCATCGAGCAGGAGCAGAAGTTCACTGTGGTCCGGGCTGGCCAAGTGGTCCAGATTCCTGTGGCTGAGATCGTGGTCGGGGACATTGCCCAGATCAAATATGGCAAGTGTCCCCAGCATGGTTCTAGAACTAGAGTCTTGGCAGAAGGGAGCCACGCCAGGACAGGGCAGACAACCTGGCTTAGAAGCCAAGTGAGTCCCTGAAGGACTGGCCCAAGCCAGTCTGTGATCTGAGGTCCTGGAGGAGATAGGACTCCCGAATCCATTCAAGCCAGAAATCAAATGCATGACACACGTACCACTCTCTGCGCACATCTACCCATAGCAGACATTACTAATGGATCCCAGCTCTGCGGCCTCCCCAACACAACATTCCAAGCTTGTGAGTTCCATTTTCCATGCCTGAGGCGGCCGTGAATGGACCACAGTTGGGCTAGAGGAGGTGTTGGAGGAGGCAGAATGCTCTGGGCCTGTGACAAATGAGAAAGTGGGTAAGCTGGGTCCAAAGGAGGCGGGGGAGGACTACATGTGTGCTGGGTAAGTAGAGGCAGGCAGTGGGAGAGAGATCAGCGCACCCCTCCTCCCTCAGCCCCACGGGGCTTGATTAGCTGAGCCTTCTCAGCCCTCGAGGCACGACCTATTCGCTTAAGAACTTCCCCTAACTATCCAGCCAGGCCAGGCACGGCTTGTTTTGAAGGACAGGGGTAGGCCTGCTATTGGGCCCAGTCCCTGTCCTGCAGGCCGGGACCTCCTCCAGGGCCTGGGTCGCAAGCTGCCAGCCATGGCTGCCATGTTGGTTCTGCACACTGAGTGCCCCCAGCCTGGATGGCCGCCCCAGACGCTACTGACCGCTCCCTCCCTCCGCCAGGCGACCTCCTCCCTGCCGACGGCCTCTTCATCCAGGGCAACGACCTCAAGATCGACGAGAGCTCCCTGACGGGCGAGTCGGACCAGGTGCGCAAGTCCGTGGACAAAGACCCCATGCTGCTGTCAGGTGAGCTAGCCAGCGGGCGCCGTGCTGCCGTTTCCTCCCAGGGAGGCCGGAGGCGGCATCCGGTGTCCCCAGCACCCTGAGGTGCATGCGCCGCCGTGGCCGGCGTCCTCACACGGGAGTTCAGGAGAGCTCAGCCTCCGGCGAGAACTCCGTGCGTTTCTCCTAGTCCACAGCATCCCGGTCCCCTAGAGCATCCCCTCCCGGGACTGAGAAAGAATCTACCGGGCGACGGCCTCATACCAGGCAGAGGGGACAGCAGAGGGAAAGGCCCACAGATGGGACCATGCTGGAGAGTCTGGGAGCAGATGGAGAAAGTGGGGAACGGGAGGGGCAGGTGTCCCCAGCCTCCTTCGGAGTTGAAGCTCTCCAGAGTGGTTTTAAGGGTGGCTGGCTACATTGGCATTCTAAACGCTGGTGTAGGGGACAAGACCTGCAGGGTCAGGGAGCAGCCGGGAGGGTCAACCTCCCTGCGAAGACCAACCCTCCCCAAACCTTGATTGTCTGGTAGGGCTCAGCAAACATCCCCTGAGCCTCTGCTCTAGGCCAGGTCAGGACCAGGCCCTGGGACCTGCGCAGTAATTCACCCCCAACCCCCGTCCTGTCCTCGGGACCCCAGCCCAGGTGTGCTTGGGGGAGCAGACTGCCCGAAAGCCAAAAAAGGAGCAAATCCCCAGCTGAGGTGGCGCTAAGCTGGGTTTTAGAGTGTGAATAGGAGCTTGCTGAGTCCAGTTGCGGAGAAAGGGCTTCCTAGCAGAGGTAACGACGTGCAACGGTCCAGTAGTTTGAAGGGGTGCAGAAGGTTCTAGAAATGCAAAGGGGAAGGAAGCACATACTGTGCCCTGGGGTTGATGGGACACACAAGGTCCCTGCTCTGCTGAGTGAGGGGACCAGAGCGAAGGAAGGAGGGAGTAGACAGGAAAGATGAGGGCACATGGAGGGGTGGGAGGGAGGCCTGGAGCTAGGATGGGGAGTGGAGGCCGGCCAGGGAAGGCCTTCTGAGCTAACACCAGAACAGTGAGGTGACCACTCCCAGAGCACCTGAGAACTGCACCAGGGGCGTCCTGAAGAACATCATCTCAAGACGAGTCTCCCCAGACACACACAGACACACACACACACAGAGGCCAGGCGCTGGTGGCTCACGCCTATAATACTAACTCCTCAGGAGGCTGAGATCTGAGGATGGAGGTTCAAAGCCAGCCTAGGCCAAAAATGTCCCCATGAGACTGTTATCTCCAGTGAAGCATTCCAAAACCAGAAGTGGTGCTGTGGCTCAAGTGGTAGAGCGCTCGCCTTGAGCACAGAGAAGCTCAGGAGCAGCACCCAGGCCCCGAGTTCAAGGTTCACAAAAAAAAAAAAAAAAAACAGATACTCCTAGCTCACAGACACACACACACACACACACACACACACACACACACGGTGTGTGACCCTTCACTGCTAGGGAGAACCCCGTTCTCAGGGAGCGCAGAGCTGTGGGCTGGGGACTCAGCGTCCGCCCCCTCCTCAGGTACCCACGTGATGGAGGGCTCGGGGCGCATGGTGGTGACGGCCGTGGGAGTGAACTCTCAGACTGGCATCATCTTTACCCTGCTGGGGGCCGGAGGAGAAGAGGAAGAGAAGAAAGACAAAAAAGGTGAGCCCGCCCTCCTGCACACCCCCGGGAGAGGAGCTTCTCAGGCCACATTGTTTTGTTGTTGGTTACGAGTTCGCTCCACGTGGTGAGGGAGAGCCTCTGTGTCCGCGCCCGGTGCCCGCACCCCTCCTGCGCCCCGAGGCCCTGCGGAGGTCAGGCGGGCTGTCTGTTCCATCTCCGGGGTCTTGTCCCAGTCTCTGTGTTGTCCAGTCATGTCGTGGACCCCCCTTGCTCTCCAAGGTCAGGCCCAGGGTGCTGAGTGTGTTCCTGAGTCTCTGGCTGGGGCAGTAGAAGCAGCCAGCGTGAGCCGGCCTCTGCGTACCCCGATAGTCAAGTTCGTGTTTAGGAATGTTCCTTCCACTGAGCAGAGCTGAAGCCCGGACTCTGTCTGCCCTGTACTCCGGGGAGAATCCCCGGCACCCAGAATTGCTGGGGTCTGGGAGAGGGAGAGGAGAGGCCAGTGACCCTCCATGAGGACAGAGCCCATCTCTGGTCAGTCCCCTCCTAAGATTCCGGCTCTCCTCATTCCCCAGAAGAACAATAGCGCTAAGCTGATGTCTGGAAAGCCAGCCTGGAGAGGTTGCCAGGGGAGAAGAGTCCGGGGACAGGACCGGGGGTGGGGAGGGGGCACGCGGGGGTCGAGGAGTGGAGTCCCAGAGGACGCCATGATAGTGACCGTGCGCCAGGTGAGCATCTGCGCCCAGGGTGGCCGGGCTGGCCAGGGCAGGCCATAGACAGCGGGGCAGATCTGAGCAGTCAGGTAAGATGCAGCAGCCTCTGGGACCGGCTGAGGAGCAACCCCCCCCAAACCCCCCCCCCAGTGCCCACGGTCCAGCCCCATGTCTGAAAACCCAGGATGAAGGTAGGTCTCAACAACCCCAGGAGTCCGTTCAGGGTCCCTCGCTAGACACGCACCCGTGAGGCAGGGCGCGGGGGCCTTAGCTTCCTGTGGGGAGGGGACAGGGGAACCACCCGAAAGACCACTCAGTCAGGGCTGGGCCTCCCCGTGCCCCATAGCTCAGCCAGCTAGAGAGGTCACGCAGAGCCTGCCAACCGCACCTTCCCATCTCCTGTGTGTGTGCGTGCATGTGCGTGTGTGTGCACAGAAGACATGGGTATGTGTGCTTCTTCATTAACATGTCTCCAAAATCATCACACAGGTGTGCAGAAGGGGGATGGCGTTCAGCTACCAGGTACAGTAAGACCCCCCCCCCACCCGGGCGAGGGGCCGGGAGAGTCAGCTGCAGCCTTAGCACCAGGCCTGACACCAGACCAGTCACACACCCCGACGAGGCCACAGCCTGCTGGGCTCTCTGTCCCGCACCCCCCACAGATGGCCCTCTGTGCCCCTTGTACCATGCCAGGGCGGCAGGACTAGCCAGCTTCCCTCTCTACCCTTCCAGACTTCACTCCATGGCCAACGTCAAGTAGCCATCTGCCCACTGGCCTCCACCTGGCCACACCACAGCACCTCTGCACCCCACAGAGCCCCCAGCCCCCCCCGTGCACATGGATGACCTGCTCACCAGTCCCTCCTCCTCCTCCTCCTGCAGAAAAAGCAAGCGGGGGCATCTCATCTCAGTCTTAGATAAACACCTTCCCGGTGTTTTTGAGGTGGCCTTTTCGGCAGCGGCTGATCCCACGTGGAGGTTCCAAGGCCACCTTTGGCGTGCTGGTTGGAGGAGGAGGACGGGCGACAGGCAGAGGCCTGATCTTAGCTTCCAGCACGCAGCACCCCTCTAGGACACCCCAACCCCGCACTGGTGCCCACTGCCCCCCCACTCACAGAACTCTGGGTGTTGATTCCCCAGCGGTCCCGCCTCCGTGGACAGCTGGACCCATGGCCCAACTGGGGGCTCCACCTGACCGGCTGGGCTAGCAGGGCCGAGAGAGCCCCCCAAATTAAAATGCCATCCTCCTGAGCCCCTCTGGTGCTCCATGCTTGGTGTTGAACACCCCTCACCTCTCCATGGGAGCGTTTCACCCCCGCCCCCCGCCTTGGCGTCTCTTCATTTCCAGTAGAGATATTCTTTGCGTCTCTGTCCTTGTGGCTCCCTCCATTGTGACGCTCATTTTCCATCCCTCCCACCCCACAGCGGCAGACGGTGCGGCAGCTGCCAATGCTGCCGATAGCGCAAATGCCAGCCTAGTCAATGGTACGTCTCCAGGGCCAGCCCTCCAGCCGGGGCGGGGGGCCTGTCCTCCTCCACCCCAGCTCCGGCCTTTCTCTCCTTGGATGACCTTGGATGGGCGTGGGTCACCCTGGGTCACTCTGTCCCCCACGTGGTGGGCAGGCACTTAAGAGAGGAGCCATGGCCGGTCAGGACAGCAACTCCAGGCCTGCTGGTCACTACCAAACTGCGTGTGGGCCTTGGATACCCCCATCCCCTCTCCCAGGGGCACCAACCATGGGACATGGCTTGGGCCTCATATTTAGCCCCCCAAAAGTCCTGCCAGGCCTGGCCCTCTCCTAAGCACCTTCTGGCCCCGCTTTGGGCAGGTGGCCCGGGGTGGGGGAAGGGGTCAGGACCTGAGCTGAAGCCTGTCTCTGGGCCCTGCACCAAGCACCCCGCCTCTGATCCAGTCCCAGGAGGCAGCAGGGCCCCCGCCAGGCTTCACCTCCTCAGCCTGGCCCACGGCATGGCCGAGCCACCGGTTTCCGGGTCTTTCTCCCCCCCCCCTCCATGGATCACGCGGGCAGTGGTGTCTCAGACTCAGGCAGGTTCTGTCGTTCACATGTAGACTGGTGTTTCTGGCTGTTTGCTGTGCTGAAGCGTCTGTGGGTCTGCATCCTCACTGCCCCTTGTTGGGGGGGGCACGGGGTCTGCCCGCGGCCCGGGGTCTTCAGCGTACCCTTCTCTCACACAGGCAGGGCTGAGGTTACACCCACCAGCCTGAGCCATGCAAAGACGTCAGCTCAGAGCTCTCCCCGCTCCGAGAAAGACTTCCGTGGGCTCAAGTTCCACCCTGTTCCCCGGGCTAGGGAACAAGATGGTGGCAGGCCGTGCATGGAGGGGTGAGAGCCCGAAGGAGCCAAGGGAGAGGCAGAAGGATCCCCCCTTCATCCTTGCAGATCTGTCTCTAGCTGCAGGTTTTTCTCTCGTTCTACCATCTCTCCTGTAAAACCTGCAGACTCTGGTCAGCCCTGCCCTCCCCGCCCACCCCTACCCCTGGCCGAGATACCTCCAACGTGGGCAAGCACACCGCAGCATGAACGCCAGGAGCTGCCCACAGCGCTCCTGTGCACAGGTGCTGGCTCAGAAAGAGGAAGGGCACGTGAGGGCTGGGAGAAGCATCATGGGGTAGAGAGGGGACAGAGAGAATCAGCATGGACAAAGCCACTGCTGGGGAAGAAGGAGCACCTTCACCCAGGGAGTGGCAGGCAGATGCCAACCATCCTGACCAGTGCCAGGAGAAGGGGGGCGGGGAGAGGTTTTACTTCCGAAACTACTGCCAGAAACCCGCAGCCACCCAGAAAACACACATCTTCTCCTGGGTGTCAGGTACCATTGCAAGCCTTCTGTGCTCTCCCCCTCATGAGATCCTTGGAACAGCCCCCTGCCTAAGTTTCCTTGCCCCTACTTTAAAGATGAGGAGACCGGGGCTCGAGGAGATCAAGGCATTAGTCCAAGTTCCAACATGGGAGAGTAGCAGAGCCAGGATTTGAACTCAGAACCCAGATCTAGCCACAGGCAAAGTGTGTACTTCTGTTGATCTCAACCCCCCTCCTTCCCCCATACCATGGACTGTATCTTGCAAATTTCACAAGGAAATGAAGAAGCTATCCCCCCTAAGAAAATGACCCCGTGGTTAACGAGGAGTATTGTGTGGGGAGTAAGGCTGTGGTGAGCACCTGTAATCTCAGCACTCAGGAGTCTGAGGTGGGAAGATGGGGTTTGAGACCAGCCTGGGGCATATAACGAGACCCTGTCTTACAGAAGCCATGGCTGGGGATGTAGCACAGCGGCAGAGCACCGCTGTGTAAGGCGTTGGGTTCCAGCCCAATACTGACCCCCCCAAAAAAAGTTTGAGAACCGCTGGACAATGAATTGGTCCCTGGAACGTGCTGTTTGTTGTACAGTGCGAAGTGATGCGAAGAGGCTTCGCGGGCTATTTTGACAGAGGGGCCTTGCCCAGTGGGTTTGCTGCGCCCCATAGTTTTGCTCTTGGGGGTGGGGGGATGGGAGTGCTCTAAGCCATCCACACTGAGATGTGATTGGACCACCCAGAGTCCGGGCATTCCCGCCCCCCCCCCATGATCTGACTCCGCCCCCTGCCAGTCGTGTGAGAATCTGATTCTAACCAATGTGGGCAGGAGGGAACCTGATGGCATTTCACCTGTCTTCTGAACTAAATCTTGATAACGTAGATAACAAGGAGAAAAGACACCGCGGGTGGCCATGATTTCCCCACCTCCCCACCCCACCCCCGACTCTGCTCTCCCAAGATCACCTGGACAAGGTGGATGGCTTCTCTCTCATCTGGGAGACGTCGCCATGGTGATTTTAGTACGTTCCTATTTACTCATACGTCACGTATGATCACGGCTCTAATCAGGCTTGATGGCGGAGTCACGTGGACTCCTGATGTTGGTTCACACAGCACAGGGCTCTTCCTAGCACCCGTGCGGTTGGCATTGTATCCGAGAGGGAAGAAAGGCACAGGAAGAGAAGCCACAACTCCTAGTCTCCTCCCTAGGTGTCTGTTCTCCAAAGCTTGTCTCTCAGGGAACCCCCGCCCCCCGGAACCTAGGCGCACACCTAGGCGCCTCATGCCCACAGCCCTCATCATACACAGAGAACTGGCCCCTCTCGAGCAGCCGTGGAGGGCACCAGAGGCAGAGATCGGACTCCAGGCCCCTCCTCCTGAATCCTATCCCCGGGTCCCACGTGGGGCCACAGCTGGGTGTCCCACACAGAGCCGGGCCAGGCAGGCACCAAATTGGCAGAGAAGAGCCCTAAATAAGTCCCTCGCTTCTGACAAACCAGGCCATCTGCACTGAAGCGCTCCCACAACAGCGCTCCCTTCCTCCAACATACGCACTCCTGATGATCTTTCTGGTAATAAAAGAGTAAATTGCTCGCTGGGTCTAATGGGCTTGCGCACATCTGATGATACGCAGAGCAAGCAGAGGCCCTTGGAGCCTTCTAAACAAGAGTACTGACGCCCAGTCCTCCGTGCCCCTTAGCCTAGTTAGTGGAATAACTTTAAGAAATAAAAAGTAATCATAACAATGTTTTTTTATTTGCTCTAAAAAAAACAGAAGTTTTCTCTCTGTTGTCTTTTAGTCCAGTGACAGAGTTTCCTGATAGAGCAGCGGTGGCTTTCTCTTTCAGTGCTAGGGTGGGCTGCTGACCTACATAACGGGGGGCACTGGAAACAGCACTGACCAGAAGCCAGGCTGGGGACCCCAGCAATCACGTCTTCCCACGGAGTCACTGAGAAAGTGGGTGAGAGTGGCAGGCTGTGATTCGGAGAATCAAGCTACATCCGAACCTCCCGGTGCCTCGGTTTCCCCGTCAGTATACTGACAGCATTGACCTTGCAGGTGGCCAAAAGCTGAGCCAGGAGTGTGGTTAGAATGGGAAGGGTAGATCCATTCCTCTCCCCGCTGTCCCCACAGGGCCCCGAGTCCCCGCCGTACCCCCTTGATGCCCTACACTGGGCTCGGTAGGTGAGACCTGCACAGACGGCCTTCAGGCCAGCTCTCCACTTCCCGCTAAGACCCAGACAGAACGCCACCCTCTCCGAGCCTCTGTTTCCCTGTAAAGGAGCCTCCTCCAGCCTTCGCCCGGGAGGCTGTGGTGAAGGAGCACTAGATCATCATGGAGACTGCATGGGCCGGGCATCGACGGGCTTGGCGGTGGCTGTGCATGGATAGCCCCGCTTCTTAGGCCTCTCCTCCATGCCAAGCCGGAGACCCAGCTCTGGCTGGGTCCCGCGGGCCTGGTGTGTGGGTGAGCACAGGTGAAGGCCATGGCTCAGGAGAGGTAGTGAACATCTGAGCCTCCCGTGCTGGCCAAGGCTAGGGAGGAGGCCACAGGCAGCCCGATGACCTGTGGGAGGCCCAGACCCAGCCTGTCCCCTGCACAAGGCAGCATTTGGGCCTGCTGTGGGGAGGCCCAGACCCACCCTAGCCTGTCTACTGCGGCCTGAGACAGTGCTTCCCCCTGGAATCAGGGAATGACCAGGAGGCTCCCAGACACCTCAGGAGGCCCCTCCACCCTGCTTGCTTTCAAGGGTGCTGGCAGGGGCCAGCCCTCAGAGAGACGAGGAGAAAGGAGAATCCCCACCCCCACCACGGAGCCAGAGGGCAGGTCCTCCCTTCCCCTCCCTCCCCCTCCCTTCCTCCATCCCTCCCTCCCTCCCTTCCTCCCTCCATCTCTCTTCTGTCTGTCTCGGTCTCTCTCTGTCTCTGTCTCTGTCTCTTCCCCCACCCTCATTTTCTTTTCTTTTACTGGAAAAAACAGAGGATGTAGCTGAGCCAAGTTTTCCATTCCTCAAACACAGGAACCAAGCTAGCCATAAAAGCCCTAGTTGGGGCCTGGGATTTTTTTTTTCCTTCCAGCAGACTCAGCTCCCTTTCAGCTTCATACCTTGTCCTTTATTCTCTAAGAAAGTATGAAATTATTTCAACAGAAATCCTCTTGCAAACAGGCGCCGGTGACTCGTGCCTGTGATTCTAGCTCCTCAGGAGGCTGAGATCTGAGGATCACGGTTCAAAGCCAGCCCAGCAGGAAAATCTGTGAGACTCTTATCTCCAATTAACCACACACACACAAAAAAAAAAAAAAAAAACTGAAAGTGGAGCTGTGGCTCAAGTGAAAAAAATAAATAATAAAGGAGAACACAGGGCCCTGAGTTCAAGCCCCAGTATCGGAAGGAAGGAAGGGAGGGAGGGAGGGAGGAAAGAAAAGGGAGGGAGGGAGAGAGGGCCTTTCTTCTGCATCCTCTAGAGAATCAAGAGCCACTTAGCAGCCCGGAGGCTAATGCCATCAGACTGGCCCTTATTCCGGGGCCTCCTCCGTGGACCCCAGTAGCCCAGCCCTTCTTCCCTCTGTGCTGTGGAAGTCCGTAGCCTGTTGCGTCTTGGTGATGACCAACCTGTCCTGTCTGTTCTCTGTTGTCTGTTAAAATTCTTTGTCGTGTAGGTAAAATGCAGGATGGCAATGTGGACAGCAACCAGAGCAAAGGTAACCTTCTGTACTGACCGCACTGAGTCCTCTCAGCCGCACCTGCGTGGCCGGCGCCTTGTGGGGGGAGGGGGGGCTGTGACTAGTGGTGCAGGGCCAGATTCACAGGTGTCCCCGCCGGGCTGGGGGCCCCCGCCGGGCTGGCGTCTGCTGAGCCTCTGCCCATTTGGTGGAGGTTGGGAAGCTGGTCCTTTGAGACCGGTATAGAGGGAGAAGGGCTATCCAGTCTGGTCAAAAAGGACCCAGGCCCTCCTTCTATCCCGGGCTGACAAGCCCTTGCTGGCTGGAAGCGGGAACTCGGTGCCCGTGCCAGGCACAGCCATGCCCGCAGACACCCGCTTTTTCCTCTTAAACTTTGTCCCTTCTGTCATCCCAACCACCAGGCCCCTGGGGCACAGTGGGAAGCCACACCCTCTGTCTTGTCTGAGCGTGGAAAGGCTGAGGGGCCCTTTGGGGTTGGATCTGTGGGCCTAGGCAGACCCCAAGAGGACCCAGCTTCTTCTAGGAATCAGGGTGAGGCCTCATGAGTCCAGGCTGTGTCCCCGATTCCCGGTGCCAGGAGATGGACGCCTCTGGGAGCCAGATCCCGCTGAATGGGACACATCCCACCCCAGCTTCTGTGCCGGCCATGCGGGGCTCACACGGGGAAGTGGGACCCTCCTCCCCTCCCCCACCGGGCAGGCAGCGTGGCCCCGACGTCCCCCACCTGCGGGCTGACCTGCGTGCGTGTCTGTGTCTGTATGCACACACGCGTGCTCTCCCCTCTCCCCTGCAGCCAAGCAACAGGACGGGGCGGCCGCCATGGAGATGCAGCCCCTGAAAAGCGCGGAGGGCGGCGACGCCGATGACAAGAAGAAGGCCAATATGCACAAGAAGGAGAAATCGGTGCTGCAGGGCAAGCTCACCAAGCTGGCTGTGCAGATCGGCAAGGCGGGTGAGTGGGCCACGGGCGGAGAGGCTGCACCATGCACCACAGGAGCCGGTCGGGTCCTGTATACAGCGGGCACTCAGCACTCAGCTCAGCGAAACGCCTGGGCCCTGATGGCAGGCAGCAGGTGCTGAGTTCCGGCTACGGCTACAAGGACGCTGGAGTCTTGGCCGGCTCTGGGCCTCCGTCTCCTCCCCGTGGGTCGGGATGTGTGGTCCGCACTGTCAGGGCTCTGGGCACACTGGGCATGTGTTTACTTGGCCCCTGCAGGGTTGTGGAGGGGCAGGTGCTGAAGGCCTGGAGTTCCAGGCAGGCCTGGACTTCATTCTGAGGGCATTGGGATTTCCGGGAGAGAAGGGAAGAGCAGGGGCGAATGTGTGCTTTATAATGACCATCAGTCTGGATGGGAGGTGGAAGGCAGCACCAGGAGCCCGTGGAGAAAGTCTTACCTGGGTCCCAGAGACACAATCCAAGCTTCCCAACTGAGGTGGCAGCTGCAGGTGACGGCTGGGGACGGGCCGTGACAGCCCCAGCCGCGGAGCTGAGCCCAGCTGCAGGGTGTACCCCGGCCGCCCGGGCGCCCAGCCCCGGCCTCCCCTCCCGGCTGAGGAGATGGCCCCCTCCAGGCCTCCCCAGCTGGCCGCTCACCCCTCCGTGGCTGTCTCCCAGCTCTAATTATAGACACGCGGCACGGGGAAAGGAAGCAAATTATAGGCCTGGTTGTCTATATTTAAACTTGGGGGGCTGGTGACAGCGCCTGGCTGCTGGGCGCTTGGCTTCCCGCCCCTGCCACCGTCAGACAGGGAGAGAAGCCGGGGCTGAGGCTCCACAGCTGGAGGTGGGGTGGGGGCGACAGGCCCGGGGAATTCCTCCATCCCACCCGGCAGCGCCCCCCTCGTGGGAGAGAAGAAGTGCCAACCCTCTGTGACCTTCACCGTCCTCACGCCCCCCTCTCCACCTTACCCCACCCAGAACGGGGTTCCTGGCTCCCTTCCTACCCCCTTCTTTGGCTGAATTCCGAAGGCAGAGCTGGGGTGGGGACAGGGGCAGCCCCGGGGTGAGGGCTGCCACTCAGGGACAGAGCAGCCACAGGTCCCTCAGAGTTCCAGACACTCCTCGATCCCTCGAGACCTCTGGGCCTGCTTGGCGGGGCTGCGGCCTGCACCACGCCCTGAACACAGGCACTAGCCAGCCTTGGCGTTTGGGGATACAGACACCTGCCCAAGTGAGGGACCCAAGGGAGCCCGGGCTGGTCACCAACTGTAGCCCAGCCACGGTGTCTCCCTGGCCAGTGGCACCCCTGCCCAAGCCTCCGTTTCCTTATCCGAAAGTCCAGGACCCCCACTAGCACCTCCTCCCCAAAGCCTTCCTGCCCAGGACCTGTCACGGGGGCCCTGAGACTGTTTGTGGTGTGAATGAATAAAGTCATGGGCGCTTCACCTCACCGCACACAGCTCTGCACCCAAAACCACACACGTGTGTACGCACATGTGTTCGTGTGTGTGTGTGTGTGTGTGTGTGTGTGTGTACTGGGGCTTGAACTCAGGGCCTGAGAGCTATCCCTGAGATCATCCTCTGGTACTCCACCACTTGAGCCATACCTCCACATCCAGGTTTTTGCTGGTTAATTGTAGATGAATCTTACCGAGGCTGACTTCAGACTAGAATCAGATCTCAACTTCCTGAGGATTGCAGGCATGAGCCACCAGTGTCTGGCTTGCACAGTTGGTTTTTTTTCTCTATGTGTGTGTGTGTGTGTGTATATGTGTGTGTGTGAGAGTGTGTGCACACAGGTGTGCTCCAGTGTTAGTCCTGGACTTGAGGTCAGGGCCTAGGTGCTGTCCCTGAGCTTTTTCTCTCAAAGATACCACTCTATCTCTCTGAGCTACGGCACCACTTCTGGTTTTCTGGTGGTTAACTGGATATAAGAGTCTCACAGACTTTCCTGCCCAGGCTGGCTTTGAACTGCGATCCTCAGATCTCAGCCTCCTGAGTCATTAGGATCACAGGCGTGAGCCACGGGCACCCGGCCATCTCACAGGGTCCTCATGCCCCGTGCAGCCCTTCAGCTCCTATTTCAGGATGGCCCGCACTGCCCTAGGCACTTGGCACGCATTTCCACATGGTGAGGTTGGCAAAGCCGCATGAAGGAAGCCCGTGTGCCCATTGCTCAGAAAAGGAGGCTGAGGCTCCCTGAGGACCAAAGGCTTGCTCCGGGTACAGTGCAAGGAATCAGCAGGGCTATGAGGGGAGCTGGGGTCAAGCCGGCACCTGCCCCGCCCCCCCGCCGGAGCCCCTGAGCGGCTGTCCCTGTGTTGTAGGTCTGGTGATGTCGGCCATCACCGTCATCATCCTGGTTCTGTACTTCACCGTGGACACCTTTGTGGTCAACAAGAAGCCGTGGCTGGCCGAGTGCACGCCGGTGTACGTGCAGTACTTCGTCAAGTTCTTCATCATTGGCGTGACGGTGCTGGTGGTGGCCGTGCCCGAGGGCCTCCCGCTGGCCGTCACCATCTCACTGGCCTACTCGGTGAAGGTGAGAGGGTGGAGCGCAGGACGCAGCCAGGGGCAGGGATGCAGGGGGTGCTGGGTAATGCTTCTGGCCAAGGAGGTAAAGCGTGGGGGAGGGGGGAGCCAGGAAGGAGGCTTCCAGCTTTTCTGGTGCTTAATTGGAGATAAGAGTCTCATGGACTTTCCTGCTCAGGCTGGCTTTGAACTATGATCCTCAGATCTCAGCCTACTGAGTAGCTAGGATGACAGGTGTGAGCCTCCGGCGCCTGGCTTAGAGTCTGGTTTTAGCGGAACCCCTCCCCTCAGATACAGGCTGAAAAATGAAGGGGTTTTACCTGCAGGTCACCGGAGCGCTGGGGAAGGTCGGGGCTGGGCCTCTCCTGAACGCTGACCCGTGGACACAGCCCACCTCCGCCTGCCGCGGCGATCGGTGCTCCTCCACTGCGCCCTCGTGGGTCACCCAGGCCCTCCCACCCCCTCGTCTGCTCCCTTTGCTCTGGGGTTCCCCCACCTTGGAGGGCAGGGGCTTGAGAGCTCCCCTTTCCCAGGGTTCAATGCCAGGTGGTCCCTACAGGGTGAGGTACAGGCGTGGTGTGTGTGTGTGTGTGTGTGTGTGTGTGTGTGTGTGTTCTGAGGAGCTGGCAGGGCCGCCCAGGCACAGCAAGCATCAGTTTGCACACTGGAATTTGGACTGTGTCCTCTGCTGTAATTTCATACAGAGAGATCTCCCAGCAGCTGCCAGCGAGCGGCAGCTCAGCGTAAGAGATACCCACTTGTCGCCACCCTGTTTTAGGATTCTCGAATAAACTCCATCTCCCAGCGCCAAGCCCAAGGAGCTCACGGCGCAAAGCTCCCTGGCCTTGGGGCCCAGCGGGGGCCACCCTGGGGGGGGTGAGAGGCCCCCACCCCAGGGTTCTCCTGGAGCTGGGAGGGGGAAGGGGTGGACGCTGTGAGCCTCTGCCCTCTGCAGATTGTGTCTCTGGCATCTGCCACCTTTGTTTGTCACAGCTCACGTTACTGGTGTGGCCACCTGATCAATTTGTAGTGCCAGGGCGAAGGAGGCTGCTCTTCCTCCCCGAGCCTGGCCCTGGAGCCGCCTCGGAGGCTACAGCTGTGGGCAGTTGGGTCACACTGCCCAGCAGAGGCAAAATGCGAGCCACAAGTGTTGCCGTCAGTCCCCCAGAAGCACCTTCAACAAGTAAGAAGGAACAGGAGCCGGGTGACGGTGGCTCACACCTGTCATCCTAGCTACTCAGGAGGCTGAGATCTGAGGATCATGGTTCAAAGCCAGCCTGGGCAGGAAAGTCCATGAGACTCTTATCTCCAATAAACCAGAAGTGGCGCTGTGGCTTAGGTGGTAGAGTGCTAGCCTTGAGCTGAAGAGCTGAGGGACCGTGCCCAGGCCCAGAGTTCAAGCCCCACAACCAACAAAAAAATAAAGAAAGAAGGAACAGGAGATATTAACTTTAACACCATTTACTTAACCAATTCAACATATAACCAATGTAAACATAATAGAGATTTTCCCCCTTTGGCAGCACTGGGGTTTGAACTCAGGGCCTAGCGCTTCTCAGCAGCCGCTCTACCGCGTGAGCCGCGCTTCCAGCCCCATTTTCCGTTGGTTATTTTCAGGATGTTTATGCACAGAGCGGCCTAGGCTGCCAGCCTCTCACTTGTGCTTCCTGGGTCCCAGGGGATGACAGACAGACGCCACCACACCCAGCCATCGGTTGAAATGGAGTCTCACACACTTTTATACCTGGCTCTGTCTCCCAAGTAGCTAGGATTTCAGGAGTGAGCCACAACGCCCGGCTTTGTACCCCTCTTGTCTCCTGGTTACAGAGAGTCATCATGAGGAACAAGGATACAGGAAATCAAATCCTTAATCACACACTATGAGTCCGTCTGATTCCGCGGGTAGCAGCTTTCATGTCTCCCTGGTCAGGTGGGGCCAGCGTTGTCAGGAACCTGCCGGAGAATTGCTCGATTTGCATTCCTTATGTGAGAACCTAGAAGCAGTTAGGAATGGGAAGCAGGGCCAAGGAGAAAAAGAGGCATAAATAAATAGCCAGGCACCAGTAGCTCATGTCTGTCATCCCAGCTACTCAGGAGGCTGAGATCTGAGGATCCCAGTTCAAAGCCAGCCTGGGCAGGAAAGTCTGTGGGACTCTTATCTCAAATGAACCACCAGAAAACCAGAAGTGGAGCTGTGGCTCAAATGGTAGAATGCTCGCCTTGAGCTGAAGAGCTCAGGGACAGCAAGCACCCTGTGTTCAAGCCCCACAACTGACCAAAAGAAGTCAATAAAAGTCTGAAATTCCATCCCTCAAGAGATAATAACATGGATTTGATATCTTTCCAGTTATTTTCCTGTATCTATAAACATGTATATAGCCCAGCAAAAAATTGTCTCATTTGAGAAAAACCCATAGCCAAATGTGAAAGAGTTGTGTTGAATGAAAAACAAGGTATTTGAAGTGATCAGGGAACACTCAACCTTTGTGTGTCTGTGTGTATCTGTGTATGTGCGCACACACACACGTGCGTGTGAACACATACATGCATGTGCATACATCAGTACCAGGGCTTAAACTCAGGGCCTGGAGCTTTTGCTCGGCTTTCTTGCTCACGACTGGCACTCTTACACTTGAGCCATGGCTCCACTTCTGGCTTTCTGCTGATTACTTAGAGGTAACAGTCTGGCAGATTTGGCCTCAAACCATGATCCTCAGATCTCAGCCTCCCAAGTAGCCAGGATTACAGGCATGAGTCACCAGCACATGCCTGGCTTCCAGCCTTGATTTTTACCTTTCCCACTCTTCTCCATAAAGAATATAGATTACCTCGGCAGCACGAATCAATCCGTTCCGAATGATAAAGCAGAACAGAAGGGTGCACACCTGAACCCCCTGTCCCCCAAGCCCAGGTGCTAACGCTGCTCCTCCGTCATCCTCTCCCCTTCCCCTCCCCCCAGAAAATGATGAAGGACAACAACCTGGTGCGACACCTGGACGCCTGCGAAACCATGGGCAACGCCACCGCCATCTGCTCGGACAAGACAGGCACGCTGACCACCAACCGCATGACGGTGGTGCAGGCCTACGTGGGCGATGTCCACTACAAAGAGATCCCAGAGCCCAGCTCCATCAATGCCAAGACCCTGGAGCTGCTGGTCAACGCCATAGCCATCAACAGCGCCTACACCACCAAGATCTTGGTAAGTGGTGCCCACCCACGACCTCTGCCGGGGGTCACGGCCGCCCGTGGGGGTGGGACACGGAAGTCCACAGGCCGAGTCATGTGACTGGCACCTTCAACTAGAGTCTGAGCTCGTCACCTAATAAGCAGCCCATTTCTCTTTGATTTACTATTAATGTGGTTATAATGGTTGTGTGACCAAATAGAAAAGGTTATTGATCATTATTACTATTGATTGCTGTGACTAGAGTGGTGTCTGGCAGTTGGGGGATTTGAACTCATGACCTTGCTAGGTAGAGGCTCGACCACTTGAACCATTCCCTGAGTAGGGTCTTGCTTTTGCCCAAGGTCCTGCTTGGACTGGGATCCTCCTACTTCTGCTTTCTGAGTAGCTGGGATTTTAGGCATGTGCCATCACACCCTGCTTGGTCTTTGGGACAGGGTCTTGCTTTTCTATGCCGTTGCCCTGGACTGTAATTCCCTGTTTGTGCTCTCTGCCGTGGCTGGAGTGACAGCATCGTATCACCACCTAGCTTTTTCTGTTGAGATCCTATCTCTACCTCCCAAGTAGCTGAGATTACCAAGCCACTGAATATTATCTTTAAATCCTACCATTGAGCCCCCCAAAAAAACACCTTGTTGCTGATTGCTTTTGCTACATCTCAAGCCATTCCAAAGTTCGTGTCTCAAAACAACTATGTGCGGATGGTCTTACACAGCCTGGGGTTCCCAGTCCACTGAGTCAACCAACCACAGGTCAGAAGTATTCAGAAAAACTGGTGGCTCACGCCTGTCATCCTAGCTACTCAGGAGGCTGAGATCTGAGCATCACGGTTCAAAGTTCAAAGCCAACCCAGGCAGGAAAGTCCGTGAGACTCTTATCTCCAATGAACAACAAAAACTGGAAGTGGCGCTGTGGCTCTAACGGTAGAGTGCTCGCCTAGAGCTGAAGAGCTGAGGGACAGCGCCCAGGCCCAGCATTCAAGCCCCATGACGGACCAAAAAACAAACAACAACAAAAAAAAAAAACCCAGAGGCTAAATCTAAGGATCAAGTATCAAAGCCAGCCCGGACAGACCAATCTGGCAGATTCTTATCCCCCAGGGATGGTCAGCTCTCAGTCCTCTGGATGAGCTAGGAGTGCAGGCGTGAGCCACCGCTGCTTCATAGCAACCTTCCCTGTAGTGTGAGGAGAAACTGTGTGGCATGTATTGTGGATTCCAGTCTGGCGTTCTTCAGCCCATCATCCTTTGATCTTAGCTGTCACTCACGGATCTCATTTTCAATACGTGGCCTGTGGCTACACCGGACACTGGCGAAGGGCTGAGCTCTTGGGCCTGGAACTGTACGGGTTACGGCTCTGAGGTGGACGGGTGCTTGGGGCAGCCGCAGGTCCGGCCCTGCCCTCCCAGGGCCCCATCCCCTCCCTCCCCACAGCCCAGCACAATAGCAACACCTCAATGCTTCACGGCGTGGGAGCCGGGATGAAAGGCTCCGAGGAATTGCACAGCCACAGCACCAACCTCTGAGTCTGTCGTGATAAAAAATCCAAGAGAGAAAAGCGGGTGTGGGCCGGGCGGGGAGCGGCCTGCTCAGTAACACGAGCTCAGAGCTCAGGCTCACGGAGACAAATTGAATGACGGAGAGACAGCTCTGCCATTTGCCACTATGAATTGTTCGAAATCCTTTTAGAGGAAAATTAAAATAATTCACGGAGGGTAATAAAATGCCGGGTGCTCTGCAGGCCTGGCTGCGCAGCTCTCTTGGGCAAAGAAGTAATTAGGCATTTTGAGTTAAGTCCTCCTGTGTTGTCATTTTCTTTGGGGTGGGGCAAGCTATTGTAGAAAAGGCATAAAACTCTGGAAAGCACCAGAAAGTTAATTATTCAATTGAGTATGTGTATTTGTGTTTAAGTACAGCACACAGCCTACAATAGAGGCAGAGACAGGCTCTTGACGTTCCGTCCCCCCACCCCACCCCCAAGAAAACAGAAAGCTGGGACAACAGAAAGCTCCCGCCTGCAACGGTCAGAGCACTTGGAGCTGCAGCCGGGCACTGGTGGCTCGCACCTGTCACCCCAGCCACACAGGCTGAGATCTGAGGATCTCGGTTCAAAGCCAGCCCGGGCCAGAAAGTCCGTGAGACTCTTATCTCCAATTAATCACCAAAGAAGAAGAGACATGGAGCTGCGGCTCAAGAGGTAGAGCGCTGGCCTTGAGCACAAAAGCTCGGGGCCAGGGCACGGTCCCCGGGGTCAAGCCCCAGGACCCGCACAAGGAAAAAAAACCCTAGAAGTCGGGAGCCAGCCGAGCCATGGGGTGCTGAGACCTCCGTCAACGTGACCCGGAGAGCTGACCTCTAACCTGTCCTCCTCCTCCCTGCCCGCTCCCTGTCCACCTGTGTGTGGGAGGCAGGGGAGCAGGAGGCTGATCTGAGACCCATGCCGCGTGTGGGGTAGCGAGGACGCGGGCCTGCTTACTGCTATTTCTGCCTCATCAACGTCTCTCCAGGCTCGGGGTTAACTCTGGCAGCAATTCCCACCCCCACGCCACCCACGCTCGCTGGCTGCAAATTAAGTGTACGCGTGGGTGGGCTTGCTGAGTGCAAAAGGCAGCTTCCCACAGTGTCACACTGTGTGGTTCCACACACAGCGCGCGCTGGAGATGACACAGCGGACTGGGGGTGGAGCCCAGCGGCACAGCGCTTGCCTCGCGTGCCAAGGACCTGGGTTTGATTTCCTACAAGAAAACAAGACAGAGACAGAGAACCCAGGAGTGGCCGCCAGAGCCAGCAAGGGAGGTAACCGTGGTGTGAAGAGCAGCCCGGGGACCCTGGTGGCAAGCGTCCTCTGTCTCCACCTTGGCAGAAGTCTAGGAATCTGAGCCTGGTGCCATTTGAAAGAACTAAAAATGGGTACAGTGGCTCACACCTGTAATCCTAGCTACTTGAAAGACTTAGATTGGGAGAATTGGGGTTTCAGGGCCGCCCAGGCCAAAAGAAAAAAGAAAAAAAAAGTTCACAAGACATCTCCACCAATAAAGCCTGGGCATTGTGGTGCAGGCCGCCATCCGGCTACACAGGAAGCGCTAATCGGAGGAGAGTGGCCCGGGCCTGTCTGAATGATAAACAAAAGGGGCATTCAAAAAATAACTGAGGCAGAAAGGCTTGGGGCTATGGCTCAAATGGTAGGAATGCCTGTCTAACAAGTACAAGGCCCTGAGTTCAAACCCCAGAACCCCCAAAAGAAAAGAAAAATGTGGAACAGATATGGTATGATGTCAAGGTTGTGCAAAGTAGAGCTAGGCATTGTGGTGCATGACTGTAATCCCAGCTTCTCAGAAGGCAGAGGTAGGGATCAAGGTCCAAAAAGGACTGAAAGTGCCGGGTGCTGTTGGCTCACGCCTGTAATCCTAGCTACTCAGTAGGCTGAGCACTGAGGATCACGGTTCAAAGCCAGCCTAGGCAAGAAAGTCTGTGAGACTCTTTTTTTTTTGCGAGGGGAGGGGGGTCCGGTCGTGGGGCCTGAACTCTGGGCCTGGGCGCTGTCCCTCAGCTCTTCGGCTCAAGGCTAGCGCTCTACCACTTGAGCCACAGCGCCACTTCCGGCTTTTTTCTTTTTGCTTATGTGGTGCTGACGAATCGAACCCAGGGCTTCATGCATGCAAGGCAAGTGCTCTACCACTTAGCCACCTTCCCAGCCGCACCCTCCCTCCCCCGTGAGACTCTTATCTCCAATAAACCACTAGAAAACCAGAAGTGGCGCTGTGGCTCAAGCAATAGAGCGCTCGCCTTGAGCTGAAGAGCACAGGGACAGCGCCTAAGCCCAGAGTTCAAGCCCCATGACTCACCAAAAAAAAAAAAAAAGAGCTGGAAGTGAGGCTGTGGTGGTAGAACACTCACCAGGCCAAACCCCAGCGTTGCCACAGTAAAAAGATTCTGCACAGCAGGCATCCAGCTATGTCCTGTATCGCTAAGCCTTCTGGTTGGAAACGTCATCTTTCTTGTAAAGCTGGTCTTGCATAGTGATTTGCATCCAAGGCCAGGCACAGGGGAGGCCCTGGGGACAGGAGCTCCACTGAGGTCCTGCCCCCGCGAGCCACACCCCTGCATCTCTCCACAGCCGCCAGAGAAGGAGGGTGCCCTACCCCGGCAGGTGGGCAACAAGACAGAGTGCGGCCTGCTGGGCTTCGTGCTGGACCTGAAGCAGGACTACGAGCCGGTGCGCAACCAGATGCCGGAGGAGAAGCTGTACAAGGTGTACACCTTCAACTCCGTGCGCAAGTCCATGAGCACCATCGTCAAGATGCCGGATGACAGCTTCCGCATGTACAGCAAGGGCGCTTCCGAGATTGTGCTCAAAAAGTGAGTGGCCCGGCCGGCGCCCGAGGCTCGTGCCCGGCACGCTAGCTCCTCGGGTGACAACTGTGGTCCTGGAAATAAGCCTGGAGAGCTGCGCGGGTCACTGCCCCTCGCTGGGCCTCGGTTTCCCCACTTGTGTATTGGAGGGCACGGGTTCTCGACCCTGGCTGTGTTCTGGAATCACCCTCCGGAGCTTCTTTAACAATCCCCCGAGTCCTGGGCTTAGCCCAGCCAGGTTGGGGCCCTGGATGAGGATGAGGCTCACGCCTGGTGTTTTAGTGGCCCCCATGTGCAGGCAGGTAGAGCCCCCACCACCGAGCCCCCTTTAGGGCTCTGCGGGTTGGGGCCACTTTTCTAGAAGAGTAGTACCTGTCACCTTCCACAGGGGGGCGCTCTCACTCCATAGCCTAGGCAGAGAGCAAAGGGAGGCCACCTGCTTCCACCCCAGGCTGGGGCTCCAGGCCTACTGGATGTACTGAGGCATTGTGGGACCCGTGACCCGCTGGAGGTGGGGCCCTGGACCAGACCTTCTTCCTCTCCACCCTCCTCCCCAGGTGCTGCAAAATCCTCAGTGGAGCGGGCGAGCCCCGCGTCTTCCGGCCGCGAGACCGGGACGAGATGGTGAAGAAGGTGATCGAGCCCATGGCCTGCGACGGGCTCCGTACGATCTGCGTGGCCTACCGCGACTTCCCCAGCAGCCCAGAGCCCGACTGGGACAATGAGAGCGACATCCTGAGCGACCTCACCTGCATCTGCGTGGTGGGCATCGAGGACCCCGTGCGGCCCGAGGTAGGCGGCGCCCACAGCCGGCTGTGTGACTGGGACAGGTCACCTGCCCTCTCTGAGCCTCAGGTCCCCCTGCAAGGCCCCCAGGGGGCCCGCTTGACATGTGTCCGCTCAGAAGGACAGGACGGACCCCATAACCCCCCGGGTACTTATTGCCCATGGGTGGTGGCCTCTGTGAGCTGTCCCCTGGTCACCTGAGGCTGGAGACAGGCATAGGGGCACCTGCCTTAGAAGTGCTGCCACAGGACCTTGGAGCTCCTAGGACAAGTCCCATGCTGTGTGTGTGTGTGTGTGTGTGTGTGTGTGTGTGTGTGTGTGTGTGTGTGTGTGTGTGTGTGTGTCTAGGACAAGTCCCATGCTGTGTGTGTGTGTGTGTGTGTGTGTGTGCGCACATGTGCACATGCACCCTAGTACCGAGGCTTGAACTCAGGCACTGTCCCTTAGACTTTTTTTCCGCTGGTGCTCTACCATTTGAGCCACAGTTACACTTCAGCTCTTACTGGTTAGTTGGTAAGAGTCTCTCGGACTTTCCTGCCTGGGCTGCTTTTGCACAGCAATCCTCAGCTCCCCTCCTCCCGACTGACTAGAATCACGGGCGTGAGCCACCCGCCGGCGCCCGGGTTCAGATGCGCACTTAGAGGCTGTCAACTGTGTTTGAGAGCAGTACTTACCGGAGCGAAGGCAGAGACAGGGGACCTGTGCCCTCATGCGGCCCCTGCTGCCCCTCCCTCATGGATGGCCTCGGTTTCCCCATCTGCCAAGGGTGAATCGCTCCACTGCTTTCTTCCCTCGAGTCCACCACATGCATCGTCTGATGCCAGGGCACGCTAACCACTCGCCAACCCCCGCTGCACCCCCCAAGACTTCCTAGAAGCCAGTGGAAGCTGGCGTGGATGAGAGCATCAGGAGGGCCGCGGGCTGGGACTCGCTGGGACTCGCTGGGCTGGCCGGGGGTGTTTCGAGCCCTGGGAGTCACAGACAACGGCTGTCACCCAAAACAACAGATGTTTCGAAGCCTTTATTTCATGAAAATAGGAAGTGCCCATTTCCTTGGATGTTTTTCCTTCAGTGAGAAATATTTAGGATAATTTTAGCAAAAGAAGCTACTGAAAAAAAAAACAACTTTAATGATGATTTTATTCGTAATGGGGAGTTTGCTTCAACCAGACTGATACCCAAGGTTTGAGTCTTCCGGGGTCCCCAGGGCCCAGAGCAGGCAAATGCCCCGTGGCTTCTTGGTTGAATGCGTGAATGAGGGAACGGGGAAAGTCCTGACAGACTGGAGGCGCCAGAACAGCCCCAGGAGCACACGGCATGGCACGTAGAAGCTGAGTACAACGCTCAGACACATGGAGCAGCTCAGGGAGGGAGGGCATTCCAGAAGGATCAGAATGGGCCAAGGAGGGGAACTAGGTAAGGATGTGTGTTCATCGGCATCCCGGTACTGTAACAAAACGCCTGAGGCATCCACTCAGGAAGAAGGAGGGCCACCTCGACTGGCAGTGTCAGAGGTTCCCGCGCATGGTCAGTTGGTCCCATTACTCTTGGGCCTGTCCCGGGGAGACGCACCACGGTGGGGAGCAGAGCTGAGACTCAGGTCATGGCTAGGAAGTGAAAGGCAGGGTCAGGAGGCCACAGCCTCCTTGGACCTATTGTTGGGGTCTGGAAAGAGCGTTCCTGCACTTCAGCTCAGGTCTACGAGACACGGGCCACCCCTGCCGGGGCGCCACGAGGCTCACAGAAGCAGACAGGTGGAAGGGGCAGGGACTTGAAGTGTGGAGAAGCCCGTTCACCTACTTCATGCCCGCTACTCCGTGTCTGTGAGCTGGGCCCAGCCCTGCTGAAGGACAGGGCAGCGCTGACAGTCCTCTGAAAATGGGCACACGTTCCCTGGGGTCCCAGAGAAGGAGTGTAGTTTGTTTGTTCCCAAGGTGCTTGGGGTCTTGGACGTAGAAGGAACTTTACTCCATGAGACTCAGGCCCTGGGCACGCGTCCTCGGAGGTAGATGCCACCTCTCCTTGCACACCTCAGGGGACGGCCTGCTCCCTCCCTCCGCGGTCTGTGGAGGAAGCCTCATTTATTCTTTTATGTAGCTGTCATCTTTTTTCTTTTTAATTTTGTGGGTGTCAGTACTGGGGCTTGCACTCAGTACCTCACTTGCTCAGTTTTTCACTCATAGCCGGAGCCAGTTACAGGGTTTTTTTTTTTTTTGCTGGTTTATTGGAGATAAGAGTCTCCTGGACTTTGAACCTCAGTCCTCAGATCTCAGCCTCCTGAGTGGCCAGGATGACAGGCATGAGCCACCAGCGCCCATATCACAGCTGCGCCTTTTTATTCTTCAAGACAGGGTCTCACTATGTAGCTCAGTCTGGCCTTGAACTCGCAATGCCCCGTGCTGAATGCCGGGGTTACAGGCATACACTAGCATACGTGGCTCAGACCTGTCCCCTGGTATGGAGCCAGGGTCCCATAGAGGTGGAAACAAGTGGCTCTGGGGACACGCACATACGTACACACACACACACACTCACACACACTCTCACACACACTCACTCACACACACACTCTCACACACACACACTCACACACACACACTCACACACACACTCACACACACACACACAGACCTGAGAGCTGCTCCCCGGGAGCTTGTGCCTTCCTTGTGCCGTCAAAGGTGGCAGGGCTCAGGGGTCCGGGTCCCCTCTTGGAAGCCTCAGGCAGCTAGAGGCCAGGGTAGGGGGAAGAACGGGAGAGAGGCTGGGAGGGGACCCTGCTGGAGGAGGCCGCTGCAGGGGCCGGTGAACGGTAGATGTCTGCCGCCGTTCCAACAGGACTGCTGTGACTCCCCAATCCAGGATGATTTGATTTAGGATTTTTCCACATCACGAGGACACAAAAACAATACACATCCATGGAAACCGTCTTCCAATTCCCCACTTGGATCTCTCCCAGCCAGCAGTATTGGGCACCAGCTCTCCTTCCACAGCTCCCACCAGCCTCAGGATCTCGAGGGGAAATAGCGCCCGCCTTATGGGGAAAGCTGATGGCGTGTTCACGCACCAGTTCGTTGGTGGGTGGAGGGGAGTCTGTACCCCAACCAACTCAAACAATAGAAATTGTCCCTTGGCCCTGGAGGCCGGAAGTTCCTCTGAAATCAAGCTGTGGGCAGGGCTGGGGCCTCCCTCCCGGCCCCTTGGGGCTTGCTGGCCATCCTGTGGTGTCCCGGTGTATAGGAGCATCCTCTGATCTCTTCCTTCATTGTCCTGGGGCGTCTCCTTGCCCAAATCTCTGTTCATAATGATACCAGACATGCTGAAGTCGCCATCCTCTTCTCCCGTGAGGTACGCTCACAGTATGGGGCTCAGGTCTCGGGGTACCATTCATTCCAACCAGTCGCAGGTTCTCAGGGCTGTGGTTTGGCAGGACAGGTGTGAGAGCAGCTCGATGAGCAGGGACTTACACTTCTGCCTTGGTCTCTGTTCTGTGTGTCAGCGCCTGTGGGTCAGAATCACTCCACGGTTCCATCTGTGTTCTGTAGGAAGGGCTGGGGCCGCTCAGGCCCAGTCCCCACGTCTTAATTTCCGGGTGGGGCTTGCTACCTTCAGATTGGCTGGGTTGGGTCTGATCTGACCTGATTGGCCCAGACACCAGTCTGTCATTACAGTCAGAGGCTGCTAGAGGCACCTTTACTCTCAGTGCAGTGGCCTATTTTCATACAGCTTTGTTGTTTTATTTCTTCTAACCAATGTTACATTCTATAAACAAAATGTACGTCACTGTAAATGTCCCCAAATAAAGAAACCTGATTTATCATGGAGTTTGTAGACAAAGCCAGGACATGTTAAGTAAGTGTTCTCCACGCTCACCAGGGTGCTTATGGGGTCTTTCCAAAATCTTTGCCCAAGTCAAGACAGCTGAGAGCTTCAGGATAGACTATCATGGTCAGGGGGCCATGGTGGCCAGAACTCTGCTAATTCTGAGACCCATGAGATTTAATCCGGTGCTGTGATTGATTGCTAATGCCTGCCATGGGCATGGAATGGAGGCAGTGGCCCCGGGTTAGTTATCCAGCCTCCTTTCCCAGGGCTCCCTCTGGAATCCTGGAAGGCGGGGAGGGCCTGTCCGAGGGGGCGCCCTCCTCATGGCTCCGGCCCTCCTGTGCAGGTCCCGGAAGCCATCCGCAAGTGCCAGAGGGCAGGCATCACGGTCCGCATGGTCACGGGCGACAATATCAACACGGCTCGGGCCATCGCCATCAAGTGTGGCATCATCCATCCTGGGGAGGACTTCCTGTGTCTGGAGGGCAAAGAGTTCAACCGGAGGATCCGGAACGAGAAGGGGGAGGTGCGTGTGTGCGTGCGCGCCGGCGTGGGGGCTCCGCCAGGCGCGGGGGCCTGGTCCAGAGACCAGCCAGCATGCCTCCAAGCGCCCAGGGACTGCACGGATCCCCTCCCCCACCCTGAGCCTCGGGGGGGCCCCCTTCTGACCGCGCTGACCCGTCCCCTCCAGGTTGAGCAGGAGCGAATCGACAAGATCTGGCCAAAGCTGAGGGTACTGGCTCGCTCCTCCCCCACTGACAAGCACACCTTGGTCAAAGGTAAGATGGGGGGGAGGGGTAAGAGGCCAGTCACAGCCCCCCAACCCCCCCAGGCCCTCCAGTCCTGGGACTTGCAGCTTCTTTGCAGGGAGGGACAGGGCCCCTTGGGATTCTCTATCCCGGGGGCACTCTGAGCCATTCCTTTCTCTGCCTACAGAGAGCCAAGAACAGATACGGGGTTGTCGGCTCTCTTGTGGCCTTCTAAGAAGCAGTGGGAGTGGATGGGCACCGGTGGCTCACGCCTGTCATCCTAGCTAGTCAGGAGGCTGAGACCTAAGGATCATGGTTCAAAGCCAGCCTAGGCAAGGAAGTTCCTGAGACTCTTACCTCCAATTAGTCACCAGAAAACAAGAAGTGGCATCATGTCTCAATGGGCTTGAGCAAGAAAGCCCAGCAACAGCGCCCAGGCTCTGGGTTCAAGCCCCATGACCCCCCCCCAAAAAAAAGCAGTAGGAGGCCTGTCTAGGGTCTCCAGTTTATGGCTCAAGGGCTGGACATAGCCCTCATGTGTTTTCTTTGACTGATTTGGTGCCTTTTTCTGCTGAATCTGAGTTACTTTATAGACATTGCTGTTTTTGTTTTTGCCGGTCGTGGGGCTTGAACGCTGTGCCTGGGCGCTGTCCCTCAGCTCTTTAGCTCAAGGCTAGCACTCTACCACTTGAGCCACAGCGCCACGTCCGGCTTTTTTCTTTTTGCTTATGTGGTGCTGAGGAATCGAACCCAGGGCCTCATGCATGCAAGGCAAGCGCTCTACCACTGAGCCACTTCCCAGCCCAGACCTTGCTCTCTTGTTATCTCTTCCTGGGCCGGCACTATGGTGAACTCTGGGCCTGCGCCCTGTCCCTGAGCTTTTCCCTGCAAGGCTGGCACTCTCCCACTTGAGCTACACCTGGACTCCAAGTTTTTCACTGCTGAATTGGAGATAAGCTTCTCATAGACTTTCCTGCCTGGGCTGGCTTCAACCCTCGATCCTCGGATCTGGTCCCCCGAGACCCTCAGACCGGGGTGTGGCCAGCAGTGCCTGGCTGGGCCTCGCTGTCTGGAGTCCTCATCCCCGTGGCTCCTCCTCATCCAAGCCCAGCTCCCTGCGCTCTTCCGCCCAGCCCCAGAGCTCCTGAGCTTGTGGGCCTTGGTCAGCCCGGTGTCTGAGGCCCAGGGGCCCAGAAGAGGTGAGCTGTCCTGGAGCAGAATTCCAAACAATGAGGCCCAAGGCCAGACTCCCCGCCTCCCATCGCCCTCTCTCCCTCAGCTGCTTGCGGGTCCCTCAGCCAACCCAGCAGAGCCAGAGGCTGCTTGGGAGGCGGAGAAGGGCATGGCAGGCTGCCTCTGGCCCTCTCGTAGCCTGCCCAGAGTGTTCAGTTTGGGCCGCGGGAGGTGGAGCGCTGGTGTCTCATGCTCCACACTGCTGCCCACAGGGAAATCCAGCATCCGGCCCGGAGCCCCAGGGAGAGAGGGAATGGGGGGCGGCTGGGACCCTGCAGACAGGCCAGAGGGCAGCCCACGGCTTGGGAGGCCCCGGCTGTCCCGCTGGAGCCCGTCAACCCGAGGGACTTTTGTAGGAGGCGGAGTGGGCGCAGGGCCGGTGCCTGGATGCTACAGGGGGCACAGAGGAGGCCGGGGCCGGGGTGTCTGGGCACCGGGACTCGGATGGGGGTAGCAGGGAGGCTCCTGGGGGCATGAGGCCCAGCCGCGGGGCCTGATCAGGGGCGGCTAGAGGAGACGGCGTGCCTACCACCGAGTGCCTGTCCTCCACGCATCTGCCTGGCGTGGGCCGGGGACACCCACGGGAGGCCCTGGCTGCCAGCCAATGACCGCGTGCATCTGGCCTGGGCAGCCTGCGTAGGGACCGGGACCAAGGACAGGGCTGTGAGCAGGCGCATGGGTAGGAAGGCCCAGGACAAGAGAAGAGGCCGGACAGTCGAGGCCAGGGCTGGAAGCAGGGCTGGGACGATTCGATGCTCGCTGCTCTGAGATGCCAGGCAGAGAGAGAATGATTCTCGGCGGGGGAGGGGGGGGCTTGGGGGTCTCTGGCGACCCTGTGGCTGCTGGGCAGGGGACTGGGTTGGGACTAGGGGGGTCTCTGGCGACCCTGTGGCTGCTGGGCAGGGCCAGGCTAGAGAGGGCCCCCCAAGGTAGCAATGAGCTGCCAGCAACAGAGGAGAAGGGGTCCCGGGTTTCAGTGGGATGTTGGAGGCAGAGATGGAGGCCTTGGCGGTATGCTCACCATGGGACATGAGAGGCCACGTCGAGGCCGATACACATTTGGATCCCACCCACGGGCATCTCTGCCGGAAGCCCCAGGACCCATGAGCCCCACAAGCTGCCGGTCCCCGTGGGTGACTTCACGCACACTTTCAGGCTGGTCCACAGCAAGCCCGGGGCCGTTGGTTCGTGCGATCTCGCTGCATGTCTGACTGAGAATAGAAGGCTGTGGGAGTCGAGGCCTCCTTGGAGATGACCAGATGGCGGTGGGGCAGGAGCAGCCCTGGGCAGGCAGAGAGGCCCGGGCTGGCCAGGGGACCAGGGATCCTGGTTTAGGGTGGGGCGGCTTCTGGCGTGGTCCGGGCGGGGCTGAGCGCGCTCTCCCCCTCCGCAGGCATCATCGACAGCACGCACACAGAGCAGAGGCAGGTGGTGGCCGTGACGGGGGACGGGACCAACGACGGGCCCGCACTCAAGAAGGCCGACGTGGGCTTTGCCATGGTAGGAGCGGCTTATGGGGGCCCTGGGGCGGGGTGGGGGGGCAGGAGCTCCCAGGCAAGCGTGGACTGCATAGATCTGTGCTGACAGAGGGGCTTCCTGATTCAGAGCGAGCGGGGGGGGGGGGTCTGGCTCTGCTGGTCCCACCGTGGCAGGGCTGAGGATGCAGACACGGCTCAGTGCCGCCCCCCCACCAGGCTCCGGTCCCCCCTTCATCCCCCCCATAGGGCATCGCGGGCACGGACGTGGCCAAGGAGGCATCGGACATCATCCTGACGGACGACAACTTCAGCAGCATCGTGAAGGCGGTGATGTGGGGCCGGAACGTCTACGACAGCATCTCCAAGTTCCTGCAGTTCCAGCTCACCGTCAACGTGGTGGCCGTCATCGTGGCCTTCACGGGCGCGTGCATCACACAGGTGGGGCCCGCGTCCCGCGGCCGGGGGGGAGGGGGTCTGCGACCACCAGCTTCCTGCAGTGGGGGTCATGAGGGAGGTGGCAGGCCGAGGGGACGGGACGTCGGGCCTCGAGCCCCAGCTGCAGAGTCTGGGCTCCCTGCCCCCCCAGTCTCGGGAGTGGGGATCAGGAAAGGCCAGGTCGGGGCTGTGTCCACATCACACCTGTGATCTTGGCCTCCTTAGAGGCTGAAGTAAGGCTCCGCTCCAGCTTGACCTGGCTCTGGAACAGCCAAGCACTGGCCCTGCTGCTCGAAGCCTCCTGGGGCTGTGTCCACTTCCGCCTTCCTCCAGCTGGGGCTGGGGAGGGCACGGGGAGGGGGACCCCTTAACCCAGAGTGATCCTGGGGAGACCTGACCCTCCCAGCTGCAGCCCCAAGGTCCACATGGCCCTGGGGACACGGCTCTATCTTGCACTGTAGAGATGACCATGGTAGTGGCCACTACCCCAGCTCTAAGGGTCAGAGTCCCCCCCCCCGCCCCTTCCCCGGGGGTAGCGTTAGTCAGGGGGCGGTTTGGCCTCTCCCTTCTGCTCCCAGGGCCTCTCCACTGATCTGTGGGTGTGGTGCTCCCTCTAGTGGCGTCTTGGAGCTACTGCATGGCAGCAGTGAGGGGCTTCTTGGAGACCAACTGGTACCAGTAGGGACAAAGGGACTCTGAGGTTTGGGATCCTCAGATGGGTGGGCTGTATATCACTGAAGATGCCTGAGGATGCAGCTGAGCCAGGGTGGGTGGGCTGGATGGAGCGGGGGACCCGCGGAAAGGGGACGGGGGAGGGGAAAGCAGCCTGCTGGAGCTGCTCAGCTCAGGTGGGCGTCCGGGGGGGCGCTCCCCCAAGACGGACAGGACCACAGGGAGAGGTCTGGGCTGGAGGGGGGTCGTGCAGGGGCAGGGTGGCAAGGCGTGGACAGAACAGAGTGTTCACGGGGTCTTGGGAACTCGGAGGAGGAGGAAAAGGGGCCTGGGGCCAGTGGGAAGGCCAGTAGGACAGGGCCATATGCCTGGCGGGAGGGGGGCTGGGGGGGACTAAGTGGGGGCAGTTCTGCACCTTCTCCAGAGTTTTCTAGGACATGCCACGCACCTGCTCAGAAGCCTAAAGTCAGGGCCGCCCCTGGCTGCCACGGGAGCCTGCCGAGATCCCCTGCAGTGGCCACTCGGCCTCTGTGACCTTCCTCTCCCCGCCCCGCCCAGGACTCCCCTCTGAAGGCCGTGCAGATGCTCTGGGTGAACCTCATCATGGACACATTCGCCTCGCTGGCGCTGGCCACTGAGCCGCCCACAGAGACCCTGCTCCTGAGGAAGCCGTACGGCCGCAACAAGCCGCTCATCTCCCGGACCATGATGAAGAACATTCTGGGCCACGCCGTGTACCAGCTCACCCTCATCTTCACGCTGCTCTTCGTGGGTGAGCCCACACCTCCCATGGGTGGCCCAGCAGCACCTTCCGGCCACACCACAGCCCAGACCCAGGCTCTGGATTCACATCCACCTCCCTGTGTCATTCCTGGGGAGACTGAGGCTGAGCGAGGGAGCACAGAGCTGGCCCCGACCCCAGCCAGGCACCTGCGCTGATGGCAGTGCCACGACACACCACGCAAGCCAGCACCCCGGACTGGTGGCTGCCCCAGCTCAGCCTAGGGGAGACAAGGCGGGGGGAGGTAGCGCATTCCTTCTCTGACCCCCTCCAGAGCCTCCTTACTCCAGGAAAGGCGACCTCTAAGAAACTTTCCTTAGAGCAAAGCCCAGCATCTCCAGGGGCCTCCACAGAGTCCCCCTCCTTCCCCTCTCGGGCCAGCTTTCCACCTCTGTGCTGAAATTCCTGAGATAATGAACTTAGAAACAGTTTGGGGACAGGGTGCCCGTGGCTCACGCCTGGAATCCTAGCTCCTCAGGAGGCTGAGATCTGAGGATCACAGTTCAAAGCCAGCCTGGGCAGGAAAGTCAGGGAGACTCTTAACTACAGTTAACCACCAGAAAAATGGTGCTAGCTTTGAGCTAAAGAGCTCAGGGAGAGTACCCAATAAACTCATGTGTGGTAAGGTGAAAATATCATCAGCTTTCCCCGTGAAGTGTAAAAAAGCTTTTGAGGAGAGGAAGTCAATTTGGAGGTTCCAGTCCATGATCCTTTGAGCCTGTGGGGAGACAGCACAATCTGACGGGAGGGTGCGGTGCAGGAAAACTGCTCACCCGCAGCCAGGAAGCAGAGAGAGGTGTGGGCCAGGGTCCCACAGTCCCCTTCAAGGACATGCTCCTGGTGAATGTGACATTTCCACCCAGCCCTGCCTGTAAAGGCTTCCACACTTCCCGTGGTGGACAGACTGTGGACCACACCTGCAGACATGGGCCTCTGGGCACTTGTGAAACTACAGTGGCTCTCTTCATGAGGTCCAGATGCATTTGGCAGTTTAGGGGGTGAGTGTGTGTGTGTCCTGGTCCTGGAGCTTGAACTCAGGGCCTGGGTGCTGTCCCTGAGCTTTTTGTGCTCAAGGCTAGCATTCCATCACTTGAGCCACAGCTCCACTTCTAGCTTTTTTGGTGGTTACCAGGAGATAGGAGACTCACCGCCTTTTTTGCCTGAGCTAGCTTCCAACCTCCATCCTCAGATCTCAGCCTCCCAAGGTCACCACCCACGCAGCAAGGGTCACCTTTCATACAGCGTTGCCCGGTAACTTGGTAGCAGGTGCCCTGATTTTCTCAGGTCTCCACACAGAAGGTAGAAGTTCCCCATTCCCCTGGCCTTCTTCCTGGAAGAGAGCCAAGCCCTCGGTCACCACCCAGACATCCACAGGCCTCCAGCACCTCAAAAGCCCCGGTGTCTGTGTGTGTGTGGGGGGGGTGATCGCTCTCCTGGCCACCACCTTCAGCCCCGCCCCACCCTCTTGATTGGCAGGCGAGAAGATGTTCCAGATTGACAGCGGGCGGAACGCACCGCTGCACTCCCCGCCCTCGGAGCACTACACCATCATCTTCAACACCTTCGTCATGATGCAGCTCTTCAACGAGATCAACGCCCGCAAGATCCACGGCGAGCGCAACGTCTTCGATGGCATCTTCCGGAACCCCATCTTCTGCACCATCGTGCTGGGCACCTTTGCCATTCAGGTAGCTGGGCCTCCACCAGTACTGGGACTGGGCGTGGGCACTGCTCACACACACACACACACACACACTGCGGACCAGCCACTGAAAGTCTGTTCCTCTTCTGCCTCCTGTGCCCTTTGACCTGCAGATCGTGATCGTGCAGTTTGGAGGGAAGCCGTTCAGCTGTTCCCCACTGCAGCTGGACCAGTGGATGTGGTGCATCTTCATTGGCTTAGGAGAGCTCGTCTGGGGCCAGGTATGTGTGCTGGGCCACAGAAGGGAAAGAGTACTGGATAAGGAGTCCTGCGGCTCCAAGATTGGCCCTGGTTCTGCCATGGCATGCTGCTCCCGGCCGGATCAGGCGCCTCCCTTCGTGCCAGGTCTCATGGCTCTGACTGTTTGCTTGGTGTTTTCTTTCAACTGCATCAGAGATACTTGGTTTAATTTAAATCTAGTTGAGCCGGGCGCCAGTGGCTCACGCCTGTCACCCTAACTACTCAGGAGGCTGAGATCTGAGGATCACAGTTCAGAGCCAGCCCAGGCAGGAAAGTCTGTGAGATTCTTATCTCCAATAAACCACTAGAAAACCAGAAGTGGCGCTGTGGTTCAAGTGGTAGAGCGCTCACCTTGAGCTCAAGAGCTGAGGGACAGCGCCCAAGCCCAGAGTTCAGGCCCCACAACTGACCCCCCCCAAAAAAATAGTTTAAAAGGGAGTGCTCTATGACTAATGTGACTAGAAAATCAAGTCATGGGCCATAACTAGAAACTAACCAAACACGTAATGTAATAAATGTGATGTTTCTGAAGGCTTCCGGCCTGAGGTCAACATGGACAAAAACAGGCTCAGTGAGGCATCTGGGCACACACCTGTGATCCCAGAACTCAGGAGGCTGAGGCAGGAGGATTGGGAGTTCAAGGCCAGCCTGAGCTACATAATGCAACCCTGTCTCAAAAAGCTACCCCTGTAAAAAAAAAAAAAAGACGAGTCAGTAGATCCCTTCCCTACATTTGCTCAAGTTCCAGGCCTGTGTGTATGTGTCCCCCACACAGACACTCATGCACACATACGCCATCCACACGTGTGTGTGCGGGTGCGTGTGCACCTGCACCCGTGCACATGCGCCCCATTGCTCTGACAGCTTGCGGCTGAGTCTCCGGACCCAGCGCACTGCTTGGGTTAGGCGTCCAGAGCAAAGGGTGGGCGAGGAGGTGAGGAGGCCCTGACCCTGGCTGCCGCGTCCCTTGCAGGTCATTGCCACCATCCCCACGAGTAGGCTCACGTTCCTGAAGGAGGCGGGCAGGCTCACGCAGAAGGAGGAGACCCCCGAGGAGGAGCTCAACGAGGATGTGGAGGAGATCGACCACGCCGAGCGGGAGCTGCGTCGTGGCCAGATCCTGTGGTTCCGGGGCCTGAACCGCATCCAGACGCAGGTGTGACACCTTCCCGGGCTGGGCACAGGTGGCAGGGCGAGTGTGCACAGCCACGGGGCCGGTGCTGCGCCCAGGGAGGGGGAGTGGCCGCAGAGGGGCCGCCGGCGCACTGTTCCCGACACACATGCTCCCACCCCACCCCGTGCCCAGCAAGGGTCTCCGTGGGACCCCGTCCACTGGGGGACCCGGGGAGTGCCCCTGAGAGGGCAGGGAGCGGCGACTCCAGGAGCCACGCCACCGCCGTGGCTGGGGGCAGCATTTCCCAGGAAGGGCTGGAGGCAGGCTGAAAGCCAGGGGCCCCGGGTCCCCCCCCCCGCACCCCTACACACAGATGGACACAAGGAACTCCACCTGTGCCCTGCCGGGCCAGGTCTGAGGACGCGGGGAGACCGAGGTCCAGGTCCACAGGAGCACACGTGCACGCATGCGTGCTCCAGTCACGCGGGGCCACGCGTGCGCAGTACCCGCCCAGAGCACCCCGTGCAGCCTCCATCGGGCATCCTTCCCGCGCACGCGCGCAGCGTGGAGCCCCTCCCGTGGGCCAGGCGGAGTCTCCAGGGGGGCTGTAGGAAAGGGAGAGTGGGACTTGTTGACCGGACAGACGGGGGGGGGCCGGAGCTCCCCCCAGGGGCTTCCCGGCGCTCCAGGGAGGTTATATGAAGGGCAGCACCGCACCCCAGGCCCTGGCATGGCCGCTGCACCCCCACACCACCCCGTGCCGGGCCTCAGCCCCAGGAGATGGCCGGGGCAGGGGGGAGTGCCTGGGCTCTGCTGCTCTGACCGGGATGCCGCCGCCCCACTTCCTCCGATGGACAGGACGGCTCTCAGAGCCTGGCCCTGAGCTGTCGTCGACCCCTGCAGGTTCCACCGTGGCAGGGGGAAGCAGGACCGGCGTCTCCGAGTCCTTGTCACTGAGCATGCGCGCCGGCCGGGGCTCAGTCCTCCGGAGCACTGGGCATGCGCGCCGGCCGGGGCTCAGTCCTTCGGAGCACTGGGCATGCGCACCAGCAAGGTCTCAGTCCTCCGGAGCACTGGGCATGCGCACCAGCAGGGTCTCGGTCCTCCGGAGCACTGGGCATGCGCACCAGCAGGGTCTCAGTCCTCCGGAGCACTGGGCATGCGCGCTCCCAGGGCCAGCCTACCTCTCTCCTCCAGAGCACTAATGTGGTTCTGGTGCTTTGCCAATTACAGATAACCCTGCCAGGTAGATGGCTTTGCCCCTTCTTAAGGACAAGAGACGGGACTCAGAGAGGGACTTGCCCAAGGTCACCTAGCTAGTAAGTGACAAGAGCCGGAATTGGGGGCCAAGGTCCGTCCACCCCAGGGCCCCCTCCTCACCACACACTGGCTCTGCTCTAGGCCCAGAGTGAGGCAGCGTGCGTAGCTCTTCCCTCCCTGCGCCACACCCAGCCCCTCGCACAGAGCCAAGGCCTCCCCCGCTCCCCTCCCCCCGGTCCTCGGGGAGCCTGGGGACTCCAGAGGGACCTGGAGCTGAGCAGACATCTCCCCAGCCCCGGAGTGTGTCTGGTATTGTCGTTTTGATTTGAAGTGATGTTGTCGTTGTCGCCGTGGCTGCGGCTGCTCTGTGACATGGCGCCCGTCCGTCGTGTGGCTGTCCTGTGTGTTCTTCCGGCAACCTGTCTCGTTCTCTCCTCCGTTGCAGATTGAAGTAGTCAATACTTTCAAGAGCGGGGCCTCCTTCCAGGGGGCCCTGCGGAGACAGTCCTCCGTCACCAGCCAGAGCCAGGACGTAGCCAATCTCTCTAGCCCTAGTCGCGTGTCGTTGTCCAATGCTCTTTCCTCTCCGACCAGCCTTCCTCCTGCTGCAGCTGGGCGTGAGTGTGACACCTTTCCACCTCCGCTGGTGCCACCAGCACCAGCCCCCGGGCGGGCAGGGGCCGGGGTACCACAGACGTGGTGGGGCTGAAGGGGCACAGCCAGTGAAGAGGGTCGCAGCGGCCAGGAGGTCAGAACTGAGCCCTGGGGTGCTAGCCTACTCGACAGACCAGGGTCAGCTGGGGTCACTGGATTGGAACGACCCGGGTAGGACTCATTAGGGCCTCGAGGGGTCCACCAGAGGGCGCCTGTGAACCAGTGGCCCTGTTGTGCTTTGTTAAGAAAGGCCGGGCCAAGGTTAGAGTCTGAGGGGGAGAAGGGGGCCACAGCCAGTGGCAGAGAGGGCCAGTTGGGAGAGAGGCCCTGGCACACTGGTACCCTGATTGGGATGGGGAGGCCACAGAAGGTCAGAGGTCACAGTCAGTAGTGTCTTTGCCCTCTTCGTGCCCCGCTCCCTGCACACCTGACCCCCTCAGCTGCCTACAACCATCAGGGAGGGGACCTGTGCAGTTACTACCCTCCCTGAACGGCGTGATGCCTGGCTCAGCTAGACGAGGAGCTCTGGTCCTAACCTGCAGCCCCTCTTACCTGAGGGGCTAGCCCGGACTCCGAACCCTCCACCTTTCTCTGCCAAACACCTCCTCGCGCCATCATTTCTGGCCTGGATCACTCGGCTCTGGCTTTGTCCAGAACTTTCTTGGACCTCTCCATAGCTTCAGGCCCCAGAAGGGAGTGGTCTCTCTTTTCTATCCTCCTCCAGTTAATCTGGCTCCCACAGTGCAAATAAAGGTGCCCCTTGTTCTGCCCTTTCCAAAGGGAGATGGTGGGTTTGTCATCTCCGCTAGCCTTCAGCTGGACCTCATCTCCACCTAATGCCACACACACACACACACACACACACACACACGTCCCATCCCCCCACCCCCCAGCAGGGAAGGACCTGAGCTAACCCCGCCCCTCCCTGCATCCCGTGAGCTTGCGTGCCAGCTGCCCTGCCAGGGGACCAGCTCTGTCCCCAGCACATAGCAGCCAAGAGGTCAAGACGCATTTGAGCAGGCGGTGCCCAAGCCACGTTCCGCTGAGGGTCTGTCCCTAGACCACTGCAGCTAAGGAAGCCCCTCCAAAGCAGAATGGGTGACCCCCCAAGTCCCCAAGCCTCTGGCCTTGCTTAGCCCCCCCCCAGTCTTGAAGTGCAGTGTCCCGCACGGAGACACCCCTGCAGAGGGCTCTTGTCCCCTCCCCTCAGCTGGCCCTCACTGCTGGCCTCAGGCTCGGAGCCCTGGCCCGCCTGGCTCAGCTTCTTTCCCGGTGTGTGGCACTCTACCCTGGAACATGACATTCCGGGCCCCCAGGCCTCCTTGAAGGTCCAGCCTCCATGCTGGCCTTCACCTTTGCTCCAGAAGGAAGAGCAGCCCTTGATCTCAGCCGCGTTACCCACCCGTCCTGTGCCATTGGTGACGCACCTATTACCCTAGGACGTGGTGCGTGGCCTGCGGAGACGGGCCATCTTCCCCCTCCCTCCGCCTTAGCCACCAAGCTGACTCCCTGAGCCAGCTCAGCCTCCTCACGGCGGCGTCTTTGAGGTGCCTTTGGAGGCGCACTGGGGCAGAGGCCGTCTCTGGACCCTTCCTTGGGTCTCACAGAGAGCGTGAGCAGCCCCCTGCCAGGGGCTCTGGCTCCTCCTGGAGCGAATCCCCACCCCCTCTGGCTTCAGCAAACACTTTGGGATCACCATGGCCACCGTGCAAATGCTAACTATGTCCCCTGGTCCTTTGCTTGGATGGTTTCTAAAACGTCACCTCCTGTGGTCTCTGGGACACAGAGGACCCTGTGTGTAACAGGCCAGGTTCCACAGAAGCCGAGAGTCCTCCTCCCCTCTGAGGGCATGCTGTAGAAGGCCGACCAGTCTGGTGGGGGTGGGGAGACACAGGTGTGGCACCCACAGTCTGAGTGGGATCGTCTGGGGTCTGTAGCAGAGCAGACGGCTATGCAGCTACCAAAGAACCCAGCCCGGGCCCCGGCCCCTGAGTTATCGAGTTGACCCCAGAGGCCTAGAACAGGACAGCCTGCGTTGGGGCTGACTCTAACTCCTGACACGGAGGGAGGTGAGGAAAACCCTGCCCAGCCCGCACGCCCACCCCCAGCACCGACAATGACGATGACGGCAGACAGGTGCCCATCGGAAGTGGCATGTGTGGTCAGCCAGGTCCCGGGAGCCCAGGAAGGACCTGGCACCCTCCTCTCCACCCACGTACACAAAAGCTAGTTGGCTTTTCCCAGGGGTTCGCTGGCACCCCCCGTATGGCACACGCTTGAGCCACACTCAGCGTTTCTAGAGCTGCCTCCCCTTCACAGCCGAAATCCAAGCGGAGAGCGTGCAGGCCACAGAAGGCGAGGGTCGGGCCGGGAGGTCAGAGCAGCAGGTCTGTCTCCAAAGCCCCTCTTATTCCCCCACACACCCCAACTCATCACTCGTCCTGGGCGGGTCCGCAGGCCTTGGGCGTGGAGGCTGCATGTCCCAGGCCTGTGGTCTCATAAGGGAGCAGGAGCCTCCTGGGTGTGGAGGCCAGGGAAGGCGGTGCCGGTCAGGGACCTCAGCTCCCCTTGCAGGAACCGGGAGACGAGCCTCCACCTGCAGGCGCCCGGACGGCGCTCAGCCCTGTCACCCAGGGCCCCGTCTCTCCTGCCTCAGATCCCTCAGATCCCTGACTCCTCCTCAGCCGTCTTTGGCCTTAGCAAGTCTGCGGTCCTCCATCCGGGAGAGTCCTCCAGACCCAGTAGAGCAGGCCCCCGAGCCACACTGTGGGTGCTATGCCTCAAGATGCAGGACACCCCGCAACCCCCTTCAGACTCTGGGCTCTAAGGGTCCTCGGATGAGGAGTTGGTGCTGTCAGGGAGAGAAATCAGACAGAATGAGCCAGGAAGGAAAGCTGGGCGCTCTTAGCGTTTGTTTGGGTGTTTGGGGGTTTTTTTGGTGACTAATTTAGTATGACCTTGGGTTGGTAAGAAAATCACAAATGGCTTTCAGGACTTGGGGGGAGGGCCCCCCGGACCTCCCCGCTGTCTGAATATTCCCTGTGTTTGTTTCCCTAGAGGGCTAGACAACCCTGGACACAGAGTTCAGCAAGAGAGAGTGAAATTAAAAGAGGTTGTGAGTCTTTAACCTTGAGCCTGAAATGAATGTGAATCAAACCCAGCCTCTTGGCTTCCTTGAAGCCGGGTAAACATTCGAGTATGTGGGGACCCATCTCAGCAGGGCCCAGGGCTCCCCGCCCCGTGCATAGATAGATGAACCCAAATGTCTGCAGTCTTACCCGCCAGCTCCCTTCCTGTCCATCCCTTCCTGTCCCCCCCCCCTCCCCACAACGCGGCTTCTGCCCCAAATACCTCCTTTATGCCAGGCAGGGAGGGAGAAGGAAGCGTCTGGGAGTGTGGGGTTTTTTTTCTGCTTAGATTTTTTTTCTCTATTTCAGCCGCAGAGAACGAAGTAGACTTGAGGCGCCTGGCAGGGCCCCACCGGTCTCGCCCCACAGCGTTGTCCCAACAGTTCATTCTTTCTGTTGTCTCCATGCCAAAGGGCGGGCGGAGGGCTCCATCTCATTGTGTGTCTCCCCTGCATTGTCAGTCACATGACAGAGGCCTACCATGTCTCCTCCCCCCCCCGCCCCCCCACACCCACACACGTGCTTTCTCCAGCCCCTGTTTTATCATTGTGCCGAGCCCTAGGGCCGGACAGGCACAGCGGTCATTATCCCCATGTGACAGATGGGGACACTGAGGCCTCCGTGCCTTTTTCATGTTATTTGGTTTCCACGTATTCAGATGCAATGGAGACCAGAGCCATAGTCGCCTCTGCAGAGGCAGGACCAGGCAGTCTGGCAGAGGTAGCTCAGGGCATCGACAGTGGCTCTACCATACAAAGAATCAGGACAGAGGCACCGGCCGGCTGGCTCCTCTTGCCCTTATTTAAAGCATGATTCCCACAAGTGGGGCTGGGCTCCCCGGAGTCTTCAGCACAAAGGACAAGGGACAGAGGTGCCTTATAGAAGAATGACGGGGAGAGTGACATTGATCAGATGCATTACATTTATAAACTAACGTATTGAGCCAGGCACCAATGGCCCATGCCTGTCATCCTAGCTACTCAGGAGGCTGAGATCTGAGGATCACAGTTCAAAGCCAGCCCAGGCAGGAAAGTCTGTGAGACTCTTATCTCCAGTTAACCACCAAAAGCTGGAAATGGAGCTGTGACTCAAGCGGTATAGTGCTAGCCTTGAGCAAAAGAGCTCAAGGGCAGGAAGTGGCGCTGTGGCTCAAGTGGTAGAGCGCTAACCTTGAGCTGAAGTGCTGAGGGACAGCGCCCAGGCCCAGAGTTCAAGTCCCATGACCAACAAAAAACAAAAAAACAAAACTCAAGGACAATGCCCAGGCTCTGAGTTCAAGCCTAAGTACCAGCACAAATATATATATATATATATATATATATATATATATATATATGTATATACATATTAAATTGAAACCCCAACCATTTAAAGATATTAATTTTTTTAAAGACAAGCGGAAGGCAGCTAATTAATCACTACTGCCTGACAGCAAAGGAGGGAAGTTAATTGGCAGGAAAACACTATCACAGCCTAGAATGTTGCACAAACCCAAGCTCGTTGACTGGTGACGATCAAGTTGAGCTGTCTGCCCTCTGGCTTAGCTGGCAGAGGCGCCTTCAGTGAGCCTTAGAAACAGGGACCTGGAGGTTGGCGATGTGGCTCAGTGGTAGAGTGCTTGCCTAGCATCCATGAAGCCCTGGGTTCAGTACCATATAAACGGAGGGGAAAAAAAGCCGGAAGTGGCGCTGTGACTCAAGTGATAGAGTGCTAATCTTGAGCAAAAGAAGCTCAGGGTCAATGCCCAGGCCCTGAGTTCCAGCCCCAGGACTGACCAAAAAAAGAAAGAAAAAGAGGAGTCTCAGGCCTCAGCAGAGACAGAGTCATCCCGCACAGCCATCTAAACCCTTCCCTGCATGGGGAAGGGGTTCCCTCACCGTGCTCCACAGAAGAATCCCCATGGGTTTAGCTGAGCTCAAGTCTGGGATTCCCGGGACCTCCACACGACCATACACCCCCTCATGCCGCCCCTGCTGCCCCAAGGACCTCCTGCCCCAGCCCAGAGACCCACGCCTCAGCCACCCAAGCTCAGCCCCCACCACTCAGGGCCACCTGCCTTCCCCACCTCTCTCTCTGCTCTGAGCTGAGAAGACCCCAGGACAGAGACACTACTGTTCCCCTTACCCCCAGGAAGGCAGGACGGAGCACCACCAGAGGTGCCAGGCTGGCCACAGCCCAAGCGAAAGCATCTGCTGTTCCTTTTCCAAGTCTAGTTCTGTCCTCCAGCCTCAGAGACCCAGGTGCAGGCTCCCATTCTTCAGGGGGGAAAACTGAGGCCCAGGACCCATGGTTCACAGCAAGACATACCATCTTGTGACCTAGATCCTCACCAAGCCAACCCCCCTGGGCTGGGTCTGGCCATCTGATTCTGGCCTCATTGTTTGGTTTTGTATTTTTAAAGCATGAATCCAGAGATAGACAAAGCACCTCTCCCCCTTCCCCCCAGGAAATAGGGGACCCCCCCAAAAAAAAGAAAAGCAAGTGCCCTTGTCTGGCCAGGGCTTTCAGTCTATACTCGAGTGTTTACCTCCCAAATGCATGAAGGAAAGAAATGCTGGGTACAAAAACCGACCTCTGTTCACATTGTCCAGGCATCCAAGTGTCAGTGTGGCCGTCTGTCTGTCTGTGTGTCTGTGTGTGTGTGTGCCGTGTGGCTCCTGACCCTACCCACTGTGGCATGCTCCCCCCCCGCCCCGTGCTGTCTGGCTGCCTCTGCTCTGCCCTTCGGAAGCCCCGAGTTGCTTGGTTCGCTCTACCGCTTTGCTTCCATGTGCCCTCCTGTCTCCCTCCCCCGTGCCCTGCCTGTGTCACCTTCACCGTCACCTGCTCTGTGTGATTTGGTTGGGCTTTGGGGGTTTTCATTGTTTTGTTTTTAATTGTGTGTATGCTTGTTTTTTTTCTTTTAAAGAGTAAGTTGCTTTCAAATAGCCTCTCCCTCCCCAGCCCACCCCACTTGCTGCAAGGTTGAACATGGCTTAACATCAACAAGGCTCTCCTGAAGTCTCTCACTTAGGTCGGGTGCCCTCCAGAGTGGACTCTAACTCCCTTCTGCTACTGTGCACAGCACCTTCGTCATAGTACTAATAACTGAGTTCTGGCCCAAACCAAAGCCACTCAAAACCCAAACTCATGGACGCACCACCTGAGCCCACCTCCCCCCCCACACCTCCCCTCCCTTCCCTCCATCACACCATTGACTGCGGGCTGCAGCCTGCTTGTCCTGAGCCCTCCTCCTGCCCTCCTCCTGCCCTCTCCTCCTCCATGCCCCCAACCTGCCACCTGCAGTCCCGGCCAGGCCAGGCCCTGCCCCACCCCGAGTCACGTGTTTCCCTTTGCAGATCCGAGTGGTGAAGGCGTTCCGTAGCTCTCTCTACGAAGGGTTAGAAAAGCCTGAGTCTCGAACCTCCATCCATAACTTCATGGCTCATCCCGAATTCCGGATCGAAGACCCCCAGCCGCACATCCCCCTCATCGACGACACCGACCTGGAAGAAGATGGGGCCCTCAAGCAGAACTCGAGCCCGCCGTCCTCGCTCAACAAGAACAACAGCGCCATCGACAGCGGGATCAACCTGACCACCGACACGAGCAAATCAGCTACCTCTTCAAGTCCAGGGAGCCCTATCCACAGCCTGGAGACGTCGCTTTAGCTGAGCCCCCAGGCCCGTCCTCCAGGACCGCCTGCCGCCTGCCCCCGCCTCCGGGCAGTGCCCCAGGCACCACTCACCGCACAGCAAGGAGCGAGAGCAGGAAAGCTACCTGAGAGGGACTCAGCTTCCACCCACAGACCCTTTCTCTCTGGCTGCCATGCTGTTTGAACTCTTTTCAAACCCTGCAAGGGGCAGGGTCCCCTGGGGGGCGGGGGGGGACATCAGGAGCCAACAAGTGGGATTGTCCCAGAACAAGCCCTTCCTGACTCCCCCCCCACCCACAGACATGGGGCCAGCCGTGCACCTGCTCCGGCCACCACGGCTCCCCCCTCCCCCACGCATGAATGTACTGGACACTCCCCGTCCTCCCCCCCACGGTTGGTTCTGGGGGAGGGGTTGAGGAGGGAGGGGTGGTTTGTTTTCTTAGGTGAGAACAGCAAACAAGACTCTTTTCTGAGACTATTTATCCAATTCACTGATCTGTGAGTTTTTGAGAAAAAAAAATGCTTGCACAGCATGGGTCCAGTTGTATAGATTAATTTAATAACTTTTTTTTGTTTCGAAATTGCAGAGTTTAACTTGCCTCGTAGATTAGCACCAATGGAACCCAAGAAATCCATAGACACTCACGAGGTTATATCCATTTCTTTGTTTATCTATATCAACATATGCTCCTCCAAGACTGAATACGTCCATATAGATAGGTAGATATATATATATTATATAAATATATATACATGGATCTATAAAGTTTCTTTGCCGGCATGTTGCCTTGTTTCTGCTTAAATTGCTCTATTTTAACTTATTTATGTCCTAAAAAAAAACAAAACAAAAAAGAAGAATGTAATTTGTTTACAACCCTGTAGATAACATCTTTGGCTATTTGTACAGTTTAAGAGCAGCTCAGCCCCAACAGACATTTACCCTGGATTGCATTCTTGATTTTCTTACAATGGCCATGTTTTTTGCCTGCTATTTCCATTCAATGACGTCACTACCACAAGAAGCTCAGGCAGAAGCCAGATGTGGAGGAACGCGACCCCCCCCCCACACACCCCGCTCTGTAGACGAAGGAGAAGAGGAGAGAAGCTTTCCTGGACCCAGCACACGTGCGGATCCCCGCAAAGCACCAGGGGAAGACTTTTCTCTCAATGAAACTCACTTGAGTTTACCAAGAGCGTTAAAAAACAAAAACAAAAAAACAAGTTGTCTTTGGCACTGTCTATCCAGAGGTTGAGGTAGTGTTAAGATATAAATGCTATTGTGTTGATTTTTTTTTAGTTAGGAATTTAGTTTATTTCTTATAAAGAAAGAGGAGAGAGAGAGAGTGAGCGAGCGAGAGAGAGAGAGAGAGAGAGGGCCAGCAGAGCTGTTGGTCTGTGGGATGAGCATTGGCGTATGGCTTGCTGCTTTTTTATTTTTGAAGAATTGCCTTCTCTGCACTATTTAGATCCGAATGAACCTTATGATGTGTATATTGAGATGTATTCAGTGTGATTTTTTTAAAAAAGAAACCAAATTGTCTTCCTGTAGTCACAATATATACTGTAGCCTTTTAACAACAAGTCTTGCTTTCCCAGACAGAAAGCCATTCTGCACCCTTCCTTCCCCATCTCACAGGTGAGAAAAGGTGGCTATCCCCGCCCCACCCCCCAGACAATAACGGCACTAGTAATCTCACTTAATAAGAGCTTATTTAATTGTCTGTCAGCTTCTTAACTGCTAAGCACTTTGTGGGTCTCAGCTTTTTTCATAAAAGAACTTTTGTATTTAATACAAAGTTTGCTTTGAGACTTTTCAGCATACGATCTTTTTCCATAAACTTGTACAGTGCAAAAGACATTTTGAATACCATGATCGATAATGTCCCATGCTTCCAGGAAAACCAAACACTCCACCTCGCCTGCAAAATCCATTCTTCACACGGACCCTCCGCACAGCTGCCCCACCCCCCCCCCAGGCCAGAGGACTCTTCCGCTCACCAGATGAGAGCCACCCGGGAAAAGAGCCATAGTCAGTTGGGAGGGCCACGTCTGCACAGCTGTAGAAAACAAAACAAAACTTGATGGGTTTGGAGTTCAAAGTCAGCCCATCCCACCTGGCAAAATCTTCCTATAAGGAAGACCTTCTGGGTGAAGAGCACCACTGGAAGGCCGCGAAGGGCTCCGAAGGTCACGCGAAGGTCTCCGAATGTACCTAGTCCCAGAGGGACACCAGCCTTTGGATTTGCTGATTGGATTCTACTACAAACACCACCAAAGCCAGCCCCCACCCCCCGCCTGAGGAAGGAAAGGAACCTGGGCGCCCCTGGAACTGAACACGGTGGCTTGTTTCCGTTTTGTGTCTGGAGTTTCTTTTCTTGCACTTCTCTTCCCGCGATCACGTCTCCACGCACGGTGACCTCATTCCACGACAACACCCCCGGTTCCCTAGGATCTTGGAGCTGAGACGCAAGGAACACGGAAGCCAGCCCGGGGGGACAGGAGCCACAGAAGGTACCGAGGAGGCCCGCGCCCTTGCTAGCGGTCTCTTTTTGTCAAGGATGATGGTTGATCACACACGCGTGCACGCACGTGTGCGCACACACACAGACCCGCAGACGCCTCTCGTTCACACACCTGCACACATCCACCCACGTGTGCACCACGCACACAGGGAACGGTGTGTCGGTCTTCACTGTAGTACACAAAGCTTGCACTCTGCGTCCTGTTATCTAGCAGCATGGGGTACGTTTTGGCAGTTCACCCCATTAGGGGGTCAATAATTTATGACCATTCATCTGTTTTTATGAATTTTTTTATCTAGACAATAACTGTAAATAAAGAACTCACCGTCTCTGTTCATTTAATACTATGCAATGGTTAATGCTTCCAGCCGCTGGCCTCCCGCCCCACGCGGTGGTTCTGTCTGTGGTTTCAAAAGCAAAACAAAAAAAGAAAGAAAATCTAGGAAAGCTGCTCTCTGGGAGGTAAGCTCTTTTCTAGGGAGACCATGCCCCCTTCTTTTCTGCCCTGGGGTTCAACTCTAACATCTCCCCTTATCCCAAGGAAGAGGGCCAAGCCAGGGCCGCACTCCGGGACCCCAGTCAGCGGCCTGTCGAGGAGCAGGGAGCGGGAGCCGCCCCTCAGCAAGGGCTTTCCAGACTCAGAAGAGCTGCCACTGCTCCACCGCCCTGTCCCAGTCCCTTGCCGCCCCGCCCCAGCAGCATAGAGGGAGAAGGGGGCACCCCGCTACTGAGAAGGGACTGATGATGCTGACTGTCCCACAGCCGGCTGGGGCTCACAGCCTGTCTTCCCGGCCCCTCCTTGGCACCCTGCTCTCCTCCCCAGCCGTCGTCCCTCATGGAGGGACCAGCTTCCAGGCTTCCTCTTCTCCTCAGCGTGGCTCTGGTACCAGCTGTCATTACCCCCACGTTAGAATCTTTCACTGGATGGAGACGAGCCCCTGTCACTCTTCCTGTGCAGAAGTCAGTTATTCTGACGGGAAAGCTCAGATTCTACAAAGTCCTCTACGCTCGGCCCCACTCCCCACCCCAGATCTGAGCCCCAGCACTGTGCGTGCCCTGTCTCCCCCCACTGTCACTACTGCCTACTCGGGACCACCACGTGCAGAGCACCTGCCAGAAGGGACAGAACGGTCACCCCGAGTCGCTGGCCATCCCCGTACGGCGCGAGGCTGTCAGAAGCCAGCAAGCCCTCACTCCACCTTAGTCTGGGGACCAGAGTCACCTCCCAAGACTGTGCTAGGTCACCCCTCCCTCCATCTTGTCCCCATGGGCAAGAAGGGCTCCCCTGGAGCTGGAGCCCCGAGAGCCGTCCCACAATGCCCAGCATAGAAGCTACACTGCCGGCCTCTCCTTTCCCATCCGCCCTTTGTTTGTTTGTTTTGTTGGGGTCACCTCTACTTGTTCTTTGATTCTGAGCTTCAGCCCTTTAGAAGATGCAGACAATTCTTGTCTGGATGGTCTCAGCACCCTCATCCTGGCCCCCATTTTCTCCCTCCACCTCTACCTGCCACCCTAGTACATACTCTGTACATACCCAGCAGCGGGGGGTGCTCCAGGGCCTTCCACAGGATCAGACAACAGGAAGTTGGCAGGCATCAAGCCCCTCCACTTTGTTTTGGGGTCAGGGTCTCCCCGGGTCTTCAGCATCTTCATTCCCTCCTCCCAAAAAGGAGAGGTTCCAGGCTGCTCTGGACCGTCCTGCAGCCCCTCGGTGTGTTTTGTAACGTCTGTGGTGCTCTTCCTCCCCAGCCTGTCCCCTCTGGGGTCCCCACACTGGCTAACTCTTACTTGCACATCTTTTATCACAGAGGAGCGAGGAGGCAATGCAGCTTCCACGAAGCTGCCAGGGCTCTGGGGGTGGGGGAGAGCTCTGGGACTGGAAAGTGACTGTGCTCTTATTGTACACTCTTTATTTCTCTGTATCTCTGGCTTGTGCTATTTGTAATGAATGGGATTTGTCTGCCTTTCAACACTATAACTGAGCAATAATAATAAACGCACACGTGGAAACGCAGGCACGGTACCCATCCCAAGACCTTTTTCCGAGAACAGCGGGGAATCCACCCTTGGTGGATTGAACTCAGCGAAGTCGAGTGTGTGGTTGGGAAAGGCACCTTGCCTCTGGAGGGTGGCAAGTTTAACAGCCGTGAGCCACAAACCCACCAGGGCTGGCTGAACATCTCAAAAAGGAAGGCTTGGGGCACGGGGGCTCAGGAGAAGGTCAGAGGCAGGTGGCCGGGAGGTAGAGGCACATGTGGGAAAAAGCTAAGAAAGACATGAATTTGGGGTCTGGAATAAAGGAAAGGGAGGGATGGGGAACTAGGACACTGCGGCGAAATGAGGCAGAGGGGAGGCTGGAGTTTGACCTCTGCAAGCCCGCACAGAGCAGGCACTGTGGAAAAGCAGCATGCGAGAGCCAGGCACCGTTTTCAGCCTTGATCCCACACTTGGGAGTTCTGTGCACCCAATTCCAGGTCTTCTCACTGAATCTCAGCACCAGCTTTTAGAGACAGTACTGCAGGGCAGGCCGCCCCTACTCTGAACAATCAGCGGCCAAGGCACTGCCACAAGTACAAAACGTCACATCACCAACCTTTGCTGCCTACAGGTTTCTTTTTTTTCTAATCCTGCGGCTTGAACTCTGGGCCCAGGCGCTGTCCCTCAGCCTCTCTGTGCCCAAGACTATCACTCTATCACTTGAGCCACAGCTCCACTACGGCTTTTTTTGCTGGTGCATTGTTAGTGAGAGCCTCAAGGCCCTTCCTGCCCAGTCTGGCTTCAAACCACGATGCTCAGATCTCAGCCTCCGGGGCGTGAGGCACTGGTGCCCGGCTCTCCGTTCCCTGAACACCCTTGTTTGCACAGGAAATGCCTTTTATTCCAATTATTCCTCCCCTGTGTGCTCTGCTCATCTATCTAACATGCTCTCGGTCCTCGTTTTCCACTGAAGGAAAATGATGGAAGTGACTTGACCTTGTCACCCTTAAGGTCAGAGGTTCTCCCATGGGGCCCCGCGGCCTGCTCTGCTCTCCGCACCCCTCCTCCCGTCCCTAATCCTGAGCTGAGGTGGGAGCGAGGCCGGGGTGCGGCCTGAGGCCTGCCCTTGAGTGGGGAGTCCTAACGTCTCCACGGCGACCACCGCTCGCTGGGTTCCAGACCCCGGGCCCCGCGGAGCTGGCGGTGGCCCGGGCGCGGGGAGGCGAGGGCGGCCCGCTCGCCAGAGCTTCGGGTTCCAAAGCCCCAGGACCGGGGTCGCCATGGCAACAAAATCCCAACCCCGCGGGTCGGGCTGGGTCCGCGGCCGCTGGGGGCGGGGCCTCACAGGGGCGTGCCCTCCTCGGGGGCGTGGTCTGTAATGGGCGGGCCTGTGAAGAAAGGGCGCGGCCTCGGGGAAGCCCGGAACCTTTGTGTGGGTCCGGTGTGCTGCCGCCCGGAAGCTCCGGAGCAACGGCGCGACGGAGAGCCAGCCCGGCACCGGAAGTGAGCCGTCCGGAGGCGCCGCCGGGAGCTGCCACGTCTGAAACCGGGAGTCGGCGCCACCGCAGCGATGGTGAGTGTTGGTGGGACCCCGGCCGTGGTCTCTGTGCCGCGGTGAGGCCAGGCCCTGGCGGAGGCCAGGCGGCGCCCCCCACCGCCCCGTCCCTGCGGCCCTCCCGGGACGGCGGGCCTCGCCGCGGCCGCCTCCGTCCCGCTGCCTCCCGCCCTGACTTCCTGGTACAGCGGGGAAAGAGGCAGACGGAAAGGCGCTTCGTACGGCCCGCGCTGCTCACGCCCGGCTGCTGAGCGGCGCCGCCACCTGCTGCGTCCCTCCTTCCCCGAGCCCGACGTGAGTGGGCACCCCGGGACCTGTGGAGAGACGAGCAGAGGGGTGCCCGAGGACGGGCGCTGAGCGGTTTCTGATCTCCGTGGTGTTCCCAGCGCTCTTCCTCGTTGAGCGAATGAATGGGAAGTCGGGGCTGGGCGTTCAATCCCTCTCCTCGCCTGTGCCCTGCTCCTCTCGTGCTCGATATTCTGCATTGATTCATAATTTGTGAGATTCGGGAGGGGGGACTGTCTGTACTACTTATTAACAACGAACAGACAATCTCCAGGTGCGCAGTAGGACATATGCTAAGGAATTTAAATCAGGACTGAGTGTTGAGAAGTGAGGCTCACTCAGCTGACAGTGTCAGAAGTACACGCAGTTCTCTCCAGGTCCCTTCGGTGACCCATAAAACCACCTGTCAGGTGCCTGTGGTTCACACCTATAATCCTACTAATTCTGAGGATCATAGTTCAGAGCCATCCAAAACAGACAAATCAGAGAAACTCTTATTTCTTAGCTATCAAAAAGCCATGAGCGGGATGTGTCTCAAGTAGTACAGCAACAACCATGAACCAGAAAGCCAAGCAAAAATGTGAGTCTATGAGTTCGTGTACCAGTACTGCAAGGGGGCGGGGGAAGCAAATTCAAAGCTGGGAGCCAGTGACTCACACTTATAATTCTAGCCATGCAGGAGGCTGAGTTTAGGATCAAAGTTCAAAGCCAGAGGGAAGCAGGAATGTGATATGAAGCTCTTATCTTTAGTTAACTGGAAAGAAAAGGTATAAATGAATAAAATACAAAATCACTTCCCAGGTGGGCATTGGTGCCTCACACCTATAACCGTAGCTACTCAGGAGGATGAGCTGTAATGATCCAGGTTCATAGCCAGCCCAGGCAGGAAAGTTTGTGAAATTCTTATCTCTGATTAACTACCAAAAAAGCTGGAAGTGGGGTATAGCTCAAGTGGTAGAATGCTAACCTTGTGCAAAAAAAGCTCAAGGAAAAGTCCTAGGCCCTGAGTTCAAGCCCCAGGACTGGCACAATTTTTTTATTTATTTTTTGGTCAGTCATGGGGTTTGAACTCTGGACTTGGGTGCTGTCTCTGCTCTCTTCAGCTCAGAAAAACACTCTACCGCTTGAGCCACAGTGCCACTTCTGGTTTTCTAGTGTTTTTATTGGAGATAAGAGTCTCACGGACTTTGCTGCCCGGGCTGGCTTTGAACCACGATCCTCAAATCTCAGCCTCCTGAATAGCTAGGATTACAGGAGTGAATCATCGGTGCCCAGCTGGCACAATTTTTGTTGTTGTTATTGTTGTAGGGTTTGAATGCTGGGGATGGGTGCTGTCCCTGAGCTCTTCAGCTCAAGGCTAGTGCTCTACCACTTGAGCCACAGTGCCACTTCTGGTTTTCTGGTGGCTAATTGGAGATGAGTCTCAGCCTTCTGAGTCCTGGGATCACAGGTGTGTGCAAGCATTCCTGGTCCTGAAAAGTTGGACTTTGTAATGAGGATTTGTGCTAGGAAGGGTGAAGTGGAGGGGATGGGGAGAAATATCAGTTCCATATTGAAACCTTCTTTTTAGTTCTTTTTTCTAGCCCAGAATTTAAGAGAATAGTAGTTGAGTGAGGGGGGGAAAAAAAGCAGGTTTTGTTCATTTATTCACTCAGTGAATAGTCAAATGGTCAGTTTCTTCTGTGTGGAAGGAATGAGGAAGGGAACAAATACACACCCTCAGGTTGAAGAACAATTGTGGCTGTAATGAGATGACTGCATTCTAACTCCTGTCAGATAATTTGCCACCTTGTCTTTGGTTCTAGGTGTCGGTAATTAACACTGTGGACACGTCCCATGAGGACATGATTGTAAGTATCTTGTCAGCCGTCCTGGGCTGTGCGTGTGGGCATTTCGTGACGCCTTCCTGTCGGGCATTTATGAGGCAGGCACAGCCCTGCAGTGCTTGCCAGTCATGCTGTAGCCTCAGGCATGCGGACACCGTCCCTGCCATCCTCCTCCGTTGGCAGGACTCTGACAGTGTCTGCGGTGGAACCTTAGGGGTTGTGTGTAGTTTAGGGCCCTTGGTCTTTGAGCACCACACTGAGCCTCGTGCTCTGGAACTGTGGCCAGGAGGACGAAGAGCTTCCTGTCATTTTTTTGTTGTTTCTTGGCCAGTCCTGGGGCTTGAGGCCAGAGCTTGGATGCTGTCCCCAAGCCTCTTTATGCTCAAGGCTAGCGCTCTACCATTTGAGCCACAGCGCCACTTCTGGCTTTTTCTGAGTAGTTTATTGGAGATAAGAGTCTCACAAGGACTTCTCTTCCCTGACTGGCTTTGAACCACCAACCTCAGATGTCAGCGTCCTGAGTAGCTAGGATTACAGGTGTGAGCCGCCAGCACTTAGTTCTTCCTATCACTTTTTAGTCCCATTGGGAAGAAAGTCAGCAGATGTTAGAGGGCAGCCGCAGAGGAAGGCTGAGGCAGAGCTGTCTGGGACCAGTGCAGACAGCAGGCCAGAGCAGGCCTCTGAGCCTGCAGCCTAAGTTGGCAGGGCTTTGGGGAATGGTAGAGTCCCTATCCAGAAAGGCTGCCCCAGCAGCCCGTGAGCACAGCCGCGCCAGGTGGCTCTAGTGTTGCCTTCAGGGTTCCTGCCCTTACAGCTTGTCCCCAGCAGGTATTTTTGAGTATCCGAGAAGCTCACCCGTTAGAGTGATCCCTGAGTGGTCCTGCGGGGCGGAAGATAAGGTCTGAGTGTCCTTTTGAGAGCCAGCCTCAGTTTCTTCATGGGAAGACCGCGGACATGCTCGCTGCTTGCTGCTTAGGCTTTGAGAACAGTTGAGCCACACTGCAACTCCCCTAGAAGCAAATACAGTCACAAGCCCCATTAAGATAAACCCAACGGGTGGCTCATGCCTGTAATCCTAGCTACTCACGAGGCTGAGATCTGAGAATTACGGTCCAAAGCCAGCCCAGGTAGGAGAATGTGTGAGATTCTTCTCTCCAGTTAACCAACAAAAAGAAGTGAATCTGTGGCTCAAGTGGTAGAGTGCTGGGCCTTGAGTTCAAGTCCCAGAGCAACATACACACAGATGAGGAAACTCAAGGTCAAAGGTTCACAGCAGATAAGCTGAGGAGATGGGGCGTTTAGATCTCAGGTACTCTCGCCCTCCTGCCCCTCTCTGCTCTGCTCTGCTCTGCTCTGGGACAAGGACTTTGGAGTCTACTGCCGTGCCAGCCTTGCAAGAAAGCGGCAGCTGGAGGGTCAGAGGCGTCCTGGTAGGGAGGGGAGAACGGAATGTCAAGGCAGTAGCTTCCTTTGAAAGGTAACAGTGGCTCCTGGGGACTGAACTCCCCAAGGAGGGATGACCGGGGAGAGTGGCATTTGTTGAAACACCAGCCAGCAGGAGGGAGGGGTAGAGCTGGGGCAGCAGGCACCCCACATCAGAGAACGTGGTCCCTTAGTGACGCTCAGGGCTTTGCTCCCGTTGGTGGAGTCAAGTTCTAGCAGCACTGTGCTCAAAGGATCCAGGGCCTCTGTGGAGGAGCCCTGTGTCTAGCCCATAGGGCACCCCAGACGACCTGCCAGCTCTCAGCATCAGCCTTGGTTTGTGGCTGGGCTGTCCCAGGGCATCTCCCACGGCAGCCTGCAGCGCCTGTCCCAAAGGAAGAGGGTGTCTAGGTCAGCTTCCCCCCTCCCAACCTCCCCCCCTCCCCATGCCCCTCGGCGGGATTGGAAGGCACCTGTGCAGGGTCTGTAAAACCCGCAGGGCTAGACAGCACCCCCTGGGGACGCTGCTCGAGTGTGGAGTGCTTGCCTAGCAAGTGCTAGGCCCCGAGTCTAGCCCCAGTACAGCCACAAAAAGAAGAAATGGCCTTAACTAGGAAGACAGTGGCTGGCGGAGGCTGCCACACTCCCTTCTTGCCTGGTGGTGGTGTTTCATTGAGACTGATTTCCACACCCGGCCCAGCCCGCAGCCGCCTCCCACGCTGTCCTCTCTTTGCAGCACGATGCCCAGATGGACTACTATGGCACCCGCCTGGCCACCTGCTCCTCTGACAGGTCTGTCAAGATCTTTGATGTGCGCAACGGAGGGCAGATTCTCATCGCCGACCTCCGAGGGTAGGTGGCGGCGGGGCTCTGGGAGGTGAGGGAAGAATGGATGTCTCCGTGCCAGCCTCCCTGCACCTGCAGCAGCAGTGTGGCTCACGGCATGGGCAGAGCCAGGTGTGAGCACCAGCTCTGCCGCTCAGTCCACTAGAACACAGTGTGGCAGGGCAGGAAGCTGTGCTCGGCCGCAGCAGGGCTAGTCTGCCTCCCTCCTGGGGAGCAGGACTGTCAGGCTGGGCGCCACAGCCCGCTGTACTCACCAGAGGTGAGCGCTCCCTGAGTCCCGTCCTGCCTGTGCCTGGCAGGCGTTTGCAGATGGTCAGTTCTCCCTTGTCCCTACCAAGGCAGGACGCTGAGGGGTCCGGAGGCTCGGCTGCACGGCCACTTCTCCCCCTCCCCAATCTGCAGCTATTCTCTTAGCTGAGGCTTGTAACCCGGTTTGCACGGATATCCAAGGGCTTTCTGGACAGATTCAGCAGTGGGTGAGCCGCGGCGGGGAGACGCTCTGGCGTGTGTGTTCTCTGCGTGTAGCACTTCCTCAAGCCGCAGATTTGTAGTGCCTATCTCTTTGTCACACACACTAGTGATGGGAGTTCTCAGATTAGTTGTTCGGCTGTCTCAGAATATTGATACACGGAATGTTGAAACACATCAGGACTTTGAAATTGCACGAGGTAATAAGACCTGCCACCCAAGTTCATTGCTTCATGCTATTGCTTCTTTATACATTGTTTCTTAACATTTGGATACATTTCAAGATAGTGGGATTTTCGCAAGCCTCCTTCACAGAAGGATTCCCAAAAGGGTTTATGCGGTGAGCAGGCTGCACAGGTGCAAAGCTAGGTGTGATGGTGCGTGCGCATGGTCCCAGCACTCTGAAGACAGAGACGGGCGGGTTGTGAAATCTGAGCCAGCCTGGCTTACACAGGGAGACCCTGTCTCAAAACAAAGGAGGAATCCGGGTAGTTGCTCAGAATTAAAAAAAACAAAGGAAGTCACTCCTTTGGGACAGTGGGTCTGAAAGGCGCCTTATGTGTCAGTCGGTGTCTGTGCTCACAGCTGCTCAGAGCTGCCAGGTGAGGTTAGCTGCCTGCACGGTGAGGCTGAGCCTTGAGCTCAGAGGATGCGAGCTAGCCCAGGGATGACACGCACGCCAGCACGCATGACCACACCGCCATTGCTTTCACCCCAGTTAAGCTGCCGGTGATGGGAAGGCGCTCACCCCTCCCTGCCAGAGCTGCTTACAGAGTATGGACTGAGTACTGGCCCATGTGCATGAACAAGGCCAGGGAGAGGCGCAGGCCATACCTTATGAGAGGCAGTGGGGATGGCACTGGAAAACCAGGCTGCCTCCTGTGGAGGAGGGCCTCTGGGAAGCGGGTGTTCACTGAGCATGTGGGGCAGGCCTCCTGGTGCGCTCCGGTGCGGCGCCGGCAGGTACAGGCTGCGCCCGCTGCACCCGAGCAAGCAGCCTTCCTGCCTAGCAGGCACAGGGAGCCCAAAGGCCATGAGTGCAGGTTGCCTGACCAGCCAGTGCCGGCCAGTGCCAGCCAGCAAGAGCCGCGTGTCCTGTGGCTCTCCTTTTGAAATTCTTGGGCAGACATCGCAGCAGCCTGCCAAGGAGACCATTCATTTCTGCCCTACACAGTGCCTGGCAGGGTGGGCGCCCCGGCCCTCTGAGCCAACCCCCTCCCTTGCAGGCACGAGGGCCCAGTGTGGCAGGTGGCCTGGGCTCACCCCATGTACGGCAGCGTCCTGGCGTCCTGCTCCTACGACCGCAGGGTCATCGTCTGGAAAGAGGAGAATGGCACGTGGGAGAAGACTCACGAGCACGCCGGACACGACTCGTCAGGTACAGCGGGTGGGCGGGCGCGCCACAGGCCTCGGGCGGGAAGGGCCTCCGTCCTGGCCAGGCCCGAAGCCTCCACTGCTGCCCATGGATTCCTTCACCGCCGTCACAGCCTTCGGTCTCAGGCTGTCCTCCTCCCACTGGGGTTTTAGTAAGGGAGATGCGATCACATGATTAATAGGTTATTTCCATGTCCGTAACTGACAGAATGCCCACTGCCTGCTGCCTAGTCCTGGGGTTGTTTGGGGAAGTTTGTGAAGCCTTGAGCAGGAAGGAATGTCTGCTCACTGCGTCCCTCCGCTCCCTGCAGTGAACTCTGTGTGCTGGGCCCCCCATGACTATGGCCTGATCCTGGCCTGCGGAAGCTCGGACGGGGCCATCTCCCTGCTGACCTACGCCGGGGAAGGCCAGTGGGAAGTGAAGAAGATCAGCAATGCCCATACCGTAAGCCCGGCCGCCTCTCGTGGGGGCCGTGCGGGATGCGCGTCTGCTTGGCTCCCTAGAGGGGGCCCGGCTGGGTGGTGGGCTGCAGAGGGCTGGGCGCTGGCACGCCTCCTTGGTCTGAAGGAGGGCAGCAGGGGCCACCTCGGCCCTGGATGCCATGGGGACCCCCAGGACAGAGCAGGGTCACAGAAAGCATTGTTGAGCTTGAGTCCCCATCTTCCTAGGCATCTCCAAGGCACCAAGGTTCGAGGGAGCTCAGGCTTCCTCGTACTTCGTGTGCGTCCTGGAATTTTCCACAGCTCTGTCTCTGACAGCTGGCCCAGCTGCGGTGCCGTGTCAGCCCATTCTCTTTGCTGGCAGCACATTGTGAACATGTGTTACACTGACCCAGGATCTGATGGGCGGGGGGGATTATACAGAAGAGCATGCCCGCAGAAAGATAGGCCTCAGTGTGCAGAAGCTTCTGTCTGTCACAGAACACACATTTTTACGTAGGGTCACCAGTGTTTCCTCAGTGACAGCGGCTGCTGAGCAGTAGGGCCTGTTGCTTTGTAACATGTGGACGCATCTGCCAGGACCTGCACTGGCCTGGAATCGCCCCCAGAAAAATGCATTCTTCTCATTAGCACACAGACATCTTTATTTATTTGTCTTTTCTTTTTTGATACTGGGGATTGAACCCAGGACATTGCACTTTCTAGACAAGCGCTTTGCCACTGGGCTACATCCCAGCCCTATTTTTTAAAGTCCAGTAGTTTTACAGGAGTAGCATGCTGTCTCTCTCTCTCTGTCTCTCTCTCTCACACACACACATACTTTTTTTTTTCAATGGCACTAGGGATTGAATTCTGAACCTCACATTATTTCGCTTCTGATTGTTCTGAGTGTTTTGGCTGTTTTTCGTTCATGTCATCTGATTCATCTCTGGCTTACTGTATTTGCTGTATTCTGTGTGTTCCGTGTAGGACGGCCTTGAATGACCTCTGGAGCGGCCTGGTGGTCGTGCGTTCCTTAGAGAGTGCGCATGCCTCCTCCTGGCATCTGCTCTTGCTGGACACATGATCTTGGTGGGCAGTTGCTTGCTTTCAGGACTTGAACACATCATTCTGTGCCTTCCTGGCCTTTAGGTTTCTGAGGGGAAATCCATTGTTAGTCTAATGAATCACCTTTGAACCCACTTTAATGCACGCTGTAGAGAAGGCAGTGCAATCTCCTTGAGGGGACTTAGGTGGTCATCACACCGGCCACCTGACAGGACCCGGTCATGCGCATGGCAGCCTTGGTCTGCGCGGGACGGCAGTGGCACCGCACCTCCCTCTCCGCAGATCGGCTGCAATGCCGTCAGCTGGGCCCCTGCTGTCGTCCCTGGGAGCCTCATAGACCAGCCATCAGGCCAGAAGCCCAGTTACATCAAGAGGTTTGCCTCGGGCGGCTGTGACAACCTCATCAAGCTGTGGAGGTGAGCGGCCGGGCGGGCTTCCGGGGACATCGCACCCCGCCACAGTCCACAAGAAGGGGGCGCTGTCCTCCCCCGCTGCTGCGAGCACGGCGGCAGCCCGTCACCTTTCCTCGGGCACCTCTACCACCGGCCATTTGCTATTGGTGCTGCGGAGACAGCGTTTCCTAGGGGAAATGAACAGCAGAGTCTGGGTGCACGGCCGTATTCCACTGTCCCTCTGTCCTTCCCCTGTAGGGAAGAGGAGGACGGCCAGTGGAAGGAGGAGCAGAAGCTGGAGGCCCACAGTGACTGGGTTCGAGACGTGGCCTGGGCTCCCTCCATCGGCCTGCCCACCAGCACCATCGCCAGCTGCTCCCAGGTCAGCCCCGGCCCCAGGGAGCCCCGGCCACCCTGCCGTGGGCCGGGGGGAGGCGCACTGCAGGCGGAGGGCGGGCAGTGGCCCTGGGGACCCTCGGGTGGGGGGTGGGGGTGAGGAGCATGGGGACCAGGCTGTGGTGAGGCCGGGCACAGGTGGTTTGACACCAGGGAGGGAAAATTATGCCAAGAGGGCCAGGCTCAGCCCAGATTTCCTCCCGTGGGGGTGCTGCGTGTTGTAGGCGCGGAGCAGCGCCTCCTCCAGACACGGCGCAAATGGAAGGCAAGGCCGAGCTTGGGGATGAGTCACACAGCACCAGCCAGGCCTCTGGTAGTTGGACTGAGCTCTAACATTCAAAGGAAGCCAGGTGCCAGTGGCTTACACCCGTCATCCTAGCTGCTCAGGAGGCTGAACTCCCAGGACCAAGGATTGAAGCCGGTCCAGGCAGGAATGGCTGTGGCGCCCTTTTTATTTTTTTTGCTAGTCCTGGGGCTTGAACTCCGGGCCTGGGCACTGTCCCTGAGCTCCTTCTGCTCAAGGCCAGCACTCTACCACTTCACCACAACACCACTTCAGGCCTTTTCTGTGTATGTAGTGCTGAGGAATGGAACCCAGGGCTTCATGCATGTGAGGCAAACACTCCACACTGAGCCACCTTCCCAGCCCCGTGTGACACTCATCTCCAATCAGTCCCCAGAAAGCCAGAAGTGGAGCTGTGATTCGAGTGGTAGAGTGCCAGCCTTAAGCGAGAAAGCTCAGCTCAAGCCCCAGTGCAGGCACAAACGCTCAAAAGGGGTTTTCCTTTTTCCGCTTGTCCATCCTAAGCCAGGCTTGGTCCGGAGGCAGCGGAGGGGAGGGCGGGGGGGGGGGCTCGGGGAAGGCAGAGCAAGGGAGAGCTGGCAGCGCCATCCGCGCTCAGAGCCAGGGAGCCAAGGACCTGGGAGACCCTGGCCTGCCGTGAGGCAGGCAGAGTGTTGTGTGCGTCACCCACCGCCAGAGGCCTCTGCCCCCAGGACGGCCGGGTGTTCATCTGGACCTGCGACGACGCCTCGGGCAACATGTGGTCGCCCAAGCTGCTGCACAAGTTCAGCGACGTGGTGTGGCACGTGAGCTGGTCCATCACTGCCAACATCCTGGCTGTCTCGGGCGGCGACAACAAGGTACAGTGCCCTGGGGCGGGGTGGTCAGACCTGCCGCAGGCATGTCTCCCCGGGGGGAGGGCTGGGCTGAGCATGTCTCCATTGCGTCATTGTCGCAGCCCGTGGACACTGTGTCCCTGAGCACTGGAAGGCAGCTCAGGCTACGTGAGGCCCCGCTCTGCTCTGCATTCGTCCCGCTCACCACTCAGCACCTTCAGGGTGCTGTTCGAAGCCCACACAGGCAGGAGGGCAGTGAGGGGAAAGTGTGGGACTCATGGCTGCTGCCGAGAGCAGCAAGCACGCGCCAGGGCCTTTCTGAGCATTGTCACCACGTGTAACGGATCTGCACGTGCCAGCCGCCAGACACGCTCCATCCCATTAAGCATCTGCCTGCGCATCTGAGCTCACAAACGCCTCTCCTTTGTGACTGAGGGACTGCGCTTAGCATGGTGCTGTAATTCCTTCCTTTCTTCCCTCCCTCCTTCATGCCTTCCTTCCCTCCTTGCTTCCTCTTGCTTGCTTCCTTCCTTTCCTGCTTCCTTGCTTGCTCTCCTTCCTCTTCCTCCCGGGCTAATACGAGGGTTCTCGTGGGCTGCACTCCCTTGTTGTCATGGAGATGTCGGGCAGTGGATTAGTGGGACAGACCTCCGGCTTTGCAGACTGATTTGGGGAGCATGGCACTGGGGTACTAGGGCCAGGGGCCACCACCCACTCCCCCTGACCCCCTCTTTTCAGGGGCTTTCCACTTTCTTAGTTACAGACTCTCCAGAGACAAAGCTTTCCCTTCTTACCACTTCTGCAGTAACTTTTGGTGTGGAAGGAATGGGCCCTGGAGCCTGAGTGGGCATGATAATGGTCGCACACCCCGCACACGACCCCCACATGTATCATGGCAGCTCTTGAGTCTGGCTGACACCGTTCCCATGCCCGCATCTCCATGCCCCGTCCCTTCGTGACCACTGAGGCCAACCCCAGTGCTGCTCTGCCGCGGGCCTCTGCCTAGTAGTCCCAGGTGGGCGGAGGCCGGACGGCGGGGACCAGGGGCAGGTGAGGACCCAGACCTTGTGCACCTTGCAGGTGACGTTGTGGAAAGAGTCAGTGGACGGACAGTGGGTGTGCATCAGTGATGTCAACAAGGGCCAGGGGTCCGTGTCCGCTTCGGTCACAGAGGGCCAGCAGAATGAGCAGTGACCCGGGCTGGCGCTGCCACCCGCAGCTCCAGGACCTCCGCCACCCAGGAGAAGAGCCACTGACTCCACCCAGACTCCCTGCCCAGGAGTAATCACATGCCGCCACAGACGGCGTCTGCCTCCACCCGATTCCACGGGTGAGCGCATTTGTCTTAGGAAGAGGAAACTACAAATGACTTAATCTATTATTTTAAAGTATTTTTTGGCCATTTTTATGTGTCTTTGGGTTTAAGCATTATTGGGGGGCAGCTGTTTCCAAAATAAATAAAACCATATTGCTTATAATCCTTCCTGCATTGTCCAAATACGCCATAAAGAAGCCTGGGCAGCCGGACGCCGGCGGCTCACGCCTGTCATCCTAACTACCCAGAAGGCTGAGATCTGAGGATCCAGATTCAGAGCCAGCCTGGGCAGCAGAAGCAATGGGACTCTTATCTCCAGTTAACCACCTAAAATCCAGCAGTGGCGCTATGCCTCAAAGTAGTAGAGTGCTAGCATTGAGCAAAAATGCTGCCAGTGCCCAGGCCCAGAGTGCACAACAACAACAGAAGCCTGGTTGGACTGGACTGAGTTCTTCCAGCTCCACCCTGAACAGCAGGACTGCGCTTGCACCCCTATGCACTGGGGACACCCCAGAGAACAGGTGTGGGTGAGCTACGGGTGCCACAGTTGGGAGTTCACCTGCTCCTTGGTGTTAGGCCTGCCAGGAAAGAGCATCCTGGGTCCAAGATGGCGAGCCTCGCTTCACCCACCCCTTCCTGCTCCACCTCATTCACGCCATGCAGCAGGGGTCCCCAGCTCCCTGAGGAGGCCTGCCTAGGAAGTCAGGAAAGCTGGTGCTGCGGTCCTGACCCGCTCGCTCCCTGGCCCCCAAGGTCTGTGCCCACCACAGACCCCCGGCCCTCCCAGCAGTGACGCAGGGCAATGCGAACGCCAAACGTGGACACCCAGGAGCTTGCTGAAGCGCGCACTCGTGTGCTCACTCTGCCGTCCATTATTGTTCAGCAGCAGAACCTGGTTTCTGAAATGAGCACAATATGTAAGATAGGAGACAGAGGCAGGACGACTGAAAGTTCTAGGCCAGCACTGGTTATATAGCAAGGCCCTGTTTCAGAAGAACCAAAAAAACCTGTAACTAAGATCTGAGGAACATGGTTCAAAGCCAACCCCAGCAGAAAAGTCTGTGGGACTCTTACCACCAATACGCTACTCAGAAAAAGCCAGAAGCAGTGCTGTGTCTCAAGTGGTAGAGTATAGCCTTGAACACAAAGAGATTCAGGGACAGTGCATAGGCCCTGACTTCAAGCCCCAAGACCAGCACCAAAAAAAGTTGGAAAGAAAGGCATTGATCAAGATGTACTGTGCTCACAAATTGACATGTTGAATTAAAATTCTTTTGTGCAACTGAAGAGTAATTTTTTTTAAGACCCAGAAATGACTAGTAGATAAGAACCTTCAAACCAGCTCTTCCACACAAAGAAGTTTACAGACAGTGAGGGAGGACGCAGGTAATATCAGACACCACAGGAAGGAAGGTCAGGCAATTTGAAGAATGCTAGAAACCGCAGGGAGAAAATGGGTCAGGCAACTGTAAGCTGTGGGACAGTCTCAAGTAAACTAAATTCTGAGGGGATGAGGAGGAGGAAAAGACAGAAAAAATACTTCAAACAATAGTCAAACTTCTTTCCATATGTGATTAAAACTATAACTTACAGATCAAAGATAATCAGAGCCCCAGGAGTACACAGAAATCTCAAAATCAGGGGCTGGGAAGGGAGCTCAGTGATAGAGCGCTTGCCTTGCATGCCTGAGGCCCTGGGTTTGATTCTTCAGCACCACATAAGCAAAAAAGAAAAAAGCCGGAATTGGCACTGTGGCTCAAGTGGTAGAGCGCTAGCCTTGAGCTGAAGAGCTGAGGGACAGCGCCCAGGCCCAGAGTTCAGGCCCCACGACCAGACCCAAAAAAAAAAAAATCATATTACTAGAATAAGTCAACAAAAAGGCAGACATTACAGAAAAGAGGGCAACCACTTTTCTTGGTAGAATGCCTGCCTAATAAACAAGTACAAGGCTCTGAACTCAAGCCCCAGTAACACACACACACACACACAAATTATGGGTGGGGGGGAAGTCTGAAAGAACTGTCAGTATAAGCCATGCACCGGTGGCTCATGCCTGTAATCCTAGCTACTCAGGAGGCTGAGATCTGAGGAAGGATTGCAGATCAGAGCTAGACCAAGGATGCAAGTCCATGAGACTTTTATCTCCAATTAACTACCAGAAAACCAAAGTGGTAGAGGCTAACTGTGAGCAAGAGAGCTCAGGGCTAGTGCCCAGACCCCAAGTTCAAGCCCCATGACCAACACCAAACAAACAAAAAACAAAAAGCCAACAACAGTACAGTTTCAGAGGCTTGGCAGGCTGTTAAGGCAGGACATCATGTTGGGAGCAGGGATAAAGGAAGCCTGCTCACCTGGTGGCACTGTGGCTGAGAATGTAGCTTAGTGGTAGAGTGTATTAATATCAGATTTTTTTAAACTAGAATTGTCATCAAAAGGGCATATAAAAGCATTGATTCATCAGGAAGATATAACCCTAAAACAGCTTTTAATAGATAAAACAGAAATAGAACTAAAGCCCCAGGAAGCTCTGGAGAAAGAACAGCGGTGGATCCCATCCTCTGGAATTGCCAGACTGGCCTCGGGCATTACCCAGATCCAAAAGGGCTCCCCCAGCTCAGTCCTGTGCTTCCTTCCCCCACCACCCCAAACTCCTAGCTGGGGTTTGTGTACATTACTCAACCAGCCTGCCAAGCACTCTATGGGCACCTCTGTTCTGCCACCATGGCAGGCTGCTGGGTGGACTGTGGTATGTGTGTAGTAAGGGGGTCCCCTCCTGGCAACCTTGCTGCTCCCATCCTGACAACCTCGCTGTTGCCAAGATAATGCAGCGTGGTGGCGATGGCCTGTGTTTGCTTGCCCGTGGCTCTATCTAAGATCAACATGGCAAGTCCAGCCTCAGGGGGATGTGGGGTGTCAGGAAGAGGTGCTCGTGACTGAGCAGGTAGCTGGTTGTCATGGCTAGAGAATTCCTGTTTGTGGAGCATCAGGGATGGGGGTAGAGCAAGCCCCCAGGTCTTCTCTGTGGGTTCTGGGTTTCTTCACCAACTCTACCTCCAGCCCCTCCACCTCAGGGCCTAAAGTGGTCAAAGTTCAAGTGGGGGGGGGTTGCGGATGTGTGTGCACGTGTGTGTGTGCATACATGCTAGTTCTAGAGCTTGAACCCAGGCCTGCGCAGTCCCTGAGATGTTTTTGCTTAAGGCTAACTACCACTTGAGCCAGAGCTTCACTTCTGGCTTTTTTTTGGGCGGGGGTAGTTCACTGAAGATAAGAATCTCAGAGACTTTCCTGCCTTTGCTGGCTTTAAACCACAATCCTCCGATCTCAGACTCCTGAGTAGCATGTGAGCCACCGGCACCTGGTTAGAGACATCTTGCATAGACAGCCCAGAAATTAACTGAAGTGCAGCCCCTGGCTGAAGCCCCTTCACCCCGCCTCCTTGGTGGCCCTGGTGCTCCTGGGAGAGGAACGCAGGAGCTGGTTCCAGTGGGCAAGGTGGCATGCAGAAGGCTGGCCAGCCCAGTCCGTGGACACCAGTGGTGCGTCAGAACAGGCAAGGCCCTGGGGCTGTCCTGGTGAGGGACCAGGAGAAGGAGAGAGCCAGGGCCAGTGCACAGCAAGGCCAGGCTGCATCTGGGAGCCACCCTGCCCTCCCCTCCCCCAGGACCAGCCCCCCTTCCACGGCTAATGCACAGCTGGAGCGAGTCCCCATCCCAGGCCGACCCAGCCATGCTTCAAGGTGCCTGACCTCTACTGTGGATTTTTAGTTCCCAAGGAATGCGACTCCGCTGTGGAAAGCAGGCCACCCCCAAGACGGGATTTCTAGATGAAAACAAACAGCAGCCTTTCTATATAAGGAGCAGCCAGGCCCTGGGCCCCACATCTGCCAGGAATCCCAGGTAGGCAGGCAGTGTGCGTGTGTGTGTGCATGCGTGAGTGTACGTGTACGTCTATAGGTTTAGCTTACTGTGTGGCTGCTGGCCCTGCACCTCAGCAGGCCCATCTGAGCAGAGGGTCATGGGGCCTCAGGCCTGGCTGCACCAGTCAAAGCCTGCTTCAGGAGCGCTGACCCTGCTGCTTCAGCTTCCTAATCTCATTAAAAAGTGTGGCGGAGCCCCCAGGGCATGGGACAAGGGACTCAGGTCAGAGGGCAGAGGGAAGAGGCTGGGTGAGCTGGAGACCTGGGTGGGGAAGCCTCCAGCACAGTCTAGAAGAGAGCACCCAGCCTGGACCCTCTCCAGCCTCCGTTCTTCCCCCTGGGGCTGGGCTCTCAGGCCACTGCCCGGAGATCCTCTCTCTGAAGGGCCATCTGTTCCGGTTGCCAGCCAGGGCCGACATGCTTTCTGCAGGGACCGTGTGCAGCCTGCTGCTTCTCAGCGTGCTCTGGGTGGACGTGGCCATGGCAGGCTCCAGCTTCCTGAGCCCCGAGCACCAGAAAGCCCAGGTGAGCCCAAGCCATCTGCCTCCCTACCTCTCAGCACCAGCTGCGGGCTCTGGAGCAGCAGCCTGACTCCATTCTGCTCCCAGCAGAGATGGGCCCAGCTCCCTAAAGAGAACCTCTCTCCTTCCTAGCAGAGAAAGGACTCCAAGAAGCCACCCAGCAAGCTGCAGCCCCGGGCTCTGGAAGGCGGGCTCGGGACAGAGGACAGGGGGCCGGAGGAAGGCGCAGAGGACGAGCTGGAGGTCCGGGTGGGTACTACAGGGCATGTCTGGGGGAGAGGACGGGAGAAGGTGCTTCCAAGCTATTAGCACCTCATAGACGAACGTGCGCGGGGCTTGGCCACACGGATTGGGCCGAAGGTGCCAGGTGGTGCAAAGAAATGGGCAGGAAGGGCAGCTTGGTTTCCTGAGGGGCTGTGAAGGCCTGGGCTGGTGGAGTGCTTGGAGACAGGGCTGCTAGGGACATGGCCACAGTTCAGTCTCTTGCCCCAAAGACTATGGGGTGCTTTCCCATCTCGCCAAAGCTATGAGCTCCATCCAACAGGCCACCCAGACCCCCAAGAAACAGGGACAAAGGGAAGAGGGCTGGCACAGAAGGCTCCTGGCAGGTCAGGCCTATGTGCCAGGGCCGGGCACACACCACCCCAAACCACCCTGCCGGGGCCAGAAAACGATCCCTGGCGGTATTTGCTTTCCACAATTCCAAAAAGGCAAGAGCTGGGCTCCGCAGCTTTAGCATCAGCTCGGGAGGATGCGGCGCGGGCCGTGGGAGCTGTGCGGAGGGAGGCAGCCAGCGAGCATCCCTGCTGGCTCCACCGGTGGCGCCTGCAGCCAGAGGCCTCGGTCCTGGCTCCTCAGAGACAGAACCCAGGCCGCGTTGGGCCGGGGTGTTTGGAGCGGGGCAGGCGCGATGCTCACGCGTCCCGGCCTCGTGCCCTCCTTCCTAGTTCAACGCCCCCTTTGATGTGGGCATCAAGCTGTCAGGAGCACAGTACCAACAACATGGCCGGGCCCTCGGGAAGTTTCTTCAGGACATCCTCTGGGAGGAGGCCAGAGGTGAGTCCTTGTGTGTGTGTGTGGGGGGGGGGGGCGGAATCCAACGGGAGCTGAGGGTGACTTCTCCCAACCCCCACTGCCAGAAAGAGCCTCCCCTCCCGCCCCTCACCGCCTCCCCTCCCGCCCCTCACCGCCTCCGCTCCTCACCGCCTCCCCTCCCGCTCCTCACCGCCTCCCCTCACCGCCTCCGCCCCTCCGCTCCTCACCGCCTCCCCTCCCGCTCCTCACCGCCTCCCCTCACCGCCTCCGCCCCTCACCGCCTCCCCTCACCGCCTCCGCTCCTCACCGCCTCCCGCTTCTCTCGGCCTCCCGCTTCTCTCCGCCGGCGGCTGCAGAAGGTGCCAGCAGGCCGGCTCTGCCCAGGCGCACGCACGCACGCACGCACGCACGCGCGGGCGGTGGGGCGGAGCGGACTCGGCTGCTTGTCTTTCAGAGGCCCCAGCAGACGAGTGACGCCTGCGCAACGCAACGCAACACTGTTTCCCAGGTGTGGACGGCCACGCCACGCCACGCCACGCCACGCCACGCGCCCGCCCAGTGCCCTTTGCTAGATTACAAATAAATGTTCAGACTGGAAGCCAAAGCTTCAAAGTGGGAGTTTATTTCACCAAGAGGAAATGTTCACATTTTACTTAAAAGCAAGTTTAAAAAGTGGAGGAGAAAACAACCCTGGCTATGGCCATGGAAGAGACGCGGCAGGCCAGGAGTGCGGCTCTCGGGAGCAGCGGCCTCCCGAGGCCCGCGGAGGCCCCGCGGACGGGAGGGCGCAGCTGCCGGGCGGGGGACCAGGGGACTTGAGCCTGCCCCCCCCCCGCCACCCCACCTGCCCCCTTCTAGGAAAGCCAGGCAAAGCTGGGGCCCTGTGTGGGCAAGGCGGCGACCACCCGGGCCCTCGACTCACTGCTGGCCCGTGGTAAGCAGCCGTGATGACAGAGGGACCTGTACTCGGCGGAGGGAGATCCCAAGATGAGCACTGTCCACTTCTAGTGTGGACAAAAGCGTGCTCAGGCCGGTGCCAGGGGCGCACGCCTGACGTCAGGAGGCTGACATCTGAGGGTCACAGTTCAAATCCAGCTCAGGCAGGAAAGCCCAGGAGACTGTCTCCAACCAGCTACCAAAAAAAGCCCGAAGTAGTGCCGTGGCATGCGGGAGAGGGCTGGCCTTAAGCACGAAAGCTCAAGGACAGCGTCCAGGCCCTGAGCGCAAGGCCAGGCCTGCCACCACACACACACACACACACAAAACAGCTCGCTTAGGAAAAACCCAGAGGGTGCCCTCTGTATAGCCAGGCTGGACATCACTTTTTGGAAACTTCACAGGGCCCCAAAGCCAAGCCAGGATTCCCTCCCCTCCAGAAAAATCCCCTCAGCACTAGCACTTGATGACCACTGACATGGATGACACAGGAGCCTAGATCCCTGCTAAAGACAACCAGCCGGGCCAGGGCCGCTCAGACACCATGGACAGACGCAGCCAGCAAGGAGGCCCAGAGCACAAGTTCCTCACAAACAGCGAGGGCAGCCGGGCCAGCCACCCAAAGCCAGCCCAGGGCGCTGCCCTCCTAATGGCGCACACTGCAGGTCTATACCCGAGGGAGCAGAGCAGAGGGGACGCTGTGCGCTTGTTGCCGACCCCTGCCATGGCCAGCCTGCGCCGCGGGCCTCACCAGCAGGCGGGCGGGCCTCACAGGCCTGCACTCCGGACCAGCTGGGTGGCAATAAAACGCACTGTACCCTCGGCAGTGCCCCGAGTCTGCCATCACTGAGGCACCGTGCCAGCTGCCCCACGGGAGATGGGGCAGACACGATGAACAATCGATCGGGGCACGGTATTTTAGAACATCAATGCATCTGCCCCTGGAACATACAGCACTGGAACCAGCAGGCCGTCACGCACAGATGGCCAGCAGCTGGCCGCCCCACCCTACCTGACCAGTGCTGTTCCTTTCAGAGCCCACACGGCCTCGCCGCCACAGGCCTGCAGGGGGCAGCACACCAACACAGCACTTGGGGCGCGCCAACACCCTGGGCACAGCAAGGGGGCTAGGAAACAGCCTTCATCTCTGCATGGGTGCAGTATGGCTAAGCAACCCTGTGGGCCATGGCGGGCACCACCCTGGGAGGGTCACACGGGGATGGTGACACCGGATGAACGGGGGGCTCTATCTAGTGTTTGAGACCGTGCAGGCCTCGGTGAGCAGGGCTGCCTCCTCCGGGAACTTGGTCCACGAGAAAGCCTCTTGCTCAGACCCCAGCCTGTCTCTCGCTGAGCCTGCACACTGACGGCAGGAAGCCAACAAGCCCAGCAGCTGACCCCGCCCGTCTGGCAGTGCTGGCTTCTGCCGCTGGCCAACAGCGAGCAGCAGGGACATCGGGGAAGCGTGCCAGGGCCGGGGGGACAGACTTCCCCGCAGCGTCCCCTCCAGGAGTGCCCATGAGAACCGAGGCAGACGTGTCACGCATGCTCATCACAGCAGAGGGGACTTTATTCACACCGCTCGCTCACACAGCTGGAGCAGGGGTTCAGTCTGGCCAACTCGGCATCCCCTTCCACGGCACCCTTATTGGCAGGTGCCCTGGATGGACTGCTGTGCCCAGCAGGGTAAATCCTGGTGCTCTTCAAGAGCTGTGTCCCCTCCCACGGCCACGCTAGCACACCCACCCACCAGCACAACGCTGAAGCCTGGCGCGAGGCTCCTGTGGCTCTGTCCTGACAGGCTCCAGATGCATCCTTGCCCTCCGACCCAGCCCGCGCTGTCAGCTGCTGGTTGCCCTGGAGGGTTTGGAAGAGAAGAGAAGGTGCTGAGCCAGGTTCGCTTGACACGGACCCGGCCTCGCCGCCCCAGGCGTGCGTCGTGGCCGTGGCGTGCGCAGGCCTGCTTGTGCGCCTGGCGCATCCGTGCCTCGTGCCCGGGACACCTGCTCAGAGACTGTACAGGCGGCTGGTGTTCTCCCGCAGGATGGCCAGCGTGCGCGACAGCGGCTTCTCCTTCACCCTGGCGATCTCCCGGACCGTGTGCAAGGCCAGGCCTGGGTGGGCATACTGGCAAAGGCTTCTGGGAACCTGGAAGACAGCAAGCACGAAGACCTCCGCTGTACCTCCTTGCACACCCAGCTCCAACACAGAAGGCCCCCGTCCCTTCCCCAGCAAGGACCTCTTTGGGGCTACCCTGTAGAGACCCCTTTACCTGCGGGTGCAGGAAGAGTCCTAGTCATGGGGCTCTGGGTGAGCAGGGTCCCACGCTTCCATGGACTACCCTCTACAGGGTAGGGCTTTGCACTGCCTGGAAGAGAGTGGTTACCCTTCAGCTTCTCAGCCCCCGGGCTTAGTGGTGCAGAACACGGACACATCTACACAGCCCACAGCGGGCCCTGGGAGTCACTGGGCTCGGGCCCTGCCAAGCTTGCCTGGGTGCCCGCCCGCCTACCCGCCAGTAGATCCTGGGTGCCCCCGCTAGGCCTGGAGACGTCCATACCTGGCGGGGCAGGAAGTAGGGGGCATCCGTCTCCACAATGATCCTCTCCAGCGGGATGCGCTTCACAGCGTCGCGGGCCTCCCAGGCAGAGGCGTAGGTGAGGACGGCCGTGAAGCCCACGGACATGTTAGGGAAGTGCTTCAGCAGCGGCTCGATGACCGGATAGCTGCCAGTGAAGCAGTGCCTACGGGAGAGCGCAGGTCAGCACGTGCCCCGGCCCTCCGCAGCCCTACCCCCCGAGAGCAGCCCAGCCGGGAAAGCCTGCCTCCGAGCGAAGTCCTCCACAGCAAGCACAGACAGGCCCGAGGTGGCGCACGGAGAGCAGGGCTCCCAGCCCCCCAAAACCGCACAGCACTGGACACCACCACCGCCATAAAGAACACGCAAACAGCACAGGGAGGCGCACGACAGGAAAGCAGAGTTAAAGACAGGGCCCCAAGGTCACAACCACAACATGGAGAATTTATGCCTACACAGGCAAACACACTGGAAAAAAAGGAACAAATGAAATACTGGGAAAAGCCGGTCGTGGTGGCACACAGGACTGGTGACCTTGAAGCCAGCTTGGCTACACAGCGCAACTCTGTCTCAAAACACAAAGAAAAAGAAAGGAAAGAAAGAATGAAGGAAGGAAGGAGGGGAGGGAAAGAAGGAAGGAAGGAAGGAAGAATCGGGAAAAGGACTGTACATGCACTTTCCCTGCTCATTACTTGGGTTTGAACTCAGGGCCTCAAACTTTGCTCGCTCATAATTGGCACTTGACCATGCCTCCGGCTCAGCATTTTGCTGGCCATCTTGCAGGTAAGAGTCTTGTGGACTCTTCTGCCCAGTCTGGCTTCGAACCAAGATCCTCTGGATCTCAGCCAGCCTCCTGAGGAGCTAGGCGCACAGGCGGGGAACCGCAGTGGTGGGCCGTCTACTTGCTGGGCTGTGCTGCTGGGCCATACATACTGTACCACCTGGGAACTCAAGTCCTTCAGCCACACCAGCATCGCGCGCCACCTTACCAGACCTGGCCAACCAAGTGCCGGCCCCGGTGAAAGCGTGACAACCCACTGGCAGCCACCACCCGCTGCCTGCAACCTGCACGCCGCCACGCGCCTCGGCTCCCAGAAGGGAGCAGCATGGTGGCCGAGAGCCTTCTCCTCACTCCTCTGCCATGACATGGTTTGGGTTCTGGCTGTTTCTTTTCAGTAGCTCTCCTAGCTTCTTTTTTTGTTTTTTTGGTAGTGGGGCCTGAACTCTGGGCCTGGGCGCTGTCCCTCAGCTCTTCAGCTCAAGGCGAGCACTCTACCACTTGAGCCACAGTGCCATTTCTGGCTTTTTCTGCTTATGTGGTGCTGAGGCATGGAACCCAGGGCCTCGTGCATGCGAGGCAAGCGCTCTACCACTGAGCCACCTTCCCGGCCCTCTCCTAGCTTCTTTAAGGACTAAGCCCACAAGTCCCCGGAGGCCTTTCTAGCCATGCCAAGCTCCAAAGTCCCTGCCATCCTCCACACCGACACCATAGGCCTCTGCCACACGTGGAACCGCCAGGCCAATGCACTGGGAGCTCGAGAGGGTTACCCCAAGATGCCATTCAGGTCAGACTCGTCCCGGACTTTCACACTTACTGGGCAAAGAGAGCTCTCAAATTTAAGAGGAAGGAAGGGCTCTGCAAGGCCTATGCTCTGTGCTGAAGCCTCGGGCTGGCGGCAGCGCCTCGTGCGGGAGGAAAGCCGCCTGCTCTTGTGTAACCAACCACAGAGCGTAGGAACTTACTAGGTTTTTGGTTTTTTGGTCCCGTTTCCCCTCCCCCCTGCCCCACCACAATGCGTACTGGATTCCGGGCCTTGCACTTGTTAGGCAGACACTGTTCTACTTGAGCCACACCACCAAGCCCTTTTTGCTTTAGTTATGTTGGAAACAGGGTCTTGTATTTTTGCCTAGGCCAACCTGGACTGCAGTACTTCTACTCATGCTTCCCTCATAGCTAGAGTGACAGGCATGTACTACCACACCTGGTATAAGGGGAGATGGAGTCTAACTTTTCACTTGGGCTGACCTTATACGCAAGCCTTCGGGTCACCAGTCCTGAACGTCTAGGATTACACTGAGCCACTGTGCCAGGCCTGAAGTCATCACTTGGTAAACAAAGATAATGTTCTCCTTAGAACTGAATTCTTCCTATTGTTTTCCCACTTGCTGCTGACAGCTTAACACCATTTCCCCTGAAGATGCAGCCTCCTAACCTATGGATTTTGTAGTCAGAGGGCACAAATTTTTTCATGATGTCCAGCAGATCTTCATCAGCTTCTCGGCAATGGATGACCAGGGGTTTCTTCAGAGACACAGCCAGTTGCAGCTGTCTCTCAAACACCTGGGGGGAAGACAAAGTGACAGTTGCAATTGATGACTGGCATTTCAGAAATCCACCTCTGGAACCCCCAGCTGAGTGGGACTCTCCGTTGCCTCCAGTTCAGTTTAAACAACATAATGTTGGAATGACTGCGCGGTCAGCGTGCTGGGCGAGGGTCACTCTGGCCACAGGCCTCACGAGGCCTGTGTCAGCCCGTCAGCCAGTGAGCGCAGCTGGGGGCCAGACGGGAAGCCACACAGGAACCACTGCTGGTGTGGAGATTTGCCACAGGGATCAAGAACATAAAGTACCAAGTTACTGTCCTTGGGCTCAATGTCCCAGCCTCTAGTCTAGAGGAAAACAACCTCTAGCCTCTTCCTAGCCGAGAGCTGCACACAGATACATACATACATAGACAGAGACAGAGACAGACAGACACAGACACACACACCCTGTAGCATAAGGCTGGCTTGCAGAAGATAGGTAAACAGCTAAAGCTTCCTCATTCTTTGTCCTCTGGCCCCTTTTAACATTTTCGTTATTACATTTTTGTTGTTGTTGGTCGTGGGGCATAAACTCAGGGCTTGGGCTCTGCCCCTGAGCTCTTTTACTCAAAGTTAGTGCTCTACCACTCTGAGCCACCGCTTCACTTCCAGTTTTCTGGTAGTTAATTGGAGATAAGAGTCTCAAGATTTAACTTTCCTGGGCTGGCTTCAAACCTCAACCCTCAGATCTCAAGCCTCCTGAGTAGCTAGGATTATAGGCATTAGCCACTGGCACCCAGCGACATCTTCATTATTAAACACACATATTACTTTATTTGTAATGATATAAAAGAAGTAGGGCTAACCCTGTTCTTGCAAGGTTTAGAATAAAGAACAACGTGCCAGGTGCCAGGCATCGGTGGCTCACACCTGTAATCCTAGCTACTCAGGAGGCTGATATCAGAGGATCAAGGTTCAAAGCTAGCCCAAGCAAGAAAGGCTGTGAAACTTTTTTTTTTTTTGGGTCCGGTCGTGGGGCCTGAACTCTGGGCCTGGGCGCTGTCCCTCAGCTCTTCAGCTCAAGGCTAGTGTTCTACCACTTGAGCCACAGCGCCACTTCAGGCTTTTTTCTTTTTGCTTATGTGGTGCTGAGGAATCAAACCCAAGGCCTCAGGCATGCAAGGCAAGCGCTCTACCACTGAGCCACCTTCCCAGCCTCCAAACTGTGATTCTTAAGAGTAGCTAGGATTACAGGCATGAGCCACCATCATCTGGCCTAATGCTTATCTTTTAATTAATTATTGTCTTTTAAACAGTCATTCTTTGGGCTAGGAAGGTGGCTCAGTGGTAGAGTGCTTGCCTTGCATGCCTGAGGCCCTGGGTTCAATTCCTTAGCACCACATAAGCAGAAAAAAGCGGAAGTAGTACTGTGGCTCAAGTGCTAGCCTTGAGCTGAAGAGCTGAGGGACAGCACCCAGGCCCAGAGTTCAAGCCCTACAACTGGAGGGTGAGGGGGGAAAAAGCCAAGTGTAGTGACTCATATCTGTAATCCTAGCTACTCAGGAGACTGAGATCTGAGGATCATGGTTCAAAGCCAGCCCGGGCAGTAAAGTCTCTTATCTCTAATTAATCACTAGAAAACAGGAAGCGATGCTGTAGCTCAAAGTGGTTAGAGTGCTACCCTTGAGCAAAATGAGCCCAGGGACATCAATCACCCAGACCCCAAGTTCAAGCACTACAACCAAGAAAAAAAGTTCGTATTTTTCAAAGTACATACAATTGTTAAAACAGGAAATTTTTTACAAGTAAAAACAAGCATTCAAAAGTATTTTTTGTATGTGCTAGTCCTAGAAGCTTGAACTCAAGGCCTGGGTGCTGTCCCTGAGCTTTTTTGCTGAAGGCTAGAGCTCTACCACTTGAGTCCATAACTCTCCTTCTGGCTTTTGGTGGCTAACTCAAGGTAAGAGTCTCACAGATGGTAGAGCGCTCGCCTTGAGCTGAAGAGCTGAGGGACAGCGCCCAGGCCCAGAGTTCAGGCCCCACAACTGGACCAAAAAAAAAAAAAAAAGAGTCTCACAGACTTTCCTGCCTGGCTGGCTTTGAACCACCATCCTCAGATCTCAGAATCTTGAGTAGCTAGGATTACAGGCGTGGGCCATTGGCGTCTAACTTTAATTTTAAGCACATGCAGAGCTGAGGGGTAACTCAAGAGATGGCATGCTTGCCCCCTGCAAACCCAAGACCCTGGGCTCTGTCCCAGAGGGAGGTGGGTGGGTGACCATCTCCTTAATCCTGTGACAGGCTGACACAAGCCACAACTGTCCCTTGACGCTTTTCAAGGGGACACTAAATAGTAAATACATAATGGCTTTAAAATACACCCCAAATTGCTGATACAAAGAATTCATTAGCATGTACAACTATGGCTGGACTGGAGCAATCGCTCCAGGAAGTGAGGAAGCGCCAGGATGCTAATCACCCAGCATAATTACTGTCTTAAACCCTATGGTTCCCAGCTGATCCATTACTTTCAGAGATTCCAGGCGCAGTCTGTCTCTCCTGGGGACACCCTAGATATTTCCTGCATACTTACTGCCTCAGTAACTAATTGCAATCAAAGACAAATAAGAGGCAGATACAACATCAGTTCAGCTAGCCAGGTGGTAGAGGATCCTTCATTCTTCTCGGCTTTTGAACCAAGGGATTCTGGGATTCTGATATTGTTGGCAGTGTGCAACTCATGGCCTTGCATATGTTAAGCGCTGGTTCTACCATGAGCAGGTATACCCCAAGTCCCCAAATCTCTCTTTTGTATGTCATGGGGCTTGAACTCCAGGCCTGGGCAATGTCCCTGAGCTCCTTTGCTCAAGGCTAGTGCTCTATCTCTTTAAGCTACAGAACCACTTCCAGATAAAAGAGTCTCAACAGACTTTCCTGCCTAGGCTAGTAGCTACGAACTAAGATCCTCAGAACTCAGCCTTCTGAGCAGCTAGGATTACAGGTGTGAGCCACCAGTGCCAGCCCTCAATCTCTTTTATGAGCTAGATCTAACCGCATCAACTTGGTTAGGCACAAGTGCTTCCTTGGGCTCTTCTCTTCACAAGAAAAAAACATTCAGAATGATGGAAGGAAAGACTGGCCAGAAGCACTGGACACTTAAATGGACATGTTAAACTGTAGCCCTTATTCAGCATTATTAAGTTCAGAAAAAAAATTAAAACAGAATGAAAGATGACTCAGAATACATCCAAGAGTCTGCTGATGGCTCTGTGTTTGGGGAAATGCAGTGCAGTGCAGATATGCAGGGCAGTGTGCACGCCGGGCCTGCGAGTGTGGAATTCAAGAGTATAGCCACTTCCTTTGTCCAGCTTAGCATCTTCACTATTTCCAGAAATGCAGTCATGGGACCACTTTACATGCAGTCCAGTGTTCTGCACTCCCTCAGCCAACAATATATTTCCTCTTTTCAGTATTTCCTTCTTCCCGCTTTCTAATCTTGAGTCCCACCTTACCAAACCAAAAGATACCAGAATACTAATGATACGCTGGGCTGTAACCTCAAATACAGCTTGTGGTGCAGTGTGACCCCCATGCTTCTCCACAGACCTGAGATGGCCACATCTGTCATTATCTGTCTGTCTAATCTAGACAGACTTCACATTTGCTACACAAGCAACTCTACCACCTGAGTCACTTCTCCAGTCCAGCCCTCAAAAGCTAATAAAGGACAAAAGTAATCATGCATTCAGTGAATACCAGCTGCACAGCACATATACTAACTACTCCTCTGAGTATTTGCCAGAACTCTTCCTCTTCCCATTTCACACCTGTCCTATGACACAGAAACCAAATGGAAAAACAAAGTATTAGCTATTCACCTCACTTTCCTAAAACTCTATTTTCCATATTTAGTTATTATTCACATCAGACTAACACATTAAGACTTCAGGCCAGATGTGAGATAGTGACAAAGGGAAGGCTGGTCAGCCAAATTCTGCACAGGTGGACGCCATGCTCAAAGCCAAGAACATGCTGGCCCAGCCCCTGACCCTGCGGGCCTCCTTCCTCTGCAGGAAGGCTGCATGCACCCTCTACCAGACAGCACCCAGGGACCAGGGCAGCATGAGGTGATCCCCCTGCTCCTTCCCAGTCAGGAACATCACAGAGATGCTAAAAGAACTCTACCCTGACTAAACACTATGCTCAAAAAATGCCAGGAGGAAAGAATGGTAAGATGGTAACAGTGTTTGCTTGCAATGAGAATTTGCTTTTGGTGGTGGTGGTGGTGGTCATGGAGCTTGAGGCCTGGAACTGTCTCGAGCTTTTTTGCTCAAAGGTGAGGTAAGTCTCATGGACGTTTCTTTCTTGCCTAGACCAGTAATGGAACCTGATCCTCAGACCTTAGCCTCCTGAGTAGCCAGGATTACAGATGTGAGCCACCAATGTCCAGCAGAGAATTATCTTCTTCATATTCCAAATATTCTGCATCAAGCATGTTAAACTTTAAAAACATTCCAGCTGGGTGCCAGTGGTTTGCTCACACCTGCAATCCTAGCTGCTCAGGAGGCTGATATCTGAGCATCACAGTTCAAAGCCAGCCTGGGCAGGAAAGTCCATGAGACTCACATCCAACAAACCACCAGAAAACTGGAAGTGGCGCCGTAGCTCAAGTGGTAGAGCACTCGCCTTGAGCTGAGGGGCAGCGCTCAGGCCCAGAGTTCAAGCCCCACAACTGACAAAAAACCAAAACCAAAACAAAAACCAAGTTTGTTTCATCCCAAGGCCATAAAACAAATATCTTGAAACTGAAACCACCATAAGAAGCCTCCAAACGCCTCTCTTCCATCTTCTGTAAGAATGCTGCAGACTGGGTGTCGCTAGAATGCTTTTCCAAACATGTACAGGACAAAACAAAACACACTAAAAAGTAAGGAAGAGCTTGTAAGCTGGACGTGGCATGGTGGTGCGTGCCTGTAACCCCAACACTGGAGAGGGTAAGGCTGCTGTGAGTTCAAGGCCAGCTCTCAGCTACCATAGTGAAACCTTGTCTCCAAGACATAAGAAAAGAAAAAAAATGACTGATGTCAGGAGGATTAAGACAAGAGCAAGGAAACAAAATTCTAAATTCTTCAGTTCCAAAAGTCGAGTAGCTCTTACACAGAGGTTTCAGAGACTACAGGAACAAGAGAGATCTGGTTACCTTGTGCTGCTCTGGGACGGGCGTGGTACATTTGTAGGAGTAATCCAGGCCCATTTCCCCAAAAGCCACCGCCTTGGGGTGCCTTAAGGCTTGCAAAATGTTTCTCTCTTGATTCTCACTGTAGTACCGCGCGAAATGAGGGTGGCAGCCAAAGGCTCCCCACACCAGGTCCTCTTTCAGGAGCTCCTCCCACAAGCCGTCCGTCAGCGTCCGAGGGTCGCAGAAGTCAGAGATGCAGCCCTGAAACTCCCTGGGGAAGGAGCTGCTGTACGTCTTCCGGAACTTTGTGAAGGTCCCTCTGAAGGACAGCTTGGAGTAGAGCATGTCCAGGTGGCAGTGGGTGTCAATGAAGCCCTCCTCCAGACTCGGCTCCCGGTGGCTCCTTGGAGCTGAAGTAGACGGGAGTCGTCCCCCACAGGGCCGAGGGGGCGTCTCCTCGCGGAATGTCCTTCTCTCCTTCACCTCCCCTTCCTCCGAGCTTCTGGAGAAGCGAAGCCCACGGGCGTTCTGGGAGTGGCCCTCGTGGGTGTCCTGCGGGGCTCTGGCGGCGCTCGGGGAGCTCCGTGGGGGCCGTGGGGAAGCAGCACGCCCCACGCTCCCGTGGCTCTTGTCAGCCTGTGTCACGTCGTGGCCGCTGCTGCCCACGGAAGGGTAGCCAGCAGTCCCAGGCGTCTTGGGGCCACTGGTCCAGTAGCTGGCGTAGTCACACCAGGGGCTACTGTACAGATGAGGAGGGTACATAACGTAGTCCGTGGGGAAGGAAGAAGGTTCCGGAACTGCTGAGGAGCATCTGGCTGAAGGGGGTTCTTCCTGAGAGAATCTCACGGTGGTCAGCTCATCCACATCGGACCAGTCACTTCCTGAAGACGGATGCTCAAGCACCGCCTCCCTGTCTTCCTGCTGTAGGGGAACAGAAAGAAAGAGCAGCAGCTTAGCTTCCGTGTGAAAACCAGCCGGGCTCCCGTGGCCCACGCCTATGCAGCCACAGCTGCTCCCGAGGCTGAGGCCTGGAGGACCCCAGTTTGAAGCTTAGTTGGGCAGAAAAATCCGCGAGATTTTCTGGGGCTGAAGGTATTGCTCAGCCAAGCAAGAAAAATCAAACGAGTGCAAAACTGAGTTCAAAACCCCAGGACCAGTACAGTCTGCCACTCCAGAACGCATGCTGGAATTTCACCTGAATGTGGGGGGTTTGGAGATGGACCTGTGGGAGGGGATTAGGATCAGATGACGCATCAGAGTAGAACCCTCCTGACTGAACGGACCAGGACCAGAGGAGCAGACACACAACATCCACGAGCTACCCGCCACCACGCTGGGCCTAGCCTACCTCAGGATTCTGCCAGCAAAAAGGCCATCATCTGATGCAACCCCATGCCCTTGGACCAGAATCATGAGACAAACTCTTTGTTGTAACCCGCTCAATCTGCAGTACCGAGGCATTAGCAGCAGGAAAGCTGGTTCTCTTGGCCAGCCTTGGGTTTACAATGGCATCCGCTCATTGCCACCTTATGCTTTTCAGAAGGGAGCCAGGCTCCAGAGGTGACAGGTCACATAAGGTGCCAGGGACAAACCTGTGACCCTGGTGTCACAAGGCACCGTGAAGGAGACACTAATCACTCTGCCTCCCATCTTAAGGACCTCTTGAGAGAGCTGTTCTCTAAACTTGGGCTGAGAGTAAACAGGCCCAACACTTCCAATGTGTTCAAGATGGAAAACTGTAATTGCTCTGGCAGTTATGAAGCAGGCACCCACTGACTTGACATTATTATCCACTGAGAGTGGGGTCACCAGTGAGCCAATTATTACTGACAGAAAGCAAAAGTGACAGGTGCTCTCTTTGAGGCCTGCAGGCAAAGCTTGAGAGCTTCCTGCACCTTGTAAAAAAAAGGTCAGACCACCTGGCTAGAGTGGTCCCACGGGGCAGGGCCAGCAAATATCTGAACAGGAAAGACCCCACCGAATCCCTGCTAATTCACACCCTGCTGAATTCCTGAGCCACAAAACCAAAAACAAAACACAAGCCAAAACCTTGCAATTGCAACCAAACAGACCTACCTACCAAAAAAACCTAAACTCGATCAAGACAAGAACAGGACTGGTTCAAACACTAAGTGTTCAGAACACAGATATCTGTTGAGCTTACTCATAAATGGTGCAGTAGCTCCCAAACACAGCATCAGCAGCTGGGAAGCATTTTAAGATTTTCCACACCCCAATGCCCAGAGATGCCATCAATCAGTAGGCCCTGTGAGGGGCCAGGGTCTGTGTAATTCTCCAGGTAAGTTCTGAGAAACACATTAAATGCGGTATCAAATTTAATGTCAGTGACTCTTATGAATGAATACATCCACAACACCAGCGCCAAGGAGCTTAAATAAGCACCCTTACAAAGTTCTTCTAATATTTCTATAAAAAATTCACTTCCCATAATATTCACAACAAGCTGGTGGCTCACACCTGTCATCCTAGCTACTCAGGAGGCTGAGAGCTGAGGATCGTGGTTCAAAGCCAGCCTAGGCAGGAAAGTCTGTGAGATTCTTATCTCCAATTAATCACAAAAAAAAAACTGGAAGTGGTGCTGTGGCTCAAGTGGTGGAGACTTGAGCAAAAACAAAAAGCAGCTCAGGGACTGCATCCAGGCCCCCAGGACCAAGAAAAAAAAATCACAACAAAACATTACAAATAAATTGATTGCCTCCTTAATATTCAACACAAAATGTGCATCTGTTGTCTGTACTAATAATCAGTACCTCTGTCTCCACTCCAAAATACTGGAAACAAAAACATAAATAATTTATAGACAGTCCACTTTATACTTTCTTACTCTTGGCTTTCTAACTGCTATTGCTTTCTCTCCTTTCACCTCTCTCCTTCCCTTTTTACTGCTTTCTAGCATAACAGATATATCCAAACAAAACCACATCTCCAGTACCATACCTTCCCCCAAAATACATGGGATCTAGTTCTTCTGAACTCCTGAAACTGGTAACAGTAAGGATTCACTACCTTATCCTATTTACTTTTCAACATGTCTGAAATTTCACACTGCAAGGTTTTTTTGTTTTGTTTTGTCAGTCCTGGGGCCTGAACTTTGGGCCTGGGCACTATCCCTCAGTTCTTCAGCTCAAGGCTAGTATCGCGCTATCACTTGAGCCACAGCGCCACTTCTGGCTTTTTCTGCCTTTTTCTGCCTATGTGGTGCTGAGGAATCAAACCCAGGACTTCATGCATGCAAGACAAGCACTCTACCACTGAGCCACCTTCCCAGCCCCCTCACCCTGAAAGTTTTTAATACCTAAATCTGTAAGGGAAAGCAACGCCTAATAAAACCTATATTACTTATAAATGGAAAATGTCTACCAAGTCAGACAATTAAAAACCGAAGTGGTGCTTGAGCTTGACAAGTTCTTTTTTCCCCCTGCCTAATTTCCCAGTGAAACATATGGGGCTCACCACCCGCCGGCTACGCACAAATGCTTACAGTTAACATCCTTGCTACCCAAGCTCTTTGATATGTATATTACGATGCTACTTTAGATAGTATGTATTTTATTACTTGTATTATGAAATTATATTCTGTCCTATGGGCTCTGTACGGGTGCCTTTGGTTTGCAGAAGACAAGGGATCTCACGGAACTCAACAGTGCTCACTGGATGCCTACAGAGGTTTCCTCTATTTGTCTGGTTTTAAAGAGAATGAGTTGGTAGGGCTGGGAAGGTGGCTCAGTGGTAGAGCGCTTGCCTTGCATGCCTGAGGCCCTGGGTTC
>NW_012267228.1:3179999-3188657 GCF_000151885.1 Dipodomys ordii
GATATGACCCACATTCAAAGTGTTGGGTGTCACTTTTAACATACCTTTTAAGGATCACCATTTTTGGTTTTCTTTTTTTCCCTTTTTTTTGGCACTGGTCCTAGGGCTTGAACTCAGAGCCTGGGAACTTTTTACTCAATGCTAGTGTTCTACCACTATAGCCACAGCTCCATTTCCAGGGGTATTTTTGGGGTTAATTGAAAATAATAAGACTCTCAGGGACTTTGCTGACTCAGGCAGCTTCCTGAGTAGCTAGGATTATGGACATGAGCCTCCAGTGCCTGGTTTGGTTTTGTTTCTTAGTTGTTTTTATTTTTTCATCACTCCTTAAAACAGTACAATCAGTACAGTTAAAACATATGCTGGAGTCGGGCACCAGTGGCTCACGCCTGTAATCCTAGTTACTCAGGAGGCTGAGATCTGAGGATCGAGGTTCAAAGCCAGCCAGGGCAAGAGAGACCGTGAGACTCCTATCTCCAATAAACCACCAGAAAACCGGAAGTGGCGCTGTGGCTTAAGTGGTAGAGCGCTAGCCTTGAGCTGAAGAGCTGAGGGACAGCGCCCAGACCCAGAGTTCAGGCCCTACGACCGGACCCAAAAATAAATAAATAAAATAAAAACCGGAAATGGCACTGTGGCTCAAGCAGTAGAGCGTTCTCCTTGAGCTGAAGAGCACAGGGACAGCGCCGAAGCCCAGAGTTCAAGCCCCACAACCAACCAAAAAATAAAAACAAAAACAAAAAAAATATGCTGGGGCTGGGCACTATGGATCAAAGTGACAGAGTACTGAGCTAAAGAGCTCATTAACAGTCCCCAGGCACAGAGTTCAAATCTCGTGATAGACAAAATAAAAAAAAAAATTAACATCATTTAAGATCAAACTAGAATGATCAAATGCAAATACATTTAGTCAAAAGTAGCAAAAACTCAAATGCTTGGCATGTGCTTTGCTTACCTTTTCGGTATCTACATGAGAGTCAGAGTCATCACGAAATTCTAGAGGTGCCAGGGGTTTGTCAATGATTGTTGTCTGGTCACCAAGCAGCTCCTTAGCTGGTTGCTCCCCAGGGTCTACAACCACTCTACTGTCAGGAAAGTCGCTGCTGTCAAGCACACGCGTCTCTCCTGACCTGACCTCTGGAGAGGACTCTTCTTTGGAAGGAGCAGTGACTGGGACACTCCTGGCCGGTCCTTCAATGTTCCTGACCAGTCCTTCCAGGCTCCTGGCCGGTCCATCCCCTCTGCTGGCCGGTCCATCCCCTCTGCTGGCCGGTCCATCCCCTCTGCTGGCCGGTCCATCCCCTCTGCTGGCCGGTCCATCCCCATTTCTGGCCAGCCCTTCCAGGTTCCTGGATGGTCCATCCCCACTTTTGGCCGGTCCTTCCAGGTTCCTGGATGGTCCTTTTAGGCTCTTCGCTGATCTTTCCAGGTTCCTGGCCGGTCCTTCCAGGCCTCTGGCCGGTCCTTCGACGCTCCTGGCTGGTCTTTCTCTGCTGGGATGCTCTCCAGAGCTTGGCTTCACCCTCGTGGTGGCAGCCTCTCCCTTCCTCTTGGGCACTGACTTGCCCAGGATACCCTGGATGGCTTTCAGGTAGATCATTGTGGAGCCCTGGTCTCGAAGCCTGTCCCTCCTTCTTTTCTGGACCTTGTCTGGGTCCTCCACACTATCATTCTGACTCTCAGCTTCAGCTGCACACTCAGAGTTCATGGAGTTACGAGAACTATCTTTGGAATCAATCTGGAAGGAAAATAAAAGATTTTGAAAAGGTTATATTCAGAGCAGTTCACACAGGAACACCTAGCAAACAACAAAGCAGTCCCACACGTACAAGGAAAAGTGTCTGTGAGCCAGCACTGGTGGCTTGTGTCTGTAATCCAGGAGACTCAATTCTGAAAACTCTAATCTGAAGCCAGCCCCAGAAGAAAAAAAAAAAAAATCTGTGAGACTCCCATCTCCAATAACCAGCAAAAATGCTGAACTGGAGTGTGACTTACCGCATCCAGTACCACCTCAGGTGGTAAGGTACCAGCCACAAGCAAGAAAGCCAAGCAAGGGGGTAAGGTCCAAGTTCAAAGCCCTACTATCTCTTTTTACAGAGCCCAACCGCCCAGATCTCAGGGGATTCTTCCCATTCTACTCCAAGCTTCCTTAAAACTTCCTGAGCTAGGTGCTAGTAGCTCACGCCTATAACCCTAATTACTCAAGAGGCTGAGATCTGAGGATCACAGTTCAAAGCCAGCCTGGGCAGCAAAGTCCGTGAGACTCTCATTTCCAATGAACCACAAAAAACCCAGAAGTGGTGCTGTGGTTCAAAGCGGTAGAGCAGTAGCCTTGAGCAAAAAAGCTCAGAGACAGGGCCCAGTCCCCGAGGTTCAAGCCCCAGGACTGACCAAAAAGCCAAACCAAACAAACAAACAAAAATCTTTCTGAAAACTCTACCCCATAATCTTGCTATCCAAGAACTAGAGGTACTCTCCCGACCCTCCCTGCTGCTCCCCCATTCTTAGAGACACACTTTTTTTCCTCTGCACTCACAGGGAAAAAAAAAAGCTAAGCTGTGTCTGCAACATTAAACTTGTGGTAACCTCCCGTCTACCGCAAGCCGAGCTAGCATGGCGGAAGAACACCCCACCATCCCATCACCAGCCTCCCCGAGCCTTTCCAAAGGCAGGGCAACTTCCACCTTCCTCAGCCAAGACCTGGACTTGCCAGTCCTGAAACCTGAACTCAGGAGTCTGGGTGCTGCTCCTGAACCTTTATACTTAAGGCTTGTGCTCTACCACTCCAGCCACAGTTGTACTCTGGCTTTTTGGAGGTTAATTGTAGATAAGAGTCTCACAAGCCAGGCTTATGTCTGTAATCCTAGATCAGGAGGCTGAGATCTGAGGATCATGGTTTGCTTCTGCCAGCCCAAGCAGAAAAGTCCATGAGACTCTTTTATCTCCAATTAATCACAGAAAGGTGGAAGTGGAGCTGTGGCTCAGAAGTGGCAGAGCACTAATCTTGAGCAAAAAAGCTCAGGGACAGCGCCCTGGCCCAGAGTTCAAGCTCCATGTACTGACAAATAAATAAAGGCTCTCATAAACTTTCTTGCCCAAACTAATGTCCTCAGATCTCAGCTACCTAAGTAACGAGGGTTACAGTGCCACCAGCACTCAGTTATTTTACTTCTGAGAAAAACTTTGAACTCAGGGCCTAGTGCTTGCTAAGACAGAGGCTTGACCATGAAAGCCGAACTCTGAGTCCTGAGGGGAATTTAACATGAACAGTACCTGACTGCCTGCCACCTCTAGCACACACACCCTCTTAGACACTGCTACTCACTCAACTCAGTCCCTCTTTATGTCTGCTGGACTCCTACTCATCCATGGAAGCCCCTTCCTTTCTCTGGCTGCCCCTCCACCCCTGCCTCAAAGGCCAGGTATGAGTGACACAGGCTGGAGTGGCTCCACCCACCACACTTCTGCTCGCCACCTCCATCCGACTGCTGCTGTTTGACAGTGAGAACCCACGTGCAGATTCTGGCTGTGTGTTGTTTTGTTTTGTCCAAGTCAAACCAGAGTCTAAGATTTTTAATGCACTGCTCAGTCATTCAGTAACTATTTGCTGAGAGAGACTGCCACATGGCTTTGAATTGGCAGCCCAGGATTCAAACTCAAGTTCTCTACAGCCTAGAAACCAAGGTGGAAGAGTAAGGAAAATAAGAAACTGAGAAAGAGGGCTGGCAAGGTGGCTCAGCGGTAGAGCGCTTGCCTTGCATGCCTGAGGCCCTGGGTTCGATTCTTCAGCACCACATAAGCAAAAAAGAAAAAAGCCGAAGTGGCGCTGTGGCTCAAGTGGTAGAGTGCTAGCCTTGAGCTCAAGAGCTGAGGGTAGAAGCGCCCAGGCCCTACGATCGGACCAAAAAAGAAACAGAAAAAAAAAGCTAAGAAGAAGGTCATTGAGGACATCTCCACATTTGATAAATACTTATCAAAATGAACTGCAGGAAATGAAAATGAGGTTTTTTCATTTTTGCTGTTTGTGTATGTCTTTGGGAGTGTAAGGGGAGGCACAGAAATGGAGGGGCAAAGGGTGAGCGAAAGCAGCAGTGGGACTCAATGGACATGTGCAACTGTAGGTGGGGATGGGAGGGAAAAACTGGAAGAGAGCAAGGGAAAAGATGACCCTGTCCAAAAAGAAATGAAGAGGAGGAACAAAAACAAAACCTGTACGTGCAGGGATCAGGCAGACCTTAATGAGAAGCGCCAACCACCTGGCTTCCAAAGGGACAAACACATTACCATTGGTGACTGAGCTTCCCTGGAGGCAGGAGGGGGGGCGAGGGCAGGTACAGTTCCACCCTACGTTCATGCCCAGCCTGAACATCCCTTCCCACCCTTCCTCCCGGTGCCAACAGGATCGCTGAGAAGCAAACTCCACCAAGTCACACCTCAGCTCAAACCCTTCATAGCCCTGCATTTGCTTGCAGAATAAATCCCAAATTTCTGGGCTTCATCTCCACTCTTCTACACACACCCAAGCACCCAGGACATTCAACAGAGACTGGATGGCAGTAACTGTTTCACAACACAAGGAAGTGTTGTGAATTTAAGGCAAAATTATGCCAATAACCCTGATCTTATTATGTGTAATATATGTGTGCCTAAATGTCACACTGAGCCCAATATGTATACAGAACGCAATGTTTCAACCACAAATCTCTAAATAAACAAGCAAATAAAGACCAAACTAAGATCATCAGCTACCATTACACATTGAGAAAACCTTTCCATCCAGTGTCCTGGAGGTAGTGCAGGCAAGGTGAGGGAGGGAAGCAGGAATCTCTAGTGTTTCTAAACTATATAGCAAGCCGGGAACCAGTGGCTCACACCTGTCATATCAAGAACCTTCTTAGGAGGCTAAAATCTCAAGGATTACAGTTCAAAGCCAGTGAAGGCAGAGAAATCCACTGAGACTCCATCTCCAAAATATCCAGCAAAGCCGGGGGCCAGTGGCTAATCCTAGCTACTCAGGAAGCTTAGATCTGAGGATCACGGTTCAAAGCCAGCCTGGGCAGAAAAAGTCCATGAGACTCTTATCTCCAATAAACCATTAGAAAACTGGAAGTGGCGCTGTGGCTCAAACGGTAGAGCACTAGCCTTGAGCTGAAGAGCATAGGGATAGCACCCAAGCCCAGAGTTCAAGCCCCAAGACTGACAAAAAAGTCCAGCAAAGAAATTAGGCTGGAGGTGTGGCACAAGTGGTAGATCATCAGCCCAGTAGCAAGCAAATTGAACAAGCAAGCTCCAGACCCTGAGTTCAATCACCAGTACTATATACATACACACAAAAAAGCCAACAACAAAAATAAACAAAATGCCCAGAAGCTGCAGGGGTAGCTCCAGAGCACAGCACTACCGAGCCTGGATTCTATCCCCAGAAGTGAAAAATAAAACGAAAGGCCAACACCCTCCCCTGTGAACGGTCTTTGTCCTGGCACTGAGCTCCTGGGGAGCCCTGTGCTCAAGACTGGACACAGTGAAGTGGTCCCTGTCCACGTCTCCAGTGCTGACCCAGGAGGCAGGTGGCTGGAGGCATCAGGACGGCGGCCCACAAGGAGACCTGGGAGGCCCTGGAGGACTTGGGGCTATAGTTTAGTTAGGGCGCCGCAGCTGTGCTTGCTCATGGGACTTGGAACCCACACTTCGGGGATGGAGAAGGAGAGCTGAGGGAAAGGTAAGAGGGGTTCTTTAAGTCCCCAGAGCCTTGTTTTTTGTTTTGTTTTTGTCAGTCTTAGGGCTTTAACTCTGGGCTTGAGCGCTATCCCTGCATTCTTTTGACGCAAGGTGAGCGTTCTACCGCTTGAGCCACAGCACCACTTCCGGTTTTCGAGTGGTTTATTGAAGATAAGAGTTTCTTGGACTGTCCTGCCCAGGTTGGCATTGAACATGATCCTCAGATCTCAGCCTCCTGAGTGGCTAGGATTACAGGCGTGGGCCACCAGTGCCAGGCAAGAGCCTTGGTTTTATTTATTTATTTTGGGTCCGGTCGTGGGATCTGAGCTCTGGGCCTGGGCGCTGTCCCTCAGCTCTTCAGCTCAAGGGTAGGCTCTACCACTTGAGCCACAGCGCCACTTCCGGCTTTTTTCTTTCTGCTTATGTGGTGCTGAGGAATCGAACCCAGGGCCTCATGCATACAAGGCAAGCACTCTACCACTGAGCCACCTTCCCAGCCCAAGAGCCTTGGTTTTAAACAAACACATCCTTAGGGAGGAACCCTTAGCAGTGCTGGTGATGAATAATCGGACTGGAAATATCTGCATCCTCACATAGACTTCCCACCTAACAGAAGTACCTTTTCCCATGTGCCTCTCCTCCATAGAGAACCTGACAAATCCACATGGATAAAGTAATGACAAGATTGAGTTGTGTCAACACACACCCATACTCACCTGATTTATGTCTGAATTATATTCAGAATTCTTATGATACAAACAGGTTTTCAACTCCCCATTATTTATCATTAAAAAAAAACCATGCACCCTCAAGAACCGAGGTTGTAAGACACACACTGAAAAAACCTGGGTTATAAGCTGGAAATGTTGCTCAGTGGTAGAGCATGTGCTTAACGTGCACAAAACTTTGGGTTTCACTGGCTCTCTGTGTGTAGGGGAGTGTGACAGGGGCCCTAGGAGTAAATGCTCCCCAGGACAGCTAGCCAATCAATGACTGTTCCATTCCTCAGCCTGATATAAGAACCCTTTAGACAAACCTGTGCTCCTTTGGGCCCATCTTTATTACTTCATTAAAATCCACTTTGTCTAGAAGACAGCCCAGCTCACCCCCTGAGGCCTACTCTCTACTCCTCCACATGCACAAGAGACTCCTTACTTTAGACCTGGAGCTCCAAAACCTAGGAGGGCAGTCATCCTGGGTTGCTGGAGAATCCTACACACTGCAACGCTGCCTGGCACAAACCAAATACTCAATAAATTCCTATTCAAGGCCTGACTGAACCAGTGGAAAAAATGGACCTACTGTGTGAAGCACTCAATCTGCCTCAAGGACTTAAGAATTCCTCTTAGTGTTTCCACTAAGTCTACTTTATTCTTATTATCTTTAAGTGTTTTACTAAAGGGTTTCAAAGCAATAAATTAGTTAATTCATTTTAATTCAATAAATCAGCTGGGCGCTGGTGGCTCACACCTGTAATCCTAGCTACTCAGGAGGTTGAGATCTGAGGATCATGGTTCAAAGTCAGCCACCGGAAAACTAGAAATGGTGCTGTGGCTCAAGTGGTAGAGTGCCAGAGTTCAAGCTCCCTGACTTACCAAAACATACATACATACATACATACATTTACCAAAACATACATACATACATACATACATACATACATACATACATACATACGCACCATGATCAGCTGTAAGTCTACTTTGAAACCTAAATTGGAATCAAGCTTAGGGTTAACCTAAAAAACAAAATGGGCCTGTAATCCTAGCTACTCAAGAAGCTGAGATCTGAGGATCTAGGTTCAAAGCCAGCAGGGGCAGGAAAGTTCATTAGACTATTATCTCCAGTTAACCAGCAAAAAGCCAGAAGTGGAGTGCAGTTCAAGTGTTAGAGCACTAGCCTGAGCACAAAAGCTCAGAGGCAGCATCCAGGACCTGAGTTCAAGCCCCAGAACAGGCACACACACAAAAAAAAAGCCACCAAAGCACCAAAACAAAACTTCAGTGTGTAGTGCTGGAAATCACAACTTTGGTGAAAAGCCATGCCAAGAACAAAATTCCCTGGCGGTTTAATTTGGAGTAGTTCAGAAAAATTCAAAGAACAAGGACCCTGTTCCTTAAACTGACTAAAATACCCATGTCCTCTGTCCTGGCCATTCCATCCTGTTCTGCATACCCCAGATCTTCTCCAGCCCTGTGGCACATTTACAGCTACCTAGGGAGCAGATAAAACCTACAATCTCAGCCCACTTGCATTAGTTTCTGTGGTGGGTGCACACTTGTATTCTAAGGCTTTTCAAGTAGTTTCCAAGTTTAATGACTGCCTCTCCCAAGCTATTTGGCACAACAGGAACAACACCAGGGATCCTCGAAGATCTGTGTGCGTGTGTGTGTGCACGCGCGTGCGCTTGTACTAGGGCTTGAACTCAGGGCCTGGGTGCTGTCCCGAAAGCTTTTTCCACTCAAGGCTGGATCCAGCTCCATCACCTGAGCCACCGCTCCATTTCTGGCCTTTTAGTGGCTAACTGTAGATCAGAGTCTCCCAAGCTTTCCCTGCTGGGACTGGCTTCGAACCTCGATCCTAAGATCTCAACTTCCTGAGTGGCTAGGATTTCAGGGGAGACCTCATTCAGTTGTTCGTTTGTTTTTAGTGTCCTCCCTTCGAAATTCCCATCTCGGTAGCCAGGGACAGGAGGCTGGGCCGACTGACCTGCCAGGCAGGCAGGGGACCAGGCACTCACCTTAAGGCTGCAGGGTTCCTCCTCGCGGGAAGCCATTTCTTCTAGCGAGGGGCTGGCGGGCAGCGGGGCTCCCCAGGCCGACAGGAACCCGCGGGGGCTCCGACTCAGGCAGCCCGGGGAGGCGGCCCCGCCTACACTCGGGCCCGAGGACTGGGAGGAGCCGGAGGACGAGGAACTTCGGCGGCGCGCGGAGCTCCAGG
>NW_012267228.1:3190702-3209115 GCF_000151885.1 Dipodomys ordii
ATATGTAACGCCGGGCGCTGGTGGCTCACGCCTGTCATCCTAGCTACTCAGGAGGCTGAGATCTGAGGATCATGGTTCAAAGCCAGCCCGGGCAGGAGAGACTGTGAGACTCCTATCTCCAATAAACCACCAGGAAACTGGGAGTGGCGCTGTAGCTCAAGTGGTAGAGCGCTCGCCTTGAGCTGAAGAGCTGAGGGACAGCACGCAGACCCAGAGTTCAAGCCCCATGACCGACCAAAAAAAAAAAAAAAATATATATATATATATGTGTGTGTATATAGTGTATATGTGTATGAGTGTGTGTGTGTGTGTGTGTGTGTGTGTGTATACATGTGTGCGCCAGTACTGGGGACTGAACTCACAGCCTGGGTGCTGTCCCTTAGCTTTAGTGCTCAAGGCTAGTGCTGTACCAATTTAGCCACAGCTCTACTTCCAGCATTTTGCTGGTTAATTGAAGAGTCTTACAAACGTACCTGTCAGGGCTGGCTTCAAACTTTAATCATCAGATCTCTGCCTCCTGAATAGCTAGGATTATAGGCATGAGCCACTGTGGCTGGTTAATACCTTTTATTTTATAAAACAGGACAAGTGCATTCTTCAAAGTGCTTTCTGGAACCACGTCCTATTCTAGCGGCTAAGGCAGGGAGGATGAGCAGGAATTATCCTCAAGGAAACTGACATCACGGAACTTAAATGATTTAACTGAATGATTGATAAAACTGGCCCAACTGATTCTTCATCCAGCCAAAAATAACACATAGTCTGAAAATAAAAGCTCCCATTAAAAACGTGTTCAAAAGCTGGGCGTTAATAGCTCATGCCTGTAATCCAATCTGAGGATCATAGTCAAACTCAGTCCTGGCAGGAAGGTCCATGAGATTCTGATCTCCAATTAATTGCCAAAAGGCCAGAAGTGGAGCTGTGGCTTAAGTGGTAGAGTGCCAGCTTTAGCAAAACAGAAAGTTAAAGGGCAGCACCCAGGCCCCAGTAGCAGCACAATTTTTAATGTGTTAGGGGAATGGGTGTATTATGATGCTGAGCAAGCACCTTTATCTGCAGGTCACAAGAGGGCTGATAAATGGAAACCACAGAGTCCTAAGCAGGTGTCCGCACTTCTAAAACTAGGGACTGTTGAGAGCTGAGCTAAGAATGGTTGGAAGACACAGGGTAGAAATCTCAGGCAGGGAGGCCTGCAGGGAGTCCTTGGCAAATATGTGGGCAAATCTTAACTTTGGAAACCTCTGCTGAGCCTGAAGAATTGCTGTCAGTGTGGAGGAGCGAGAGCACCTCCTGGGGTGGTTTTCATCACGGGCTCCCCCAGAACCACAGAGCCACCCATATCCTGGTCCCATGTACCAGGCCCTCTAGTTCAGTCTCTTCTGACACCTCACACTGACTCACACATCCCAGACAGAAAGAGCACTTCTGGGTTTCTGCAGAGCTCCTTTGTCCCCTAGTTCATGCTTATGAAATGGAAGTTCCCTTCCATCAGGGAAAGCTGAGGTTTGGTTTGCACATCGTGACCGACCTGGTACACTATACCACTGACTGAACAACTTGTCTTTCCAATGGTGGTCCAGGGCCATCAACTGTGTTCCGGTCTTTAGGGCCCGAAGAGCTCAATGCTGTCCAGTTTCTTCCCTTCGTAGAGAAAGATCTTCTCCATTAGTTTCCTTTTGGCTTCATTGATCTCGATTTTCCAGGAAATCTCTGTAGCTGATGTTCAATAAACAAAGTAAGGTAGAGCAACTTGAACCAAAATTACTATTCTTATAATACTTTAAAAGGTAGACTTGGTCAGAATCTCCTATAACTCAAGTTTCCAAATAAGCCCCCAGGAGCAGGTAAGAGCAGGTTCATTACTCTGTCTTTGTAGGGAAGCCCACAACTTCCCCTACTTTCCAAAGAGTAGGGGGTGCCAGGCACCATCCTAGGCTGGGAGAGATTTGGAGCCCACAATGCTTACAGCCTGCCCCTCCCTCCCTCTCCATTCTGGGGTCATAGCTTTGACATCCAGTGAGTGAGGGGACAGGAACGCCCCAGTGAAAAGGCCTTCCTCAGCTGGGTACCAATGGCTCACGCCTGCCATCCTAGCTGCTCAGGAGGCTGAGATCTGAGGATCACGGTTCAAGTTAGCTGTGAGATTCTTATATCTCCAGTTAACCAGCAAAAAGCCAGAGATGGAGCTATAGCTCAAGGGGCAGAGTGTCAGCCTTGAGCCAAAAAAAGGAAAGGGACAATGCCCAGGTCCTGAGTTTAAATCATAGGACTGGCACAAAGAAAAACAAAATGCCTGAGACGATAAGGAGATATCACAGGGAAATCCCCTCCTACTATAAATAATGCCCCAGGACATGATCAATTATACAGGACTCCAGGCATTCACACACACAGTGAGACCAAAGGAGGATACTCTTAGGGGAGAAACGCAAAAGCGCAATGTCTGTGTGCCTCTGATCATATGAAATAATATTTATCAAAATGAACTCTAGGAAGTGGAAACAATGGTTTTTTCTTCATTGTTTTTGTATTCTTTTTGTCTTGATTGTTTATCTGTCTTTGGGAGGGTAAAGGGAATCATAGAAATGGGGGGACAAAGCGTGAACAAATACAACAGTGGTATTCACTAAACCTTGTTGAAAATGAACTCTACAACTTGTGGGTGAGGAAAGGAAGGAAAAACTGGGAGAGAGCGAGGGAAGGGGTGACACTGTCCAAAAAGAAATGTACTCATTACCTGACTGTGTAACTGTCACCCCTCTGTTCATCATCTTTATACTAACTACTAAAACATTTTTTAAGTGGCTGGCCAGAAGGAAGAAGTGGACCAGGGTCTTGCTGGTCCCAGAAAAGGGTTCTTCTGGCTCTAGGGCAAAGGGAACCTTAAACAAAGAGTGCCATGCAGTATTTTTTAAAAAGCCACCCCAGGGCTGGGGGTGTGTCTTGGAGCACTTGCCTGCCCCGTGTGAAGCCCTGAGTTCCATCCCCAGCACTGCAAAAACACACAAAATAAATAAGAAACCACTCTTGCTGGGTACTGGTGACTCACATCTGTAACCCTAGCTACTCAGAAGGCTGAGATCTGAGGATTGCAGTTCAAAGCCAGCCCAGGCAGGAAAGTCCATGAGACTCTTATCTACAGTGAACCACCAAGAAAACCAGAAGTTTTCTGGGTGCCAATGGCTCACACTTGTAATCCTAGCTACTCAGGAGGCTGAGATCTGAGGATTGCAGTTCAAAGCCAGCCCAGGCAGGAAAGCCCGTGAGACTCTTATCTCCAATAAGCCCCCAGAAAACCAGAAATGGTGCTGTGGCTCAAATGGTGGAGCACTAGCCTTGAGCTGAAGAGCTCAGAGGCAGTGCCCAGGCCCAGAATTCAAGCCCCATGACCAAAAAAAAAAGGAATAAATGAGGTTGGCAATGGAAGAAGTAGCAGGCTCCAATAAGAAGCTGTTAGATGAGCCTGACCTCCTGTGCTTACCATCCTGGGGGGACTGTGGGCCCCCACAGGCCACGGACAAGAAATCAGCCTCTACTTCCTGAGTGGCCGGCAGCCTTCCTGCTCCACCCTCTGCGCAGACAGCTGGGGACACAGCCCCTGAACTGGGGGCCGCCCCAGTGGAGGAATGGGAGGTGTCCAGGCTGGAATTGTCCACATCATCAGTTTCCTCTGGGGTGTTGGAAGACAAGCCTGTGGCCTCAGAAAGCCCACTGCATGGGACTGACAGCTGACCTTGAAGCCACTCCTCCACTGCAACCATGCAGCCACGGGCCTTGGGGAAGAGCAGGCAGAGAAGACTGTTACTCTGAGAGCAGAGGGCCAACACCCGGCCTCTAAGAGAAATACAAGCACTGACTGTGTTGTTGGAAGAACTGTATGCCACCTTTGAAGCGATCTGAACTTAATTACCACCCTCCTAGCCACAAATAAGTGCAGAGGAGCCCAGATGGACCAATCATAGCATCCTATTCCTCTGGCCACAATGACTGGTACAGAGTTGGGCCTGTTACCAAAGAGGACCAATCAGAATCCTTCCTTGAGGCTTGGGACACACCTAGAGTTGAAAAGACAACCCTTTGCTTTCTACAGGCAGAACCAGATTCTCCACCCAACTTAGGGATTCATAGGGTAAAGCAGAGGCAAGTGATGGAAACAGAGACATACACAGCAACACCCATGCCCTGGAGACCCAGGGCCCAACTGCCTTGAGAGCAGAGCAATGTGGACCCTCTCTGCTGCAGGGTTAAGTGACCAAGTTCATCATCCCCTATTCATATTATTCCTCGCTCCCTCCCCATGTGTGCCTACCAGTTTGAGAAATGCGTTTCTATCACTTCTAACAGAAAAATGCTCTAGGTAATACAGACCTGGTCCTTGAGGGCGTTCCCAGTTTTGGAAGTTAAAAAATTTTAGAAAAGCAGAGAATGAATACTGCTTCACACACACACACACACGAACGAAGTTAAAAAATTTTAGAAAAGCAGAGAATGAATACTGCTTCACACACACACACACACACACACACACACACACACACACACACACACACACGAACGATAACAATATCTCATTTGCTTGGTGCCTAACAAAAAAATCCAGTATATAAATTGACATATTGCTGCGCTTTTTCACTCATAGCTGGCACTCTACCACTTGAATCACACTTCCACTCATGACCTTTTGCTGGTTAGTTAGAGATAAGGGCCTCTCTGCCCAGATTGTCTTCAGATCTCAATCTTCAGATCTTAACATTGAAAGGATTACAGGCGTGAGCCACCAACTCAGCACAAGTATGACAATGAACCCAGACTTGCTGCTCTTCTAGCCCACGACCCAGCTGACCTCTTAATTTTCTAGCTTAGTGGTGATATACTGTAAACAACGACCAATTCTTTTTTGGGCTTCAGCTCTTCAGCTCAAGGCTAATACTCTACCACTTGAGCCACAGCACCACTTCCAGTTTTCTGGTGATTTATTGGAGATAAGAGCCTCACAGACTTTCCTGCCCAAGCTGGCTTTGAACCACGATCCTCAGATCTCAACCTCCTGAGTAGCTAGGATTACAGGTGTGAGCCATGGGTGCCTGGCTGACCAATCCTTATTCTTATATATTAGTCTACATGACCACATCCTATCCTTTGATGCCTAATTCAAATGTCAACTCTGGAGGTAAATCTTTGCTGTAACTGCTCAAGAAATAGTTGTCTGGCTGAGTGCTGGTGGCTCACACCCATAATCCTCACTAATAATCCTAGATCTGAGGATGATGTTCAACGCCAGCCTAGAGAGAAAACTATGAGAGAGTCTTATTCCTAGCTCACCACCAAAAAGCCAGAAATGAGGCTGTGGTTCAAATGGTAGAGCTCCAGCCTTGAGTGAAAAAGGTACCAGGCACTGAGTTCAAGCCCCCCCCACACAAAAGAACAACAAGGAGAAAAAGGAGGGGAAGATGAAGAGGAGGAGGAGGAGAAAGAGGAGGAGAATTATTCCAGAAAGGCAGGAAGAATTCTGTCAACATCAGAGTATCTGGTCCCAGCAACACACCTGCCCTCACGTCGCCCGTTACCATATGGTGGTGCTGATGTGCGCGCCAGTGCTGATGTGCGCGCCGGCAGACTCTGCTACTGATAACCAGATATAGCCCTGGTGGGTGAGCTCACCCGGGCGGCACAGACCGGGTCGGGGGCGGCTCACCTCCTCCAGGCTGGCGTTGCGCCGCCGTAGGCAGAGGCAAACAGCTGCGGCCCAGGCCTCGGCACAGTCCTCTGGCAGTGACCCTGCCCTCCTCTCCAGGTGTTTCTGGCAGATCTCCTGGGCCATCACCTTTTCCACATCTGTCTTCCTGGAGCAGGGTGAGGCAGTGCTGCTCGGAATCTCACTGAGGAGCAAATCCTTCTGTGGGAGGAAGGGAGGAAAGGGCTTGTGGGCAAGTGGAGAATTGCTAAATTCCCTTGTGCCCAGGGCACGCACAGCCTTTCACCCCCACCACTGGACGCCTCCTCTCCAGCCCAGGTCAGGAAAGCCTAGCCAGCAAAATGCCTATGTGTAGGTCTTCCACAACAGCAACCAAGTAATGTGTCTAAAGCACACAGATGAAACATGAAGGGGTCTGTTATGGATTAGTGATGGATTAGTATTCATAACTAATAGACAAATGATATCATTCATAAGTATTTAATGACGCTCATTAATATCATTTGCATAATCGATTATCTATTCATCTATAGACTATATAATAGTCTGTAGACTATATAGACTATTATGTAGTCTATAGTCTATTAGTCTAACAGTATCGTATCACTCACATAGTGTACTAGTGATAAATACTAATCATCTCACTTAGTCATAAATGCTAATAGTATCACTACCACTGGTAGCTCGTAACTGGAATCCTAGCTACTCAGGAGGCTGAGATCTGAGGACTGCAGTTCAGACCATCTCCAGCAGACAAATCTGAGAGACTGGTATCTTCAATTAACTAGCAAAAACCAGAACTGAGTATGGCTCAAGTGGTAGAGTCCTAGCCATGAGCAAAAAAGCTAAGCAAGAGTGTAAGGCACTGAGTTGAAGTCGCAGTGCTGGCACAAAGAAAAGAAAAATGAGGTAGAGCTAGGTGTGGTAGTGCCTGCCTATAACTGCAGCACTCTAGAGGATGAAGCAGGAAGGAAGACCAGGGTTTGAAGCCAGCCAGGACTAACATGTGAAACTGTGCCTCAAAATACAAAATAAAATAAATAAGTAAAAATATAACAAACAGCAAGTGCTAAAATAAATAAATGGAACCAGCCCCATTCTGCCTTGGTTTCCCCACTCAAATGGGAGAACTAAGGATTCAAGAATACTGTGCGCGGGCTGGGAAGATGGCTCAAGTGGTAGAGTGCTAGCGTTGAGCTGAAGAGCTGAGGGATAGCGCCCAGGCCCAGAGTTCAAGGCCCAGGACCGGAGGCCCCCCCCAAAAAAAAAGAATACTGTGCGCCTCAGACCACCAGCAATTCAGCTCAACTAACATGAGATAGCCCCTGTATAACAACCTAAGCCAATAAAAATTAAAAATATTATAATTATATATTTACAATGCTAGGTGCCAGTGTCTTACACAAAAATCCCAGCTACCCCGGAGGCTGAGATCTAAGGACTGTAATCCAAAGCCAGCCTGGGCAAGAAAGTCTGTGAGACTCTTATCTCCAATTAACCACTAATAAGCAGGAAGTGGATGTGTGGGCTCAAGTGGTAAGAGTGCCAGTCTTGAGCAAAACAAGCTCGGGGACACTCTTGGGCCCTGAGTTCAAGCCCCAGGACTGCCCCCCCAAAAAAAACATTTGTTTATATATTTACAGAATAACCCTGGCAAGGGCTATATTGACACTGGGTGTGTGTGTTCATACTCTCACTTGGCTTTTACTCTACATCTGACTTTTTGCTGGTTAAATGGAGATAAGAGTCTCATGGATTTGTCTGCCGGGGCTGGCTTTGAACTTCAATCCTCAGATCTCAAACTCCTGAGTAGCTAGGATTACAAGCATGAGCCACTAGCACCCAGCCTGCACTACCTTTTGCACAGCTCTGTTGTATTCACGTGGGTAGGTCACCAGTAGAAATCCACACCAGATCCCAGACAGAGGCCTCTGCCATGGGGAACAGATCCCAGTTCCCAGTAACCGCCTGACTTAGGGAGGGGCCCTTGGCTGGCATCTCTACCACCGCTGAGTATCAGAAGGAAGCCTGCTGTCAGAGCAGAGAGAGGGGGACCAGGGCCCCCAGGCCTGGAACCCAGGAAGTCATCGCATGGGGGGCGGTGACTGAATGGAAGCTTGGGGCTCCTGACAAACGCTTTGACCCCAAAAGCTGCCAGGGCACAGGACCTGGGAGGCCCAGCAGACAAAGCAGACGCTGCAAGCGTGCAATCAGCAAACCGCGGCGTCCCCGCCTGGGGCCAAGTGACGCACTTTACAGAGTCCCAGGAGGCCCCCGGGGTGCTCACCCCAGACCACTATCCCGCGGCGTCCCCGCCTGGGGCCAAGTGACGCACAAGAGTCCCAGGAGACCCCCGGGGTGCTCACCCCAAAGGGCGGGAGCCCCTGACTGCCACCCGCAGGCACAGCTCCAATTCCAGACGAGCTGTCCAGAGGCATTCCACGGCAGTTTCCAGGATGGCTGTTGGGGGAGGAGGCGGGGGAGGGGGACCCCTTTCTATGAAGCTGGATCCCTTTCCTATCTCTGCCATGGCGGTCACTACACAGCTGCATGCCTCTGCTGGAGCTCACTCCATCTCCTCCACCTTGGATGAGTGAGCGTCACCTCCACAGAGATGAAGATGAAGATGCACATGCGCACATGTGCACACACACACACACACATCTTCAGTGCCTTTAGGTTTGTTGGCTTTGTTTTGTTTGTTTTGTCAGGCATGGGGCTTGAACTCTGAGCCTGGGTACCTTCCCTCAGCTCAAGGTAAGCACTCTACCACTTGAGCCACAGTGCCACTTCTGGTTTTCTGGTGGAGACAAGAGTCTCATGAACTTTCCTGCTTGGGCTGGCTTTGAACCACAATCCTCCAATTTCAGACTCCTGAGTAGCTAGGATGACAGGTGTGACTCACAGGCATCCAACTTATAAATTTTACTCCATGGATCTCCATGGCATGTATGAATGTATCCCAAGTTCCATAACCATTTCCTCACCAGTAGATATTTTACTTGTCTTCCTGCCTTTCACACTATCAGTAAACAGCCAGCATCCTTATCCACCTGTCTTGCCAGTCCTGGGGCTTGAACTCAGGACGTGGATGCTGTCCCTAAGCTTTTGTGCTCAAGGTTAGAGCTCTACTTTGGCCACAGCTCCACTTCTAGCTCAGGGAGTTAGTTGGAGATAAGAGACTCACAGACTCCTACCCAGGCTGGCCTCAAACCATGATCCTCAGATCTCAGCTTCTAGCTAGGATTACAGGTGTGAGAAGCAGTGCCCAGCTTCCATCTGTCTTTTTTTTTTTTAATCTGTCTTTTCTCTCACACAGTCGTGTTTCTCCAGCACAGCCGCCACAGCCACAGTAGAGGGCACACACCATCTTAGCTCTGCTAGAAATCAGCAGATGCTCCCTGGCTACCAAGTCAACCACAGCCCCAAGAGAGCCAGCCAGCAGCGGAGGCTGCCTCCCCCCTCACCACAGCAAGACACATCTGCCCTTTCCTCTCACTAAAAACCACCACCGCCAGACTGCGTGCACCACAGCAGCAGGACACTGGGACACTTACATTCAGGTCTACAGGAAGAGAAAGAAATCAGATTTAAAACCAATAAAATCCAGTATCTTCCACATGTATAATCCTTTAACAACAACAACAAAAACCCTTCTAGCTGGGTCCCAGTATTCACACCTATAATCCTAGTTACTCAGGAGGCTGCGATGGATTGAAGTTGGGAGCCAGCCCAGGCAGGAAAGTCCCTGAGAGTTTTTTGTTGTTGTTGTTTGTCGGTCATGGGGCTTGAACTCTGGGCCTGGGTGCTGTCCCTCAACTCTTCAGCTCAAGGCAAGTGTTCTACCACTTGAACCACAGCGCCATTTCCAGTTTTCTGGTAGTTTATTGGAAATAAGAGTCTCATGGACTTTCCTGTCTAGACTGGCTTTGAACTGTGATCATCAGATCTCAGCCTCCTGATTAGCTAATGTTACAAGTGTAAGTCACCAGCACCCAGCCTCCCTGAGACTTTTATCTCTAATTAAGCATTAAAAAGGCAGAAGTAGAGCTGTGGCTCAAGCGATAAAGTGCTCTCTGTGAGCAAAAGAGCCAAGTAAGAGTACAAGACTGGCTGGGAATGTGGCTTAGGGGTAGAGTGCTTGTCTAGCATGCATAAAGCCCTGGGTTCCATTCCTCGGTACCACATACACGGAAGAAAAAAAAAAGCCAGAAGTGGTGCTGTGGCTCAAGCTGTAGAGTGCTTGAGCAAAAATGCAGCTCAGGGACAGTGCCCAGGCCCTGAGTTCAAGCCCCAGAACAGGCAAAAAAAAAAATGTGGGCTGGGAAGATGGCTCAGTGGTAGAGCGCTTGCCTTGCATGCATGAAGCCCTGGGTTCAATTCCTCAGCACCACATAAGCAGAAAAAAGCCGGAAGTGGCGCTGTGGCTCAGGTGGTAGAGCGCTAGCCTTGAGCTGAAGAGCTGAGGGACAGCGCCCAGGCCCAGAGTTCATGCCCCCACTGGAAAAAAAAAAAGTGCAACACACACACACACATACACACACACACACACACACACACACTCCAGCTGACCTGACTCAGGAGCCCAGCTCTGAGGTGGCACTCAGAACCAGCTCCTCATCTGGGGACACTGTGTGCCCTTCACAGGCTTTGAGATGACTTGAAGGCGTGTGGGCAACCCTCAGTGGTCAAGCTGAGCTGCACTTTTGAAATGACACTGTGTGTGGGAAGGGGTGGGGGGGTCCATGCTTCAATCTACAAAACAGACAGTTCTGGAAGGGGCACTCTCCAAGCCCACGCAGTGACAGAGCCCAAGACTACGAGCTGGCCAAGCAGAATCAGCATAGCAACTCACCAGGTACATTGGGCTCCGGTTCTTATCCATGGCAGGAATGCCAGTGAGGACCTCGGCTAACACCTGGACAGAACAGAACTTGGAATTAGCACAGTCCACACACTCATGTGCAAGGTCAGCAGGATTATTTGGGCCGAGAGAAGCTTCTTCTCACTGAGAAAATGTCTGAGGCCCGGGCCAGCTGTGCCACCTGATGCAGACATACCACCCAACCATGGGAATGCCACCACACACCTCCAACTAAACATGCCATGTGGCAAGTCTCCTTAAGTGAGAGCAAAGCAAGAAGGAGGGGACTCAAACACTTAAGTATGTGTCTGGGCATGGTGGTACATGCCTGTAATTCCAGCTACTCAGGAGGCAGAGATAGGAGGATCACCGTTTGTGGCCATCCCAGAGAGAAACTGATAGCAAAATTATATCTAAAAATAAATAAATAAAAACAAAAAACCCTGAGCTGGGTGTGGTGGCTCATCCCTGTAATCCTAGCTACTCAGAATACTGAGATCTGAGGATCATGGTTCAAAGCCAGCCTAGGCAGGAAAGTCTATGAAACTCTTGTCTCAAATTAATCACACACACACAAAAAAACAAACCTGGAACTGGTACTGTGGCAGAGTGCTAGCCTTGAGCAACACCAAGCTCAGGGACAGCGTCCAGCCCGAGTTTGATCCCCGGACCGGCAAAAAAAAAAAAACGCCTAGCTGGCTGCTGGTAGCTGCCAGGCACCGGTGGCTCACATCTGTCATCCTAGCTTCTCAAAAAGCCAGAAATAGAGGTATGGCTCAAGTGGCAGAGGGTTAGCCTTGAGCAAAAAAGTTCAGGGAGGGGCTGGGAAGGTGGCTCAGTGGTAGAGTGCTTGCCTTGCATCCATGAGGCCCTGGGTTCGATTCCTCAGCACCATATAATCAAAAAGAAAAAAGCCGGAAGTGGTGCTGTGGCTCAAGTGGTAGAGCGCTAGCCTTGAGCTGAAGAGCTGAGGGACAGCGCCCAGGCCCAGAGTTCAGGCCCACAACTGGACCCCCCCCCCAAAAAAAGTTCAGGGACAGCACCCAGGGGCAGAGTTCAAGTCCTAGGCCTACTGATGTTTGTGTGCAGGCACATACACAGACACATGCACACACAAATCCACTTACAAAAGTTAAATCTAAGGGCTGGGAAGGTGGCTCAGTGGTAGTACTTGCCTTTCATGCATGAGGCCCTGAGTTCGATTCCTCAGCACCACATAAGCAGAAAAAGCCAGAAGTGGCACTGTGGCTCAAGTGGTAGAGTGCTAGTCTTGAGCTAAAGAGCTGAGGGACAGTGCCCAGGCCCAGAGTTCAAGCTCCATGACTGACAAAAAAATAAAAATAAATAAATCCACCATCCAGATGACCAGGGCCTGTGGCATTACTAACACGCTGGCAGTGGCCTGGGAGAGTTTGGGGGGAGGGGCGAGGGGGGGGATCAACTGTCCGTTGCCTCTGCCTTTGTCCCTGAGCCTGGATGGGCTGTTTATAGGAGTCATTAAAAATCAAGAAATAAAGCCCAGTGCTCCCCACCCCAGAGGGACCAAAGCTCAAAATCATAAGCACCCGTCAGGGCTGAGAAAAGGGCAGGGCGGAAGGAGACGAGGGCCGTCAGTGAGTGAATGGACAAATGAGCAGACAGATGGGTGAATAAATAGACAAATGAGAAAGTCAACTGTAAAGCCAAGGACTGAATTAAAAACAAGAAACAGGAAGAGTGAGGGTTTGAAGGCAGAGGCAAAAAAAAAGAAAAAAAAGGCAGAGAAATAAAGAAAGAAAAACACAGGGCAAAGTGCATCTTGGTGATAGAGAAGGTGCTCAGCATGTGCTGGGCCCTCGGTTCCATCCCCAACCCCAAAATAATAACAGTCTGCACATGCGCAGGCCATCCGCTCAGAAACTACCCCTCACTCTCTCTTTGTATCATCCCCCCACCCCCACCTTTTGGGGGGGCTAGTCTTAGGCCTTAACTCTGGGCCTGAGTGCTGTCCCTAAGCTCCTTTTTCTCAAGGCTAGTGCTCTACCACTTGAGCTATAGCACCGTTTTGGGTTTTTTCTGTGATTAATTGGAGATAGTCTCACTGAGTTTCCTTCCCGGGCTGGCTTTGAACTGCAATCCTTAGATCTCAGCCTCCTAGGGAGGTAGGATTACAGGCATGAGTCACCAGGGCCCGAATTCAGTTTTGTTTTGTTTTGTTTTGAGACTGGGTCTTGCCATACAGCTCAGGATGGCCTTGAACTTGTGATCCTCCTGCCTCAGCCTCCCAAGTGCAGCTAGCTGTAAAGGAGCAGCAGGAGGCTGAGTCAGCCCCGCAGGAAGCTGAACCTGGCACCCTGAGGAGTCAGAGGGGGCGCTGGGCAGGGGGCTGGAGTGGCACACATGAGCGCACAGGGACTGTGGTCACAGAGCAGAAGTTCAGAGTTCAGGACGGGAGAGGCAGGGAGAAGGCAAGGCCCGGGTGCAGCTGTCTGGGAAATTGGCGAGCTTTTCTGAGCTGAGTTTCCCTGGCTGGGCTCCGTGTGAATACAGATGCTGGCTGACAGGCTGACAAAGCCGGGTTCCATCTTCTCGTGACACTGGGAACTCCTGCATTCCCTCCTCTGCTCGGCTTACAAGGACCACAGCCTAGGGTCACTACCAAATTCACTCTAACTGCTCGCACTTAAAAAACAAAAACAAAACCATTTGACTTTGGTTGTGGACAGGAAGGCGTAGGGAAGGGGCCCGCATTCTGAGTGGAAGGATCGCTGGGTGGATGGGAAGGCCTCGGAGGAATGGACGGGCGTTGGACAAATGGCTGGATAGATGATCGCAAACAAGGACAAGTCAAATGTCTGTGGCTCACACCTGTAATCCTAGCTACTTCAGGAGGCTGAGAGCTGAGGACAGTGGTTCAAAGCCAGCTCAGGCAGAAGAAAGTCTGTGAAGCTGAGTACTAGTGGCTCACACCTACAATACTAGCTACGCAGGAGGCTGAGAGCTGAGGATCTCACAGCCATACAAAATAGGCACTGGAAGCTGGCACCTGCCTATAATCCCAACTACTCAGGAGGCTGTGATGGGAGGATCACTTGAGCCTATAAGTTCAAGACCAACCTGGATAACATGTTGAGATTCCATCTCAAAAAATAAGCACTGGGGAGGGAGGCTGGAGGGGTGGCTCAGTTGGTAGAGCACCAGACAATGAGCAAACATGGCTGCAGGTACCGAATTTGAGTCCTGGTCTTGGACCAAGAAAGAAAGAAAAGACTTGCTGGCAGTATGACTCAGTGATAGAGGGTTTGCCTAGCAAGCGCAAGGCCCTGAACTTAAACCTTGGCACAGAAAGAACAAAAGTGACAAAATGGTCCATGCAGATGTGGCTGTGCGCCCGTGGGCCGCCCCTCCGCCTCTGCTGGGCCCTAAAGCCACAGAGGAGCCGGGGCAGGTGGAGGGCGAGCAGCGCAGGAGCCCTTACAATTCCACAGCTGAAGATGTCCACTCGCTGGGTCAGCCGCCCCACCCTCACGAAGTCCTCGGGCAGGTAGGCCGCGGACGCCTGGAAGAGGCACGTCTTCATCAGGGTGTACCTGGACCTTCCGTCCCCAGGGCACAGGGCAGCCATGGGGTGAGCCAGCTTGGGGGTGAGGCTGTGGTCCAGCAGAACGTTGGAGCTGTGGGAAAGCAAGCAGCGGTTGTCATGGAGACTGTGGGAGGTCACAGGCCCTTTGGGGAGGGGGGCGGTCACTGAAGACCCTCAATGTGGAATTTCTGAGCCAGCCCTGAGAGGGGAAAGCAGAAAAGCTGAGGGACAGCACTCAGACTCTGAGTTCGAGTTCTAACACCAGTATTAAAAAAAAAAAAGCCAGGCGCCGGTGGCTCACACATGTCATCCTAGCTACTCAGGAGGCTGAGATCTGAGGATCATGGTTTAAAGCTAACCTGTGCAGGGAAGTCTGTGAAACTCTTATCTCCCATAAACCACTCAGAAAACTGGAAGTGGTGCTGTGGTTCAAGTGGTACAGCCCTTGCCTTGAGCTGAAGAGCTGAGGGACAGCGCCCAGGCCCAGAGTTCAGGCCCACAACTGACAAAAAAACAAAACAGCAAAAATAGAGTTGGAGGCATGGCGAGAGCACCAGCTTACCAAGTGCAAATCCCAATGCCAACACAAGATGACAGCCAGGAGAGGCGAGGGGAGGAGAAAAGCAAAGCGTCCGAGCGAGGGGAGGGCCGAGGCAGGCCAGCTTGCAGGCAGGCCCGGGCAGGGTCTACTCCTCTCACCTCTTGACATTTCCGTGGATGATGTCCAGGCTGTGTAGATGCTCAATGGCACGAAGCATCCCTGAGCAGATGCTGGCGCGCTGGGGCCAGGTGAGCGGGTCGGCGCCACCCTGCGGGAGAGAAGGCAGGGGGACACGGTGTCAGCGCACGGCCGGTCTGTGGAGTGCACAGCTAAGGTCTCTGAGCCTCCGCTTCCTTGGGTAGAACGTGGCGATGCTGGCGTGTTGGCTGAGGTACAGCTCAGTGGCAGAGCACTCATCTGGCATGGATACCAACTGGGTTTGGCCCCTCGCACCACAGAAAACAGCGTACAGGAAGCCTTGGTCCTCTGTTTTGGGGTACGGTGTGGGCCAGGTGAATGCAGCAGGTGTGCTGGCCGGATGCTGGGCAGCTGTGCTCCCTTGGGATGCAGACTCAGGCCTGGCAACCGCTGTGGGAGCTGCGAGGCTCCCATCCAGGGTCGCGCACAGCACGCAGAGACGGCCCAAGTGCTGCTCCCTAACTGGAGGTCACCTGCTTCTCTTCCTGACAGTGGCCCGCGCTTACCTGCGCCAGCAGTCTGTCCTGCAGGGAACCGTTCTCCATGTAGGCGTAGATCAGGCTGCAGAACTCTCGCCCCGCACAGAAGCCCCGCAGAGGTAATACGTTGGGATGGCAGCCTCTGAAACCAGGCCGCAGTGCAGGGTGAAGAGCAAGCGAGGAGCAGGTTGGCAAAGGCTGCCCGCCCCTTCCCTTCCCACCTCACCCCTGCACCCCAGGGCCACCAGTAACCTCCCATGTGCCTCGAGCATGCTTAGCAGCCTAAAGACCTCACCCTGCCTCCAGCGACGGAGGCTTAGAGGATGGAGGCTTTATCAAGGAGGCTGCCAGCTCCCAGACATCCCTGGACCCCCCCCCCCCCCACCAGGGTCAGCCTAGCTCTGACGTGAACTGTTCTCTGGCCACCATTTCCACTCCTCCTAGCTCTCCTTCTGCCTCTCAGGCCACTATTGCTGCGGTCCCTCCCCTCCGAGCCCCCCCCCCCCCCCCCCCCCCCCCCCCCCCCCCCCCCCCGTCACTTTTCTTTCTTTTTGCCAGTATTAAACTCAGGGCCTGGAACTCTTGCTTTCCCCACCCCCCAAGGCTAGTACTCTACCATTAGAGCCATTTCCAGCTTTTTGCTAGAGATAAGAGTCTCATGGACTTTCCTGCCCTGGGCTGGTTTCAAATCTCCACCCTTCGATCTCAGTCTCCTGAGGTGCAGGTGTGAGCCACCAGTGCCTGATCATTTGAGTTTCTATATGACACGATTCCAATGTGTTTTCCTAAGTCAACTTGGGTTCATAAAGTCCTATGTGAAGTTGGGTGCCAGTGGCTCACGCCTGTCATCTTAGCTACTCAGGAGGCTGAGATCTGAGGATCACAGTTCAAAGCCAGCCCGAGGAAGGAAAAAATCCGTGACACTCTTACCCCCAATAAAACACCAGAAAACTGGAAGTGGCGCTGTGGCTCAAGTGGTAGAGCATTAGCCTTGAGCTGAAGAGCTCAGGGACAGAGCTCAGGCCCAGAGTTCAAGCCCCACCACGACCAAAAAAAAAAAAAGCCCTATCTGACATCTGATTGTATCTGGAGGCCCAGGGTGGAGGGCGAGCACACTAGCACGCTCGGATCCCACCCCGTGATGCCACTGCCACCTTATGGAGCTGCACCAGGCCCTCACCAGATGCCACAAACACAGGCTCAGATTTCCCATCCTCAGAACAGGGAGCTAAATAACCCTCCATTCTTTACCAGCTCCCTACTCCGCAATATTCATTGGTAATTGGTAGCTACAGAAAGACTAAAGCAATCGATAACAGAGTGCCTGGCACCTAGCAGCACCTTCCAGGGCCCCGTGTGAGCAGCCGGCAGTGCTCCCCCAAGGGTGCTTACCTCAGGCAAACCTGCACTTCCGCCTGGAAGAATCTCTCCACGGACCCTGGACTCGAGCAGGCTGTCTGTGGACAAAGACGCAGGACCGTGAGGCCGAGCCTCTGCTGGGCAGCCTCCACCCAGGGTAAATCCCCACCAGGCTCGCTCACCTCTCTGAGCCTCTTGAAGACCCAGGGCATGCCATGCCTCTGCCCTCTGTAGACGTCAGCAAAGGTCCCCTCGCAGATCCTGTGGCTCTGGTCAAAGTTACAGGTTGCCTGGACCACGTCGGCTTCGCTCCAGAAGAGGCCGCCATCAGGGACGCTCACACGTGTTTCCTGCTGCGGGAAGGAGGTGCTGCCGTCCTGCGGGTTCAGAGGAAGAAGGGGCGGGCTCACTAGTGGAAATTTGCTTCCTATAGCTGCCTTGGAGACCGTGGAATACACAGCCACAAGAGGGGAGGGGAGGGCTGGGAAGGTGGCTCAGTGGTAGAGCGCTTGCCTTGCATGCATGAGGCCCTGGGTTCGATTCCTCAGCACCACATAAGCAAAAAGAAAAAAGCCAGAAGTGGCTCTGTGGCTCAAGTGGTAGAGCGCTAGCCTTGAGCTGAAGAGCTGAGGGACAGCACCCAGGCCCAGAGTTCAGGCCCCACGACTGGACCCCAAAAAAAAAAAAAGAGAGAGAGAGGGGAGGGGATCCTGCAGGGAGTGATAAAGATGACACACAGAGGCCCAAGTTCAAATCCCAGCTCTATCTGGAACTTGCTGTGTGACCTTGGCTGAGTTACTCAACCTCTCTGAACCTCCATTTCTTCAGCAAAAATAAAGATAAGCATGGGATCCTGGCAGATAATATTGATACAGCCAGGCATTTATTCCAGTGGGGTGGGAGCTGAGGGGACACGGCTGGCCCATGAACTGCCCTAGCGCACATGCAGGGACTGGGGTTTGGGGAGCAGGGTATACACTTATACAGACAAACCAATTCTCTACTCGGTTTTAGAGCTTGGTGCCTAATAGGAGCCTATAAAAAGAAATTCTAGCTGGGCACCGGTGGCTCAAGGAGGCTGAGATCTAAGGATCACAGTTCAAAGCCTGTGATCTAAGGATCACAGATCAAAGTTCAAAGAAATACTTATCCCCAACTAACCCACAAAAAGCCAGAAGCGGAGCCGTGGCTCAAGTGAGACAGGTCCAGCCTTGAGCAAAAAAAAAAAAGCTAAAGGGCATCACTCAGGCCCTGAGTTCAAGCCCCGGGGTACCAGCACTAAAAAGCTATATTGGAGGCGTGGCTCAAGTAGCAGAGCACCAGCCATGAGCAGAAATAGCGGAGGGAGAGCTCTAGGCCCTGAGCGGAGGGCAGGTTCACAGGGCGTGCGTGCGTGCGTGCGTGCGTGCGTGCGTGCGTGCGTGCATGCGTGCGGCCCGGGGGCGGAGCGCGGCCCAGCCGGGAGCAGGTTAACGGGGATGGGTGTTTGGGGACGGCCGTGACACTGGGGAGCAGGGCTGGAGAGGCGTTACCTTCAGACCCGGGGAGGCAGGGGAGGAGGCAGGGAGGCCGGCCTTCAGGGAGCCGGGCGTGGACTCCTGGGAGGGCGGGGAGCGCGAGGCCGGCTGCTGCGGGGCGTTGGCTGGGGCGCGCGCTGGAAGGAGGAGGAGCGTGGTCAGTGCGCAGCAGGCGCCTGGACGGAGGGGAGGGCAGGG
>NW_012267228.1:3210900-3213038 GCF_000151885.1 Dipodomys ordii
CAAGGCTAGCGCTCTACCACTTGAGCCACAGCGCCACTTCCGGCTTTTTTCTTTTTGCTTATGTGGTGCTGAGGAATCGAACCCAGGGCCTCATGTTGTGCCCTTTTTTTTTTTTAAACCATCCTTCATTGCTTTTCCTAACTTTGGGTCTTATGCATTGGGTGGGATATCCTTATAAAAAACAGCTTCATGGCTGGGAAGGTGGCTCACATGCCTCGCATGCATGAAGCCCTGGGTTCGATTCCTCAGTATCACATACACAGAAAAAGCTGGAAGTGGCGCTGTGGCTCAAGTGGTAGAGTGGTAGCCTTGAGCAAAAGCAGCTCAGGGACAGCGCCCAGGCCCTGATTCAAGCCCCAGGACTGGCGAGAAAAAAAAATCATTTCCTTAAATAAGTTTGCTTTAAGTAAGAAAACAAAATCAATGACATGAAGTCTACCTGGGTGCAGAAAGGCGTCGGGCCTGGCTGGCTGCCCCTGCCGCGGCTTGCCCTGGCCGCTCCTCGCGGGATCCGGCCCCGGCTGCACAGCCCCGGGGAAGCCGGGCAGGGGGGGGATGCTCTCCAAAACCGGATTCCCTGAAAGCAAGGCACAAACAGGCAGTTATTGTTTCCTGAAGTAAACCAGCCACGGAACCGGAGAGCCAGGAAGTCAGGGCCTGGGTTCTAATCCTGTCCTTGGCCACGAGTTCCAAGTGTGCTAGGAGGTCTTCCCTGGGCGGGGCCAGGCCTGTCCATCTGCACCGCAGGGACTGGCGCGGACAGTCCCCCGTGGGGTCCGCCTTCCGGCCTTCTGCATGTGGTGCCACACACCCCTGGCTCCCATCGCGACAGTGCCAGCACACACCCTGGCTGTCTCCCTGCAGCACACACCCGAGTCTTTGTCCACAGGAACATGGAGGTTGCAGGCTGTACAAGCCACCCCTGTGAGGAGGGCCAAGGGAGCTTTTATCTACTGACTTTTCATTCTTGGTAAAGTCCAGCTCATTCTTCTCTCTTCTTCCCACGGTGTCCCGCCCCAGGCACTGAGATTCACCAATGGGCAGGGCCGCAGCCCTGGAGTGAGCATGATTAACACCCTCCCTCCACCCCCCCCCCACACACACACAGGAAGCACCTAGTCATTCAGGGCTACCAAGCCACAGCTGTCAGCTGACAGCCCAAGGTCATTTCCTGAGAAAACCCCTTTCGGGGTATTTTGGGTTGAGATGAGGCTTTTAAGGTAAACAATAAATCCTGGGGAGAAACAAAGCCCGGGGCTCCAATGGTAGAGCACTTCTGTGGGGGTGGCCAAGGCCCTGGTTCCATTCCCCCAACCACCAAAAGGAACAAATAAGTAAACGGAGGTGTTGCGGCTCACACTCTCTCTTTTAAGCCTAGCATGCCAGGCAGAGATGAGAAAGATCGAGGTTCTGATTTCAGCCCTGACCCAGCTTGTATAACACTGAGACTGTAGCCCCTGTAGGGCTCACAGGGGAGGGACATTAGGACTGTGATTTGAACTCAGAACCTTCCCTTGCTAGGGAGCTACTTGAGCTCCCACAATTTTTTTCCCCAGTTCAAGTCCTGGGGTTGGAACTTAGGGGCTAGACATTGAGGTGCTGTCCCTTAGCGGTTTCACTCACGACTGGAGCCCTCCCACTTGAGCCACGGCTCCACTTCCTGTTTTATTTTGGTGATTAATTGAAGAGGTTCCTGTACTTTCAAAGCCAGGCTGGCTTTGAACAAGATCCTCAGATCTCAGCCTCCTGAATAGCTAGAAAGACAGCCATGAGTCCCTGGACGCTGTCCCTGAGCTTCTTTTGCTCAAGGCTAGCATTTTACCACGTGAGCCACAGCGCCACTTCTGGCTTTTTCTGTGTATGTGGTGCTGAGGAATCAAACCCAGGGGCTTTGTGCATGCTAGGCAAGCACTCTACCACTAAGCCACATTCCCAGCCCTGAGATTTTTTTAAATCTTCAATGAACTCTCAAACTAAGCTAGAAGTGGCACAATGACTCAAGTGGCAAAGTGCTAGCCTTGAGCAAAAAAGCTCAGGAGGAGCGCCCAGGGCTGGCACACACAGTTCAAGCCCAGGGCTGGCACACACAGTTCAAGCCCAGGGCTGGCACACACAGTTCAAGCCCAGGGCTGGCACAC
>NW_012267228.1:3217228-3225138 GCF_000151885.1 Dipodomys ordii
CCCCGGTGAAAAAAAGCCATGCCACGCCCCGAGAGCGGCAGGGACCCAGCTCAACCAGCTCAAGGGGAAGAGAAATAGGATTGGGGAAGAGAAATGAGAAAGGTACAGGCAAAACAGGAATGCTGGGGTCTAAGGAAAGTTCCAGTCAGAGGCCAAGGGGGAAGACACCCCTAGCATTTCCCTGGACTGAACTGCCCCTCAGCTCAGCCCCTGTGAAAGAACTCAGGAGGGCTTTGAGTCAACAGCCACCTGGTGCTGGTCTTGGCCCAGGCTTCCTGGGGCCCAGAAGGGCTCCACGGTCTGCGGAGGCCCCACACTTTCAAAGTGTCAAGTGCTGTGGTGTTTGCTACCCTCAGATGGTTAATGAAGACTTCCCCAGATTAGTGTCAGTGGGTTGTGACGGCAATGGTGGAGGGGGGGCATGATGCAATCCCTGCACTTCTCTGCTTTCAGGCTTTGTGGTCCAAACCGCCCCCCACCCCACCCCCACCCCCCACCCCGCCTCCTCCCCTCCCTGCCAGGCTGCTGACCCAGATCTTCACCCAGATCTGCCTTCTCTCCACTCCCCTGCCTTCCTCTCATGACTGGCCTTTCCTGATCCCTCTGCCCTCTTTCTGGTTGGCCATCCTCTTGGCCCATTTAATTTCAGAATTACTTACTTCTTTCCCCATTAACCATCTTCTCACAAGACTATGGTCTCTCTCAGGGCAGAAGCCTTCCAAATCCTCAAGTGTTTCTGGTTTTTTCCTTCCTTCCCTCCCTTCTTCCTTTTTCTCTTTCTTTCACTCTCCCTCTCTTCTGCCTGCCTGCCTTTCCTTCTTTCTTTCGTTCTTTTTCTAGTATTAGGGCTTCAGCCCAGGGCCTCATACTCTTGCATACCTTTTTCACTCAAGGCTGGCACTTTACCCCTGAGCCACAGCTCCACTTCTGGCTTTTTGGGCTCCTGGATTTTCCTGCCACAGCTGGCCTCAAACCTCAGTCCTCAGATGTCAGCCTCCCAAGTAGCTAGGACTGCAGGTGTGAGCTACTGGCTCCTGGCTTCAGCCTGGAATTTTGTGTTCAATTATAAATGGACCTTTCTGCCTGGGCTGGGCTTGAACCATGATTCCCCAGGTCCAGTTTCCTGAGTAGTAAGGAGCCTCTGGCACCTGGCTCCCCTACCTTTTTGTCAATTAAAAGACTGAAAAGGCTGGGGGTACAAGTGGCTCTTGCCTGTAATCCCAGCTACTCAAGAGGCTGAGATCTCAGGGTCATAGTTCAAAGCCAGCCTGGGCAAGAAAGTTTGTGAGACTCTGGCTCCAATTAATTGCCAAAAAGCCAGGAGTACAACTGTGGCTCAAGTGGTAGAATGCCAACCTTGAGTGAAAAAAAAACTCAGGGACAAGCACCCAGGCCCTGAGTTCTAGCCCCAGGACCCCCACTAGAAACGAATTCACAAACAAACAATAACTACATGTATGTGTTTCAACCTGGAGAAGGCTTCGAGGCCAGGCCCTGCCTAGCTCGCCCACCCTCGGCGCGGCAAGAGGCTGGCGCCGCCGTACCAGGCCCAGGATGCTCACCTTGCAGGACGATGCTGGCGGCGCGGTAGAGCTGCAGATGGCACAGCAGGTCCAGCAGCTGCTGCACCGTGGCCTGCCGCATGCCCCACCACCACAGCAGCTCCCGGGTGATGCTGGTGCCCTGCACGCGCTCCAGGGACCGCAGCTGGCGCAACTGGGTCACATCCGTGACCACCAAGGAGGCTGTGGGATGGAGAGGATCCGCTTAGCATGGGTGGGCAGCAGCTCCAGGACAGGATCCCACGCTGGCCCACCCAGCCCTCCCCGCAGCCCGGGGGCATAGCCACGTGGGGGTGGCTGCTCCAGAGCGGAAGAAGGCAGCCGGGGCCCCGGGGCAGAGGCATCCCCGGGGCAGAGGCGCGGCCTGGCGCTGAGCGAGGCAGGAGGGCACTAGAGGAGCAGGTGTCACATCCAGGGCTCAGCCCGCCCAGGCAAGGCTAGGAGGATATACCCCTGCCCTTTCCCTTGGGAGTCTGGCTTCCCAACCAGGTTGGGAAACTCAGATTGGAACTGATGGAACCGCTGGTGAAGGAGCCAGGCCCGTGGGCGCCCTGCCACCCTCACAGGGCCGAGACAAGGCTCCAGGGAAGTCCCGCCCCTCTCTGAAGTACTGAACAAAGTCGGCAGGGAACTACACCCCCACCCCCCACCCCCCGGCTCACGCCTGTCATCCTAATCACTCAGGAGGCTCAGATCGAAGGACTGTGGTTCAAAGCCAGCCCAGGCAGGAAAACGAGACTCTTACCTCCAGTTAGCCATAAACAGCTGGAAGTGACCATGAGTGCTAGTCTTGAGCACACAAGCTCAGGGACAGCACCCAGCCCTGTGTTCAAGCCCTAGGACCAACATAAAACCAGCAAAAACCCAGAAAACACAACAAAAAGCAGGCTTTTTACCTTCTTGCCTGGGATGGCCTCTACTTGCCAAAGTAGAGGTTTTTTTCTTTTTTTTTGGTCGGTCGTGGGGCTTGAACTCTGGGCCTGGGCTCTGTCCCTCAGCTCTTCAGCTCAAGGCGAGCGCTCTACCACTTGAGCCACAGTGCCACTTCCGGTTTTCTGGTGGTTTATTGGAGATAGGAGTCTCACAGTCTCTCCTGCCTGGGCTGGCTTTGAACTGCGATCCTCAGATCTCAGCCTCCTGAGTAGCTAGGATTACAGGCATGAGCCACCAGCGCCCGGCTAAGTAAAGGTTTTTTTCTAATAGACCAACAGGTCAAAGACCTTCTTAAGTGTTTAGTTTGGTCTGTACAGGGGCTTGAATAAGGGCCTCACACTTCCTACTCAGACACTCCACTACTGGGGCCACACCCGAAACCCCCAAAATAAATACTTTTTTTTTTTCAGTCATGGGGCTTGAACTCTGGGCCTGGGCGCTGTCCCTCAGCTTTTCAGCTCAAGACAAACGCTCTACCACTTGAGCCACAGCGCCACTTCTGGTCTTCTGGTGGTTCATTGGAGATAAGAGTCTCATGGACAAAAAAATAAGAGTCTCATGGACTTTCCTGCCTGGGCTGGCTTTGAACCGTGATCCTCAGATCTCAGCCTCCTGAGTAGCTACGATGACAGGCGTGAGCCATAGGCACCCGGCAAAATAAATAATTTTTTTTAAATGATAAAGCTAGCCGGGCGCTGACAGAGCACTGGCCTTGAGCTGAAGAGCTGAAGGACAGCGCCCAGGCCCAGAGATCAAGCCCCACAACTGACAAAAAAAAAAAAAAAAGATAAAGCTTGGGTTCCAGGATTTTGGAACTCATGATGGGATCCATGTGAACATCAAGTCATTCATTCATCCGTTCATTCATTCACTCAGCAAAGTCCAGGCCCTGGACAGCTCTGAAGATTCTGTCAGGAAATGTAAGCTGAGGCAGGGAGGCGATGGGAAGCCGGGCGATCTCCTGAGAGCCCCAGGGAGCTGCAGGCCAGGGAGGGCGGGCGGGAGGGAGGGAGGGCGGGAGGGACACCATCTGATGGATGGATCAGAGGGATGAGGAAGAGCTGTCACAGGCTCCACAAGTGCCCTGTGGGAAATGGAAAGTTCCAGAGTTGCAGCTTTAGTCACTGGAAACCCCAGGCCAGACTCCTGGCCAGTGGGAAGTGATGTCAGTGGGACAGCGGACAGGAGTTGTTTTCACCCTGGAGTGGAGGACTGAGCAGAGAGGAGGCCCCTCCCCTCTGCCAGCTACCTGGGCGGGCGCTCAGGGCCTCACCCTGGAGACAGAGACCGGCCCAGGGCTAGGCTGGTGGCCACCCAGCCACCTTCTTCCAAGGAGAAACAGGAAGTGAATGGAGGGGGCTCCCAGTGCGACAATTTAGTTCCTTTTTTTTTTTTTTTTTGGTGATAATGGGGCTTGAACTCAGGGCCAAGGCAGGCACTCTACCATTTGAGCCATGCTACCAGTTCTCTTTGGCTTTAGTTATTATTTTTTTTGAGGGGAACAGAGTTTCACATCGTTTGCCCAGGCTACCCTAGACGGTGATCCTCTTACCCATGCTTCCTGCCTAGCTGGGGTTCTACAGGCACACACTACTGTATGTGGCTTATTGGTTCAGTTGGGATGGGGGAGTGAGGAGCTCTAGCTAGCTTTCTGCCCTGGTTGGTCTGGAACTATGATACTCTTGATCTTCACTTCCCAGGTCTGGGACTATGTCTAGAATTACAGATACATCTTTTTTTTTCTTTTTTTTTGCCAGTCCTAGGGCTTGAACTCTGGGTCTGGGTGCTGTCCTTGAGCCTCTCTGCTCAAGACTGGTATTCTACCACTTAGGCCATGGATCTACTTCCAGCTTTTCTGATGACTAATTGGAGATAAGAGTCTCACAGATGGGCTGGGAAGGTGGCTCAGTGGTAGAGCGCTTGCCTTGCAAGCATGAGGCCCTGGGTTCGATTCCTCAGCACCATATAAGCAAAAAGAAAAAAGCCAGAAGTGGCGCTGTGGCTCAAGTGGTAGAGCGCTAGCCTTGAGCTGAAGAGCTGAGGGACAGCGCCCAGGCCCAGAGTTCAGGCCCCATGACTGGCAAAAAAAAAAAAAGACTCTCACAGACTTTCTTGCCTGGGTTGGGCTTAAACTGTGATCCTCAGATCTGAGCCTTTCGAGTTACTAAGGTTACAGGTGTCAGCCATAGGTGTCCAGCCAGACATCTTAACCTATTAACTCATCCCCTTGAGACAAGGTCAGGACAAGACAGAAACTTCTTAGGGGCTCAGTGTGTCGGGGCGCCTGTGGAGTCACAGCTCCTTCCTCAACACAGACCTGTCATAACTGGCCATCGTGGAACATTCGGAAAACGGAAGCACCCAAGACAAGGGCTGGTTCTCTGAGTCTCCTGTTCCCCACATTTTGCTATAGATACAAAAGCATGAGTGTGTGTGTGTGCGCGCACACGTGTGAGCGCGCATATGTTAGTTTGGACCTTAACTGTCCTCAAAAGCCCGAGTTAAAGGCTTGCACCAGAACTCAGTGCTGTTGTGATGTAACGTCTGCTATGTCCATGTCTGATTCCTAAACGCTCCCACCTGTAATCCCAGCTACTTTGGGAAGCTGAGATCTGAGGATGCCAGTTCTAAGCAAGCCTGGGCAGAAAAGCCCATGAGACTCACTCCAGTTAAGCAAAAAGGCAGAAGCAGAGCTGTGGCTCAAGTGACAAAGTGAAAAAGTTTCTGTGAGTGAAAAAGTCAAGTGAGAGTAGAAGGCTCTGAGTTCAAGCCCAAGTACCGGCACAAAACAAATAGAAACAAAACAAAAGCCAGGCGCCGGTGGCTCACGCCTGTCATCCTGGCTACTCAGGAGGCTGAGATCTGAGGATTGAGGTTCAAAGCCAGCCCGGGCAGGAAAGTCCAGGAGACTCTTATCTCCAATAAAATCCCAGAAAATAAAACAAAAAACGGAGTGGGGCTATGGCTCAAGTGGTAGAGCACTAGCTTTGCAAAAGGGACTCAGGAACGGCGCCCAGGCCCAGAGTTCAAGCTGCAATGTACACAATGCTTGGAACAATGCTAAATGAGGGTTTCCACAATGTGTGACCACTGACAGCCATGCCCTGGGGGGGGGGAGGCAGGGGACTGTGGGGGGGGGAGTGGCATTAAGGGCCTAGAGACCATACACTGCTCCATGACTGTACAAAAAACACTGCGTGTGTGCTCTTCATGAGGGTGGCTGTGTGCAGGGCCTCCTTCAGGAGTTTGCAACTCCAACTGGGCTGATATGGAGAGAATGAGGAGGCTACCACAGGAGGCTGAAGCAGGGAGATCCTGAGTGTGAGGACAGCCATCCAGTGAGACCTTGCCTCAAAGAAACACACAAGAACTAAGCATATGCCTGGAAGTAAAAATGTCCATCAAAGAGAAGCAACGTGGGGCAGACAGATAGGCAGGCACTTCGCGCGTGCCGATGCGCCGATGCTCGTGTACTGCTACGCAGGGCCCCAGCCCTTATTTTTTTCTATAGAGTCTCCTTTTTGCCTGAGCCTCATGCCTAGACAGCCAGCTGGCTCTTGGAGGCTTCCCCTCCTAGCTGCGATGACAGAAGCCCCCTCCCTCCGTATTATCCCATAGAAGTGGAGTCACATGGGCCTTTCTGCCCAGGCTGGTCTGGAACCTTTAATCCTCCCAATAGCCTGGGATGATGGACAAAAACTACCATGCTCACCTACTGGCTGAAAAGGAAGTCTTGCAAGTAATGCACTCTCCCGACCTCAGCTTCCCACATGCCTAGATCACAAGGCCTATGGCTTACTGGCTTTAAAAGGGCTTTGGAGGGGTTGGAGGTATGGCTCAGTTGGTAGAGAGCTTGCCGATCAGTGAAAGCATTAGATACCAAGTTCAAGTTTGACAGAAAAAAGGGGGGAGGGGTCAAAACTTCAGCCCTGCTGATGCCATCAGCCAGGTACTGGCCTCGGTGGGGGCCTGTCCTGCATGGGTAGACACTGCTGTTCATTTCCTCTAAGGTGCAACAGTCAGAAATAGCTCCTTGAGACCCTGACCAAGAACCACTAGGTTAGAGTAGATATTCTGTTCCACCCACTTGATGAGGATTGAACCCAGGGCCTTCCACATGCTAGTCAAGTCCTCTACATCTCCCAGCCTTTGTATACATACATACGTATGTACATACACACATACAGGTATATATACATATATGTACATACACACATATACATATATACACACCCGTAAAGGTATGTATTTATTTGTTCAGACCGTATTAACAACACATACATATTAGTTTTATATTCTTTATTCTGTTTTGTCTTTTGAGATAGGATCTCACTATGTATCTATCCCAGGCTGGCCTAGAACTGCTCTCCATCCTTGAGTCTCCGCCTGCCCAAGTGCTGGAAATGTACAGAACTGTACCATCATGCCCAGACTTCATTCTCTTGCTTACTTTTAAACTGTACGTATATATTATATTTTTTTATAAACGTCTTACTTGATCATTTGTTTTCTTTGTTCTTTTCATTTTATGGTACTGAGAATGAAATTCAGTATTATTAGCTGGGCACGGGTGGTTCCTACTGAATTTCCAGCTACTCAGGAGATTGAGATCTGAGGATGATGGTTCAAAGCCAGCCTGGGCAGGAAAGTTCATGAGACTCATCTCCAATTAACCACCAAAAAGCCAGAAATGGGAGCTGTGGCTCAAGTGGTAGTAGGCCGGCCTTGGGTGGAAAAGCCCAGGGACAGTGCCCAGGCCCTGAGCAGAGGGGCCAGCCCCAGGGCCAGCGCACAGGCACATGTACACACACGTGTGCACACACACACACACACACACATTCTCTCTCTAAGGTGCTTGGAGGAAGCACAATTACGGGCTCCGCTTCACAAACTGGGACCAGTCCTGGGAGCAGAGGCCCTAGGGGCGGAGGCCCTGGGAGCGGAGGCCCTGGGGGCGGAGGCCCTGGGAGCGGAGGCCCTGGGGGCCGGGCGCAGGTGGGCGCGCGCCCTCACACAACCACGGGGCCAAACAAACAGGAAAAACGTCACAGGCCACAATGACGTGCATTCTGATGGAACCAAGGGCCGGGTTCGAATCCCGCCGCGCCGCCCTTCGCCGTTCCGGGGTAGGGAAGGCCTGGCGTGGCCGGCGGGCCGGGGCCGGGGAGGGGGCCCCCGCAGGGCCGGTCCCACTCTGGACAGGCGGGGCCCGGACCCGGGGGATCGCAGGGCCGGGCCGGCCGGGGCCGGGCCCGCACTCACCGAACCGCATCCAGTCCCACTCGCTCAGCGTGTCCATGCTGCGGCACAGGTCGTCCAGCACCCAGGAGGGCAGCTGGTAGATGTAGCAGGCCATGGCGGGGCCGCGGCGACTGAGCCCGCCCGCGGCCGCTCGGGCTTCGCCACCGAGGGGCG
>NW_012267228.1:3227648-3249857 GCF_000151885.1 Dipodomys ordii
TGCAAGGCAAGCGCTCTACCACTGAGCCACCTTCCCAGCCCCATTGTGCTTACATTTTCTTATGGCGACATTTCATTTTTTTTGGTCAGTCGTGGGGTTTGAACTCTGGGTCTGGGTGCTGTCCCTGAGCTCTTCAGCTCAAGGTGAGCACTCTACCACTTGAGCCACAGTGCCACTTCTGTTTTTCGGGTGGTGAATTGGAGATGAGTCTCCCAGACTTTCCTGCCTGGCTGGCTTTGAACTGCAATCCTCAGATCTCAGCCTCCTGAGTAGCTAGGATTACAGGCACGGCCAGTCATGACATTTCATTTGTATAATAAAACTAACATGATGCTAAATTTTAAAAAGAAAACACAACAAAATCTGGGGCTAGAAATAGAGACTTAGAAGGAGGCTCATCATTCATTGTCAGTTTTCAAAACTCTCAAAAGAAAGAACCAGGATAAAACACAGAACATCTTGTTCCTTTTACTTAGCACCATTTAATGTATTAAAGGAAAGCTCTAAAATTAAAAAAAAAAAAACCCTCAAAACAGGAAAACAAGTCTCTTAAGAACAGTTCACATAATACATTCACAGGATTCCAAATGAAAGGCATACAATTCCTGCCCTAGGTTTTCAACCTCCCTTGTCCAACACAAAAACAATTTAAACCACAGATTTTTGACAAGATAAATTGAAACTCTTGTTTAAATACAAAAACAGGATTTTCCTGTTGCAGTTTTTTTTTTTGGTAAGAGTCCGAGACACTCTGTAACCCAGGCTAGCTTTGCACTCACAATCCTCCCTCAGTAGTATTGTGTGTGTGCGTGCGTGTGCGTGTGCATGTGCGTGTGTATGTGTGCGTCCACATACTGGTTTTGGGATTTGAACGGAGGGCTTAGGCACTGTTGCTGATCTTTTTTGCTCAAAGCTAGTGAATGCTCTACCACTGGAACCACTGCTCGCTTCCAGTATTTATGCTAGCTAACTGGAGATAAGGGTCTCCTGGACTTTCCTGCCTGGTCTGGCTTTGAAACAAGATCCTAGATCTCAACCTCCTGAGTAGACAGAATTGCAGATATGAGTCACTGGTGCCTGGTTTAAAATGGTTTCTAATAGCCAATTCATGCTATCAATGTTGAAAAGAAGGACTGAAGTTGGACTCTGAAAAGTTAATGGGGAACTGGACAGTGTTTCACTCACTTTACTTTGATGAGTGTTGCACCTAGAATAATTTGCCCAGAAATAACTCACCACTAATTATAAAAGAAAACCATTTGTATTTATGAAAAGCTTATAACATGGGAAAATTGTTACAAAGTTAAAAGATTAAAAAATCATTGTACACTGTGTGATCTCAACCAAGTAAAACCAACCAATCAAAATATGCCCTACAATAGGCTGAAAGAAAAAGAGTACAGAATACAAACAATAGTTGTACTTAGGTAGCAAATCTGCTATGATCCTTCTCTTTTTGGCAACAGGGTTTCTCTGTGTTGTGCAAGCTGGTCTCATATTCAAGATCCTCTGGGCCCTTTCGGCCATGCCTCTCCATCCTGCACTGCGGGGGCAGCAGTTCCAGACCATTTTCCCAAACAATGGAGCAAAGAGCAGAATGTTCAAAAACAGACCAAGATATACAAAGTGGCGAACACCATCACTCTGGCTATTCATCTGACTTTGACACTACATCACAGTCTTCTGGGCAGTATTCTCCAGTCAGTCCTTTGTTTTGTTTTGTTTTTGTCAGTCGTGGGGCATATACTCTGGGCCTAGGCACTGTCCCTCAGCTCTTCAGCTCAAGGCTAGCGCTCTACCATCTGAGCCCCAGCGCCACGTCTGGCTGTTTCTGTTTATGTGGTGCTAAGGAATCGAACCCAGGGTCTTATGCATGCAAGGCAAGCACTCTACCACTGGGCCACCTTCCCAGCCCTCCAGTCAGTCCTTCACATATAGATTCTAAGGAAACAACTGCTAAAAAACAAGTATGAGATAACCAAGTGCGTTAGCAAGAAACAAAGCCCTAAGGCTGTACACCAAACAAAAAGGGCAGCCGAATGGAATTTTGCTCCCAGAGTCTCAATAGAGAGCCACTGTGGAACAATCCTCATCTTTTTACAAAACGCTTTCTCAAAGACAACCACAAATCAATGACATGCAGAATGAAGTATGCAAACTCCAGGTCAAGTCAGCTGAGCTGCTAAAAGAAAATAAGGCTGTGAAAAAGCTTCAGTACAAACAGGAGAAAGCTCTGAATAAGTTTGAAGATGAAAATGAAAGTGCTCGACTTACACTTTGCCATAAAGATGAGATTATAGTACTCAAAGAAGACAACAAAATCTCAAGAGAAAAGGCAGCCATAGAGAACAGATCCAACTGTTTAGGATGAACTAATGAACTATTTAGGACAAAATTTTCCTCACAAGAACTGAAAATGATCCCAAAAGCCAGACTCCTGCCTACATGAGATGATTTGGTGAAGAAGCAGCTAAGTTCAAAATAGATGACACCAAGAGAAGAATTAAGAAACTTTCAAAAAACTTTGAGCTGAGTTCTAACAGTTTTCAACGTCAGCTGCTTGCTGAGGACAGGAAAAGGACCTATGAGGGTCACAATAAAAACAAAGTTCTACAAAAGGAACTACAATGGCTGTACCACCAACAAAAGGAAAAGCAGCGAGAACTGCAGACTATATATATATATATATATATATATATTTTTTTTTTTTTTTTTCCTAGTCGCCGGGCCAAGTCTTCTCCAAGAAAGAAAAAGAACTTGTTCCAACAAAGAATGAGCCAGGAATCCCCAGAGCAAGAGGAACACAGGAAGCCAAGGTTCTGCCTTCACCATAGAGAAAGAAGAACCAAGGGGAGCCCACTGTGAAGCAGGAGAAGGCAAAGCTGGTGAATGAATGAGCGAGAGAAGAGGTTGACAAAAAGCAAGATGAAAAGATGCAAATAACAAGCCGGCGCTGAAAGAAGCTAATTCTGTAGAAGATGAAATTGTAAGAGGTAACACTGAGATGACTAATTTTCACTTGAATATTAAAGGATTTGAATACAGTAAAAAGTGAAACTGAAGATGCTCTGGCCTCCGCTCTCCACTGCAGGGTCTGCGGTCACCACGATGGCTCAGCAGTGATCCTCCTCCTCTACTTTTTTTTTTCTTTTCTGGGGGCCAGTCCTGGGGCTTGAACTCTGGGCCTGGGCACTGCCCCTAAACTTCTTTTTGCTCAAGGCCAGAGCTCTACTACTTAAGTCACAGTGCTGCTACTTCCAGCTTCTTCTGAGTATTTATTGGAGATAAGTCTCACAGACTTTCCTGCCTGAGCTGGCTTCAAACCGCAATTCTCAGATCTCAGCCTCCTGACTAGCTAGGATTACAGGTGTGAGCCACCAGGGCCCAGCTCTTTCTGTATTTTGGGGGAGGGGGGTGGAGGGAGGAATGTGTTGGAAATTAGGTCGCTAGGCTAACATTCTACTACTGAGCCATATTACTCATCTTTTGTTAAATTTATTTTTTGATTTAGTCTTACGCTTTTGCCAGGGCCACGTTAAATAAGGACCCTACATTTTCAGAGTAAATAGGTGCATCATCATGCCCAGCCTGGTTTTGTTTTTGTTTGCCTATCCTGGGGCTTAAACTCAGGGCCAGGGTGATGTTCTTGAGCTTTTGTGCTCAAGGCTAACACTCTACCTTTTGCGCTACCATTCTACTTCCAGCTTTTTGCTGGTTAATTGGAGATAAGAGTCTCACAGGCTTTCCTGACTCGAGTGGCTTTGAACCACGATCCTCACATTTCAGTCTCCTGAGTAGCTAGGATTACAGGTGTGAGCCACCAGTGCCAAGCTATTTTCTTTTAAACTATTATTTAAGGGCAGGGAAGGTAGCTCAGTGGTAGAGTGCTTGCCTCACATGCGTGAGGCCCTGGGTTCATTCCTCAGCACCACAAAAGCAGATAAAGCATGAAGTGGTGCTGTGGCTCCAGTGGTAGAGTGCTTGCCTTGAGCTGAAGAGCTGAGGGACAGCACCCAGGCCCAGAGTTCAAGCCTCACGACCGACAACAAAAAAAAAACTATTATTTATAAAATATCTAATATTAAATACTGAATCTGAATTACTAACTTTGAAACTAACTTGAAAGAAAAACCATGTACACTCATAAAACTGTAAAACAAGCTGGGCGCCAGTGGCTCACGCCTGTAATCCTAGTTACTCAGGAGGCTGAGATCTGGGAATCACGGTTCAAAGCCAGCCGGAGCAGAAAAAGTCTGTGAGACTCTTATTTCCAATAAACTACTCAGAAAACCAGAAGTGGCGCTGTGGCTCAAGTGGTAGAGCACTAGCCTTGAACTGAAGAGCTGAGGTACAGCGACCAGGCCCAGAGTTCAAGCCCCACGACCGACAAAAAACAAACAAACAAAACACTGTAAAACATCCTACCTTACTAAGGAGTAATTGGCCCAAGTGGAGGGGAGACCAGGTCCTGTTAATGCAAATGCTGAATCACAGTGAGTCTGAGGGAAGAGGAATGTAATTGGAAGCCAGCCTGAGGTTACACAGAGCAATCTTGTTGCATAAACAACCAACATCTAGCTTATAGTGATCTATAGTAACTTTAATATCAGAATTAAACTGGATGACTTTTTCTGCTATGTCACATTATAAAAACACTCTGATAATTACAACAGCTTAGTGTGGTTTAGAAACAATAAAACAACATTGGTACAGGAGTGCACCATGCAAAGTGTGAGATCTAGAAAATTAGAAAAAGCTTGCTAGAAAAATGATTCTCTTTAAGAAGTCTGTTTACTTTAGGGGCTGCCTTCTCTTGCTCACAGAACACTCTCCACCAAAGCACCGTGGGTTTATACATGGACACACAAGCACTGAAGGCTCCCGACCTCTGAGAACACAAAGGCCCGTCCTTGTGTCAAGGACACCAGGTCCTCCAACCACACTACACCCATTAGAAGCAGCGGGCCCAGCTCCCTTGCAACTGAGAACACACTGTAGTTCTTCCTGTGTTGCTCACACAAACACCCTTAGCTGAAATGTGCCTGCCCTGCCAGGAGGCAAGAATGTAACTCTTCCTTCTGATGAGTACTTGAAGCAAGCAGGGATTCATTGACAAGGGGTGATGTCTGCCCCTGGGTAATGCAAGCCCATGGAGTCCATTCGCTTTCTTTTTAGAAATGGAGCATATTTTACTTTACCAAGCGTAAGTAGTTGCTAAATCCTCTAGATCAAAACTCACCAGTGCCATCAAACACTGAGAACAGGATTGCTAATTGAAATTAAATCCTCCATTCTCTTCCAACTGCTGATTCTCGATGTGCTCCTGGGTCAGCCGTTCCAGATCTTTCTGCACGTTTGGGTGGTCCTCCAAATCCTCACAGAGTGACCTGGCTATGTCCAGTTGCCTGTAGTTCTCCGGCTTCACCAGGCTCCGCACTACCTGCAGGCAGCGCTCCTTCAGGGTGTACACTGCAAGCAAGGGCAGGAGACGGCCCTCAGCACAGCCCCGACCTCACCCAGGGGCAAGGACAAGCATGTGGCTCTGCCAACCACGGCAGTGACCTTCACCACAGGGAGACCACACACAGTGGGTCCCTAGCACTCATGACCCTGCGCGGTAGCTTCACTTGAGAGTGGGCTCAGCTAACAGAATGTGGAAAAGGGTAAACTGGCAACTCTGGACAAAAAAGGCAAGGCAACTTCTGCTTTTCTCTTTTGGGAGCTGTGGGTGACACTGCTAGACACCACACCAAAAGGACAGTCTCAGAGATGGCCCAGGGCAGCCCAGCCTCTGGACTACTTACCAATCAGTGCAAGAACCATTGGGCCTAACTCAGCCCACAGAGTGGAACAGCTAACAAATAAAATGCGTATTGTCAGTTTAGAGGTGGGTGTCACACTGCAACAGATAACAAGTGATAGATAAAAGCAGTGCCGCTAGACTTGGGGTAACTCCATTCCTATTTTATAATCACTGGGGAACTTACTCTTTAATGGTGTTCTATTAGGCAAAATTTACCAAATTTAACCAAACAGTGCTCGTCTTTTGGTATATTTTTTATTTTTTTTCCCCTTGTTTTAAGACTGGCTGTCGCCGGGCACTGGACTGGTGGCTCATGCCTGTAATCCTAGCTACTCAGAAGGCAGAGCGATCTGAGGATTGCGGTTCAAAGCCAGCCTGGGCAGGAAAGTCCGTGAAACTCTTCTCCAATAAACCACCAGAAAACAGGAAGTGGTGCTGTAGCTCAAGTGGTAGAGCGCTAGTCTTGAGCTGAAGAGCTGAGAGACAGTGCTCAGGCCCAGAGTTCAAGCCCCACAACCAACAACAACAAAAAAAGGACTGGCTGTCATTTTAATAGCCCAAATTGGCCTGGGACTCTAGATCTCCTGCTTCAGGTTTCTGAGTGTTACAATTCTAGGAATGTGCCACCACACTTAACTAATCCACTTCTTCAAAAGAGAATCTAAGCCGGGCACCAGGCAGCTCACACCTGTAATACTAGTGACTCAGAAGGCTGAGATCTGAGGATTCTGGTTTGAAGCCAGCCTAGGCAGAAAAGTTCCCATGAGACTCATCTCCAATTAATCACTCAAAAGTGCTATCCTTGAGCAAGAGTTCAGGGACAGTGCCCAGTACCCAACTGATAAAAGAAAAAAAATCTATGTAGCTATCTATGTAGCTATGTATAGATGTCTATTTGTTTGATCACTACAAAGATCCGTATTTGTTTCTGGCTTCTAAGACAAGATGCAGCCTAGACATCATACTACCCTCCGTTGCTTCTTGCCTTTCTGGGATTATGAACTCATGCCAGTACAATCTTCTGGGCTTCCTTCCTTTCCTTTTTGTGTCAGTCCTGGGGCTTAAATTTAGGAATTGGGTGCTGACTCTGAGCACCCTACCACTAGAGCATGGAGCCACCACTCCAATTCTAGTTTTCTGGTGGTTAATTGGAGATAAGTGTCTCATGGACTGCCCAGGATGGCTTCAAACTGTCAGATCTCAGCCTCCTGTATATTAAGGTATAGGTGTGAGCCACCAGCTGGCTTTCATATCAGTTTCTTAAAGTTCAACTCAAAAAATCATTAAGCTTTACAGACAGTGAACTGATACTAATCTTCAATTTGATGATTTTTTTTTGGTTGTGAGACTTGAACTCAGGGCCTAGGCACTGTCCCTGAGCTTTTTTGCTCAAAGCTAGTGCTCTATTACTTTGAGCTACAGCTCCACTTCCAGAATTTAGGTAATTAACTGGAGATAAAGAGTCTCAACCTTTCCAAGCCAGCCTGGCTTTGAACTGCAGATCTCAGCCTTCTGAGTAGCTAGGATTACAGGCATGAGCCACCAGTGGCCCACTTCGATTTCATTTTTTAACCTTTGATGGACACTATGAGCTTAGTTAGATTAAAGCTATATCCTCACAAGTTAACAACAAATTAGCTATGATATGCTTTATTCTTCTGAGACTCCAAGACATTAAGTCTGTTCTAAGCCTGCGAACCAAAAAGCATTTATAATTCTACAAGTAGAGACTCTGCTACCACTATCCCCACCCCCCTCTCCAACTTTTTTTTTTTTTTTTTTTGCCAGTATCAGGACTTGCTCCATGCTGGAGCATCAATTTTGAGCCACGCCTCCAAGCTTGAGTTTTTGTGGTTAATTGCAGATGACTTTTCTGCCTGGGCTGGTTTTGAACCACAATCTTCCAGCCATCTGAGTAGTTAAGAGAAATAAGCTGCTGGCGCCTGGCTTAGTGTATCTCTTAAGAGCCCCCAGTGGAAGATACATTATCAAAGGCTGACACTAGCCAATTTTTTTGTTGGTCATGGGGCCTGAACACTGGGCCTGGGCACTGTCCCTCAGCCCTTCAGCTCAAGGCTAACGCTCTACCACTTGAGCCACAGCGCCACTTCTGGCTTTTTCTGCTATGTAGTGCTGAGGAATCAAACCCAGGACCTCATGCATGCAAGGCAAGCACTCTACCACTGAACCACCTTCCCAGCCCCACTAGCCAAAATTTTGCCTCTAGTAAAAATTAATTAGGACTGGACTGACTCTTTCTAGTAATCTATGCTCTACTTATTACAATCACCTTATCTTTTTGAAAATAAGATCGAATATCAGTACCTGGCAGTGTGATGTTGGCAAAAATTGGCTGCCCATCAACGTTGAGAGATGGCACAAACAATTCAGTCTGGTTAACCAGAAGCCCATCATATGTCCCTGCATCTCTGAAGAGCCATAGGTGACCTGTTAACATAAGCAGATGCCATCAGAAAGCACACTAGTCTGCGTCATCATCAGGGCTGATACACTGGCATCTCCACCATAGTATCCCCAACCCTTCCAGTGGATGTTAACCGTAAGCCTTAGAAAATGGGTGTGAAGGGACTGGGAAGATGGCTCAGTGGTAGAGCGCTTGCCTTGCATGCCTCTAAGGCCCTGGGTTCAATTCCTCAGCACCACATAAGCAAAAAGAGAAAAAAGCCGGAAGTGGTGCTGTGGCTCAAGTGGTAGAGCGCTGCTAGCCTTGAGCTGAAGAGCGCCCAGGCCCAGAGTTCAGGCCCCACGACCGGACCCCCCCCCCAAAAAAAAAGAAAGCAGACTTGGGTATATATGTACCTGGTGTTAAAGTCTGCAACCACAGTGGAAAAGCAAGGGCTACAGAAAGGGACTGCACATCACAGCAAATGAAGAGGCCATTGGTCCTCAATCTGTGCTGGCTCACAGCTGAACTCTACCACTTGAGCCATGACTCAAATTGAAGATGAGCCTTTGCTCAGGCTGGTTTTGTACCACAATCTTCTGATCTCAGCCTCCTCAGTAGTTTAGATTACAGGTGTAATTCAGTAGCCCCTGGCAATTTTAAGGTGTGTATGTATGTGTGTATGTGTGTGTGTCTTGGTACTGGGGCTTAACTCATAACCTAGCCTTTGCATTTTTGCTCGACTAGTGCTCTACTACTTCAGCCACAGCTCTACCCAGGGTGTTTTCTGCTCAGGCTGGCTTCAAATCCCAGATCTCAGCCTCCTGAGTAGCTAGGATTACAGGCATGAACCACAGGCTCCAGCTCAATTTTAACTATTTTTAAGTGTATAATCCAGGAATTGGGAATGTGGCGTAGTGGTAGAGTGGCATGCATGAAGTCCTGGGTTCAATTCCTCAGCACCACACAAACAGAAAAGGCTGGAAGTGGTGCTGTGGCTCAAGTGGTAGAGTAATAGCCTTGAGCAAAAGCAGCTCAGGGACAGTGCCCAGGCCCTGAGTTCAAGCCTCAGGACTGGCAAAAAAAAAAAAAAAAAGAGGTTGGGTGCTGGTGACTCCTGACTGTAATCCTAGCTACTTAGGAGATTGAGATCTGAAGATCGTGGTTGAAAACGAGCCCCAGCAGGAAACCTACATGAGATTCCTACTTCCAATAAACTATCCCTCCCCTCAAAAAAAAATAAGTCAAAAATGGAGCTGTGGCTCAAGTGGCAGAGCGCCAGCCTTGAGTGAGAACGCTCAGGGCAGCACCCGGGCTGAGTTCAAGCACCGGGACCAACACGAAAATAGAAAAAAAAATTTTTTTTTACATTAAGATTGAGAATCATCGTGGGCTGGGAAGGTGGCTCAGTGGTAGAGGGCTTGTCTTGCAAGCATGAGGCCCTGGGTTCGATTCCTCAGCACCACATAAGCAAAAAGGAAAAAGCCAGAGGTGGCGCTGTGGCTCAAGTGGTAGAGTGCTAGCCTTGAGCTGAAAGCTGAGGGACAGCGCCCAGGCCCAGAGACCCAAAAAAAAAAAAAAAAAAAAAAGAATCATTAGCCAGTTGGGTGTCCGGCTTTGAGGGGGGCAAGATCGCGCTTCACGATCATTCCGTGCAAGGGCCGCGAGAAGATCACCACCGCCACTCAGGTCAGGTCACCCCGGGTTTTTACCGCACTTTCAGAACCCGCACACCCACCGCCCCGACGCCCCCTCCCCACGCCTCTCCGGGGTCGGCGGCGGCCACGCCTCCCCGGCGCCCAACGCCGCGATTGTGACACCGCCCGGCTCCCGTCCGCCTCCCCGGCGGGCCAGTGGTCCGGCGAAGGCAGGACCCGAGCGCCGGGACTTCGGGGCGCGGCGCCCAGGCTCCCAGCGCTGGAAGGGCAGCGCGCGTGCGCGGCGCCGGCAGACAGCGTGGACGCGGACCGTTGCGCCTCCGGGCCTCCGCGCCGCCCGGGCCGCGGGAGGCGCAGGGGCGGGCGGCGGAGGCGGGGCCCGGCGCGGAGCCCGGCGGCGGCCTCCTACCTCGGTAGCTGTGGATGCGGCGGCCGGTGCCCGGCGGCAGCGTCGGGTAGGGCTGCGGCTCGCCGTCGAAGTTGAGCCACACGGGCAGCACGACGCGCGGGCTGCGGTTGCAGAAGATGACCTGCGACGGCTCGCGGGAGTTGACGGAGCGCAGCACGGGCCGAGGCCGCCCGGCCTCCATCTCTGCGGCGCGCGGCTCCTCTGGGGCCGACTCTTCCGAGCCGGAATCCTCGGCGTCCGACTCTTGCTGGCCCACCTCCTCCGGGCCGTCCTCCTCGGCGCCCGCCTCCTCGCCACCCGCCTTCCGGGGCATCACCTCAGGACCCGCACCACCACCGGGCTGCTCGCTCGGGATTCGCGGGCCGGACGCGAGGCGGGGCCTGGCTGCGTGCGGGTGCGCACCCTAGACCGGGGTAGCGCTCAAATGGGCGGTTGGAGGCTGCACGCATGCGCAAGTGCATCCCGGACGGGCTCTGGGGCGGGGCCTGAAGCGAGGGCGGAGCCAGGTCTCGGCGGAGGCGGGGCCAGAGCTCGCTCTGCAAGATCCGCAGTAAATTCCTCCCCTCCCTAAGGTTACTGGTGTGCAAGTGTCTGCTAAGGGCTCGGCATTACCTTTCCACACACATCTCCGATGCGACGCGACTTGGTCTTACACACGACCTCCATTCTCCGCCCCCCCTTCCCTCGCAGTCCCCTTTTTTATACTCATGACCGTAGGTTTTAGATTTTGTTTGCCCTAAATTCCACAAGAGACTTTGTCTCTGGGCCTGGCTAGTTTCACCTGACACGCTCCCTTGTCCATTCTCCAGCAAACTCCTCTTTGGACTGTATCTCTTTTTCTCTATTCCTGGGCCTTGAACTCAGGGACCGGGCACTGTCCCTAAGGTTCTTTTGCTCTGAGCCACAGCACCATTTCCAGCTTCTTCTGTGTATGTGGTACTGAGGACTTGAACCCAGAGTTTCATGCATGCTAGGCAAGCACTCTACCCCCTAAGCCACATTCCCAGCCCATCTCTTCACTGTTTTGCTCATCTGACCTACCCTCTGCACTTTTTTTTTGTGGGTTGTGGGGCTTGAACTCTGGGCCTGGGCCCTGTCCCTGTGCTCTTCCGCTTGAGCCACAGCGCCACTTCTGGTCTTTTAATTGGAGATAAGAGTCTCACGGACTTTTCTTCCCCGGGCTGGCTTTGAACCTTGATCCTCAGATCTCAAGCCTCCTCAGTAGCTAGGATGACAGGCGTGAGCCACAGGGCTCACCCGGCTTGCACTATTCTTTAAACGTTTTCTCACTAATCTTTTGTCTCTGTTTTGGGTCTCTAGAATGAATGCCCAGCAGAACGGAAAATGTAAAAATCTCCCCCTCGCTTTTGTTCTCCCACTCTCCCAAAGTCACTGGAGACAAAATGTACTACCAGCTTTTTGTACATCCTTTTAAAGACACGCACATAAAAGCAATTAAATTTTTTATCACTACCATCAAAAGACTTTCTTGCTCAGGCTGGCTTCAAACCAGGATCCTCAGACCTCATGCCTCCTCTAAAAATTTAGAGTTCAAGAACAAACTACAATGTGTAATTTTAGCTAGGTAAAACAAGGTTAAGGACTAGTGCAAGGTCTGAGTTACAAGAGTAAAACCATACAACCAGGAGTGTCTGAACTGTAGTTTAAGCTTAGTTTGTGGTGGGAGGACTAGACCTGAGCCTCAAGTACGTGAAGCTCTCAACTCCTGAGCTATTCTCCCAGCCCAAGCCCAGTAGGTTTTTGGGGGGTGATACCAGGGTTTGAAGTCAAAGCTCCACACTTGCTTGGAAGATGCTCTACCACTTGAGTTACACTTCTCAAGCTTAGTGTTCAAACACAGCTCACTAGTTCAAATGCTTTTATTTTTCAGTAAGTGGATTAACAAGGGATAGAAAAGGAAATGTGTGGGGCTGGGAAGGTGGCTCAGTGGTAGTGTTTGCCTTGCATGCATGAGGCACTGGGTTCGATTCCTCAGCACCACATACACAGAAAAAGCTGGAAGTGGGTGCTATGGCTCAAGTGGTAGAGCGCTAGCCTTGAGCTGAAGAGCTCAGGACAGCGCCCAGGCCCAGAGTTCAGCCCCCACAACTGACCAAAAAAAGAAAAAAGAAAACAGGAGTCTGACAGAATATCTTTCTTACCGAGGAAAGGCTGAAGTGAACAATGTGGGCTGAACCCAGGGAAGAGGACCCAACACAATTTTCTAGTACTGGGGCTTGAACCCAGGGCCTCAAGGTCCCATTTGGCTTTTTGCCTTGAGGGTGGCCCTTTACCACTTAAGCCACACCTCCACTTTCTTGCCCAAGCTATCTTTGAACAATGATCCTGATCTCAAGCCTCCTAGGTAGCTAGGTTCACAAGAAGAGCCATTTGGGCCGGGCTCAAGAATCTTTAAACTACAGTATTTTCAAGGAAATACATCTATCTTTGGTGAAGTGGGGCTTCCACTCATGTCATGGGCATTGTCCCTTAGCTTTTTTTTTGGGGGGGGGGTCTGGTCATGGGGCCAGAACTCTGGGCCTGGGCGCTGTCCCTCAGCTCTTCAGCTCAAGGCTAGCACTCTACCACTTGAGCCACAGCGCCACTTCTGGCTTTTTTCTTTTTTCTTATATGGTGCTGAGGATCAAACACAGGGCCTCAGGCATGCAAGGCAAGCACTCTACCACTGAGCCACCTTCCCAGCCCTGTCCCTTAGCTTTATCACTCAAGGATGGCAGTTTACCACTTGAGCCCAGCTCCACTTCCAACTGGTGGCAAGAGTCTCTAAAGCTTTCTTGCTTAGGCTAGTTTCGAACTGGGATCCTGAGACCTCCTGCCTAATGAGTAGCTAGGTTTACAGGTGTAAGCACTGGTACATCTTTCATAAACTAGTCTGCTCTGGACTGTAGTTAAATTGTGTGGATACTGCTATTTCAACAGGCTGTAAGCATCATGTCTGACTGAATGCTACATCAGTTATTAGAGTATAACGCGCCTACACAGTAAGCACTGGATAAATGTCTGCTGAATGACCAGATGATTCCCAGGATGCGTCAGGCAGCTAGAGTCCAGACACAGGGACGAGGGGAAAGGGAGGTAAGCTCCCTAGGCTTTGAATCTGAAGACTCTGTTCAGCAGTCAGCCTACACATCCCGCTTCTGTACAGCACAATCACAGCAGTCAGATAAAGTTAAGGAGTTTATTAGGGAAATATGAGAGGTACAGACACCCCAACTGACAGAAAACTCTGCAAATGTCCCTTTCAAGCCACACGAGGGCCTGGCAGTGACCTTAAACAAGAAACTAGTGGGTTGGCAACATCGTTCGCTGGCAGCCACAATGCCAGGACTGCCCCCAACCCCCACGGCCCACCGCGGGTGGGGAGGAGAAGACGAGGACTGTTGGTGGAGTCAGTGCAGAGGCAATGAGAGCAGTAAGGAAAATCTGGAAGTGAGAAGTGCGAGGAGCTGCAGAGAGTCCCAGGCTTCCGGCGCAACCCCTCAACCACATTTAACAAAAGCTTCATGAAACGTTACTCAAAAGGTACAAACCCCTAATGCTGTTTCCCAGTCCCCCACGCCACATCACACTCCCCGATGTACACGGCAGCGCCAAAGGCCACACTTTTGAAAAAAGAAAAAACAAGAAAGGCCTGTTGCTCATTACGGAGAGGAGGAGGGGGAGGGGCAGAAGCTGCCGGGCCCCCACGCCGCCTGTGTTCCCAACAGCAACTTCTCAGCAGCTCGGCACCGTTCTAAGTGAGAGTCTCACCTTTCGTCACCTGTCAAAGGAAAGCTGACATTGAGATCTACTCAGAGATAAAGGCATCTATATAAAAACCAAAAAACCTTTATTTTAGAACTCAAGAAATAGAAAACAAGACAGAAGAGTCATAGACTTAAATCTATACATCGCCAAGCCTGCTTCTGCCCCGGGTTCATTCCACAGGCCTGGCGGCTTGCCTTCTCCCTCAGCCCTTGCCCACTGTACTCACCCGGGCTTCAATGTACTCTATTCTCCGCTCAAGGGCTGTCAATTTCTCATTTAGTGTTGCAAGTCTTGAACGGCAAGACATATCTGGTAAAAGAAGACTCATGTTCAGGATTATCTTCACTCCAGACACACACGTACAAAGCATTGTTCCCCTGAAGAGGAAAGATTCACAATGCAGAGCACACGTGTGGACACAGCGAGGCGCTTAGGAGTATAACTGACTATTCCACCAGCGATGGCAGGCAAGAACAGTGACCCCCCGAAAAGACGTCCACACCCTAACACCTGGAACTTGTGAATATATATCATACCTGGGAGACTGCAGCCATCATCAATACTAAGGAACTGAGATCTTAGGATTTATCTTGGACCTCTTGGCAGGTTTAATCTAAATCCAAAGTCCATAAATACAGACAGCAAAAGCTCAAGAAGGCTTCAGAGAAGAAGGGATCAAAGGTTTGAAGCATCTCCAGGTGCTGGTGACTCACACCTATAATCCCAGCAACTCAAGAGGCTGAGATCTGAGGATTGCAGTTCAAGGCCAGCCCAGGTAGAAAAGTCTGTGAGACTCTTTTTGTTGTTGTTGTTGTTTTTGGGTCCGGTTGTGGGGCCTGAACTCTGGGCCTGGGTGCTGTCCCTCAGCTCTTCAGCTCAAGGCTTGAGCTCTACCACTTGAGCCACAGTGCCACTTCCGGCTTTTTTTCTTTTTTTTTTTGCTTATGTGGTGCTGGGGAATCGAACCCAGGGCCTCATGCATGCAAGGCAAGGGCTGTACCACTGAGCCACCTTCCCAGCCCAGTCTGTGAGACTCTTTATCTCCAAATAAACACCAGAAAACTGGAAGTGGCACTATGGCTCAAAGCAGTAGAGCACTAACCTTGAGTAGAAAAAGCTCAGGCCTATGCCCTGAGTTCATGGCTAACAACAACAAAAAAGGTTTGAAACATCACAGGGACTCAACTTGCTACCGCTGCATTGAAAGTGGGAAGGCACAGTAAGCCAAGGAATGTAAGGGACCTTTAGAAGCCAGAGGCAGACATTGCAGTGATGCAGCCGCGAGCCCAGAACACCTGTGGCCTTTAGAAGTAGAAGAGGCCGGAAAGGTTCCCCTGTGAAGGCATACAGCGACCAGGGGCCAGGCGTTTTTTCTTTTTAGTGCCGATTTGGAGGGGTTGAATGTGAGAACTCACTCTTGCTTTGCCTTTTTATTCAGGGCTGCCATCCTATCGCTTGAGCCACACCAGCATGTGTAGTATAGTCTGAGAAACTCAATCTCTAATCAGCAAGATGCCAGACTGGAAGTATGGAAGCCTCAAGTGGTATAGCACCAACCTGTGAGCAAGCAAGCAGTTCGAGTTCGAGCCCTGTTCTGACAAAAAAATAGTTGGCTGTACTAAAGAATTTGAAAAGAGGGCTGGGAAGGTGGCTCAGTGGCGGAGTGCTTGCCTAGCATGCATGAAGCCCTGGGTTCCATTCCTCAGTACCACATACACAGAAAAAGCTGGAAGTAGTGCTGTGGTTCAGGTGTTAAGAGCAAAAGAGGCTCAGGGACATTGCCCAGGCCCTGAGTTCAAGCCTCAGGACTAGCAAAAACAAAAACAAACAAAAAGTTTGGAGAAGAAACATGACAAGAGAAAGCACATACAGGTGAGCCTTGGGATGGCCCGCTGCCCGCTGGGAGCTGCTGCTCCCCGGCACAGCAAGTGCCAGACACATGCTGCTAGCCTGGGAAATGACCAAAACTCAAATTCTCAAAGGTTTTTAGGTTAGGGTTAGAGCGCAGTGGTAGAACACTGGCCTGGCATTGTGCTATGTGTATTACCTTCATACCACAATGAAATCAATGACGATTCTTTCTAACTGCAGGGCCAAACAACAACAAACAAATCCAATACCCTGATTCTGTCTGGGAGAAACAGCCCAAATCTTCCTCTTCCTTTTCCAATTTTCTTTTACTACCTCACCCAAAGGGCACCCTAGATTCCCTTCAAGTGTCTTTTCCTCTGCACACTTCTCTATTTGTCCATTTTTTCCAGCCACTGTATTGTTACAAGAGAAAAGGGCACCGATGGCAGCAACTATTTCCTGCTACCTCCTCCAACACTGCTCAGCCACATCACACGTAATGACTCAACACTAAGCGAACAGCTTTCCATCTCTCCCTGGCTGGTGTGCAGAAGTGCTACATCGTGCTACATGTTCATCTGTCTCAACTTCCACTCACTCTGTGCACTTACCTTGCCTGTCTAAACATTCAAGACTCAATTCAGCAGGGGGCAGTGGCTCACACTTAGCTCATCAGGATTGCTATTTAAGGTTAGACGGAAGGAAAAGTTTATGAAATACCATCTTAGCCAATAAAAAAGGTTGGGCACAGTGGTCTACACCTGCCATCTCAGATAAATGGGAGGTGTAAATAGAAGGGCCAGGCTAATGGAATGATAACAAAAAGCAAGAAGGCTTGGGGGCATGCCTAATAAGTCAAAACCGTGAGTTCAAAGCCCAGTACTACCAAAAAGAAAAGAAAACAAAAGACAAGAAAAGAAAGAAAGAAAGAAGGAAGGAAGGAAGGAAAGAAGGAAGGAAGGAAGGAAGGAAGGACTCTCAATTTCAATATCATTTCTGAGGATTGCAGTTCATAAGCCAACCCAGGCATACAAATCCAATAACCAGTTTAAAAAAAAAAAACCAAGCTAGACATGGAAGTATGGTAGAGTAGTAGAGTGCCAGCTGTGGGTGAAAGTCAAGTGAGCAAGAGGACCAGAGTTCAAGCCCCAGGTAACAACTACTATAATCTAATTTTAGAATATTCTGAACATTGCTGAAGGAAACCGAGTACTGTCAATCTCCATTCTGCCTTCCTTCAGTCCTTAGAAACAACTTAATTTGCCGGGCGCCGGTGGCTCATGTCTGTAATCCTAGCTACTCAGGAGGCTGAGATCTGAGGATCATGGTTCAAAGTCAGCCTGGGCAGAACAGTCTGTGAGACTCATCTCCAATTAACCACTAGAAAACCAGAAGTGGCGCTGTGGCTCAAGCAGTAGCACACTCATCTTGAGATGAAGAGCGCAGGGATAGCACCCAGGCCCAGAGTTCAAGCGCCACAACCGACCAAAAAAAAAAAAGGAAAGAAACAACTTAATTCCTCTACTGATCTCTCTGTTCTGGTCATTTTTCATTCTTTTGTGGTATTGGGATCAAACTCAGGGCCTATGCGTACTTGGTATTATACAACTAAACCATTGCCAGACCCCCTCTTTTCTTCTTTGTCAGTTGTAAGACTTAAACTTGGGGCCTGGACGCTCAAGCCGCAACTCCACTTCTGGTTTTCTGGTGCTCAGACTTTCGTGCCCAGGCTGGCTTTGAACCATGATCCTCAGATCTTGGCCTCCTGAGCAGCTAGGATTTAGGTGTAAGCCACCAGAGCCAGGCCAAGCCCACTTGTTTTTAGTCTTATTTATCTACCAGTGCTGCTTCCTCTAACCCCCAGTTCTAGCCTGCACATAAGCACTCAGCACCCTGCTCTTTCCATCAAGACTGTTCTTCTCAGTATAATTTTTGGAAGCATAAAAGTACACATCATGTCTGCTATTCAATAAGTGTAAGAATATTTTCTTTGACAACCTGTTATTTCTCATGAGTAAAGATACACCAAAATTACGGTGGAAAGGGAATGGGAGAGAGAGGTCCTTCCTTCCTGAACGTCTGTTCTGTTCTACTGTCAATCTGGTAATGAGTCAGAATCCAAGACTGATGCTATAGTAGCAGCACACATGGATAAACACTTCCAGAACGTCATTCCCATTGCAGAGCCCATTAAATATATACTGGTTCACGGACAGGGACATGGTTGGGTGGTAGATCATGAAACCATGGGTTCTCTCCTCAGCACTGCAAATGGGAACAGGGCAAAACATACTGTTTCAAACAAAAACACTGGAAATATTTTATGTAAATTTCATCTCAATTAAAAACTTAAAAAAAAAACACAAAAACACTGGGGGAGCTGGGAAAGTGGCTCAGTGGTAGAGCACTTGCCTTGCATGCATGAGGCCCTGGGTTCGATTCCTCAGCACCACATAAGCAAAAAGAAAAAAGCCGGAAGTGGCACTGTGGCTCAAGTGGTAGAGCGCTAACCTTGAGCTGAAGAGCTGAGGGACAGTGCCCAGGCCCAGAATTCAGGCCCCACGACCGGACCCTAAATGAGTAAATAAATTAAAAAAATTAAAAAAACAAAAACAAAAACAAAACACTGGGAAGCTGGGCACCATCAGTATCACAGATCCAAGCCAGCCTGGGAAGATTAATCCTCAAGACCCACGTGATAAAGCATTTAGAATTGTTCCCCATTCTGAGCCCACAGCATGAGCCCTCTCTCTGACAGCTATCTGTGGGTCTATACAGAGAGTTAATAGTTTACTTTGACTCTAGAGCTCTTTGAAAAGGGCAGTGATCCCACAATCCTTACCCTGATATAGGCTAAGTTAGTCACGTCCTTTGTTGATAGATTACAACTGGTAATAGTGGATTCACAATCTGTGGTTTTGTCTTTCAGTGGTGGAAGACCACCTGAATCTGAGGACTTACAGGCAGTAACACAATAATCACATCCAACACTAAGCCCACTCTTGTACTTTGGATTTAATGAAGTTTCTACAAAATAGACACACATTATAGGCCTTTATTTTTAGACTTCCCCTCTTAATTCTAAAGCTAGCATATGCAGAAAAGTGTAAAGAGAATAACAGATTGTTGCTATCTGGAAATACCTGGTTTGGGCTGTGGATGTAGTCCAGTGGTAGGACGCTTGCCTAGCATACATGAGACCCTGACTTCCATCCCTAGCACCACAAAAGACAAGCACAGTGCCTTCTATTCTATATTCTAAGTACGTAATAAAGGGCTATGGTCATTTAAAAAAAGAACAACCATAAATACAGCTTGACTTTTGTGATCCTAACTATGTGTCATACACTGTGAACAAGGAATAATAAATGTTGGCTGCGTGCTGGTGGCTCACGCCTGAAATCTCTAGCTATTCAGGAGGCTGAGATCTGAGGATCACATTTCAAAGCCAACCTGGGCAGAAAAGTCCCTTATCTTATCTCCAATTAACCACCAGAAAACCAGAAGTGGCGCTGTAGCTCCATGTGGTACAGCACTAGACTTCAGCAAAAAAGAGCTCAGGGAGCTGGGCACCAGTGGCTCACGCCTGTAATCCTAGCTACTTAGGAGACTGAGATCTGGGGACTGTGGCTCAAAGCCAGCACACTCAAGAATATCCGTGAGACTTTTTTCTCCAATAAAACCACTAGAAAACCAGAAGTGGCTCTGTAGCTCAAGTGGTAGAGCACTAGCCTTGAGCTGAAGAGCACAGGGATAGCGCCCAGGCCCAGAGTTCAAGCCCCATGACCAAAACAAACAACAACAACAACAAACTATAGAGTTCTGTCAGAAATTAAAGACCTATCTTTTTAGGTGTGACCTACAAGTGTTTGTGAATTAAAGATTTTGTTTTGTTTATGTGGATACTGGGCTTGAATTCAAGGCTTAGGTGCTGTCCCTTAGCTTTCTGGCTCAAGCCTAGCACTCTACTACTTGAGCCAGGGCTCCTCTTCTGTTTTCTTTGCTGATAATTTGTCTGCCAAACTGGCATCAAACTTCAATACTCAGATCTCAGCCTTCTGAGTAGCTAGGATTACAGGCATGAGCCACAGGGCTCAGTTGAATTCAGCTCTCATGGAGGCAACTAGCATAAGCTTGTGGAGGTGCTAAGCCACCTCTCATGCCCTGGGCTGCCCAGAGCAATGCGCTAAAGACCATCAAGCAAAGACAGAGGAGTGGATCAGATAGTAGAGTCCTAGAAAATGAGCAAAAGCTACGAGTCAGATACTGAGTTCAAGTTCCTGTCTGAGACAAAAAAAGAAACCAGAAGGCAACCTGTTTGCTCTATGGTCGCTGCAGACGTGCAGAGAAGAAGATAAGAAGAAAGAACACAGGGGTCTCTAAAACCTTTAGAATTTTCTGAGGACAGACAATGTCTGGGAAAGAGAACCTAAGTAGTTATAGCATACTACGACCAGGATATTAAAGACCATGGACCAGCTAAGAGACACAGAAAGAGAAAAGATGCTAATTATCCCTCTCCTCCAAAGATCAGACTGGATTCTTCCTGTTACATTGAGAATCCCACCTCAGCATCCAATTCATAAACCTTGCATCTCTTTTGAAGACGTAACAAAAAATGTGGTGCATATTATTAAGATGATAAAGCTGCAGGAGAGTCAGAGGACATCTGACTGTAAGTCTAAAGGAAAGTCTGATGGTGCAGAAAGTCCTGCTAAAAGGTCCTTATCCAGAAAAAGGTGCAAGGGCAAGAGGGGGAGGATTAAAACGCCTGTTACCGTCTCCTTATGAATACCTCAGAGTAGGGAAGCATCACATCTGGTGCTGATAGGTGTCTATTGACCTAGTGAATTACAAAGTTTGATCACAATCTTATTGAAAGTGTTCTAGAAATTGTCAATGGTTTAGCTGTGAATCAGCAGCTCACGCCTTGCAATCCTAGCTATTCAGGAGGCTGAGATCATAGTTCAAAGCCAGTCCTGTCAGGAAAGTCCATGAGACTCTTATCTCCAATTAACCAGAAGAAAACCAGAAGTGGTGCTGTGGCTCAAGTGGTAGAGTGTTCACCTTGAGCTGAAGAGCTAAGGGACAGTACCCAGGCCCAGAGTTCAAGCTCCATGACAGACCAAAAAAAAAAAATGTCAGTGGTTTATGTAGCCATGGTGTCTGAATGCCCTGAAACTGTATCAAAATTGTACTAGAATTCTGAGTTATCCAATAGATAATATATATAGTTTTCGAAAAGAACACAAAGAAAGCCAGGTGCTGGTGGCTCACACCTGTAATACTAGCTACTCAGGAGGCTGAGATCTGAGGATCGAGGTTCAAAGCCAGCCAGGGCAGGAAAGACCGTGAGACTCCTATCTCCAACAAACGACCAGAAAACCAGAAGTGGCGCTGTGGCTCAAGTGGTAGAGCGCTTGCCTTGAGCTAAAGAGCTGAGGGACAGTGCTCAGGCCCAGAGTTCAAGCCCTATGACCGACTAAAAAAAAAAAAAAAAAACAAAGAATTATATTCATACTTTGCAAAAGGAACAAAATAACCAGACAGATTCTTTTTTTTTTGGTCTGTCATGGGGCTTGAACTCTAAGCCAGGGTGCTGTCCCTCAGCTCTTCAACTCAAGGCTAGCCCTCTACTACTTGAGCCACAGCACCACTTCCGGTTTTCTGAATAGGTAAGAGTCTCACGGACTTTCCTGCCCGGGCTGGCTTTGAACCCCAGATCTCAGCCTCCTGAGTAGCTAGGATTACAGGCGTGAGCCACCGGCGCGCGGCTCCAGGCAGATTCTTAATGCTCTTTGCTTGGTGTTGAGGCTATGGCTTCAGGATGTCTTGCTTTTGTATAGAGACTGTATTAAGCTGGGACTCTCAGCTGTAAGCAAGCAGGAGTCAGTTGGGTATGACAAGTGTTTGAATTACTTTTTGGATTTTTCTGTTTATGTGGTGCTGAGGAATCGAACTCAGGGCTTCATGCATGCAAGGCAAGCACTCTACCACTGTGCCACCTTCCCAGCCCAAGTGTTTAAATTACTTTTTGCTAAACGTGGCCGACTTTTAATTTTTTTAAAAAACAAATTATAGAACTCACTGTCAGCAAAACTTTAAAAAGCCACGGCACCACTGCAAGTACAAACTCCTTCTGTACAAGCTCTGTGATCGACAGACTATTTTTGGAATACTTAGAATGTTGACATTTTTTGAGGTTAAACAGTGTTAGATTAGGGGAGGGGGGAGGCTGGGAAGGGATGTGAAGGGTAAACCAAAGGAGGAGGCTGCAATGCTTGATAAGAAATGTACGCATTATCCTGCCCATGTA
>NW_012267228.1:3250827-3292580 GCF_000151885.1 Dipodomys ordii
GGGCAGCCGCCAGGGGGGCGCCAACCCCGGGCTCCGGGAACCCCCCTCCCCGAGCTCCTCTCCCCGGGTCCCGCCGAGCGCCCGACGCCTCCCTCCTCCCCGCCTCTCCGGCTCCCTGCTAACCAAACGAGTTGAGAAAGTCCGCGATCTTCTTGATGCTGCAGGTGATGAGTTCAATGTATTCCCGGTTCGCCCAGTCCTGGTGGATCTCTCGCTGCACGGGATCCTCCTGTCCCGCCATGGCGGCCGCCTGAGGAAGAGCAACTGCGCGTGCGCCCTGCCTCCGCTGGCCGCCAGCGCGCCTGCGCCGTCGACCCACACCCTTCCCCGCAGGTCCGCCATTGTGCGGCTTTGTGGTGCGCAAGCGCGGTATCACCAGCGGTGTTCCTGGGAAAACAGATGCCTCCGCCCAGGCCGGGGAGGTGAGGTCGGAGTGCGCATGTGCCAGGCGCCGCACTCCCACGCCGGTTCCGGCTGTTCTGGAACTGAGGGGGCGCGTGCGCATCTGATGCCCCCACACAGTACCCAGCCGTGGTGCTTTGCCCCGTGGCTGAGATTGCTGAGATATATGTCACCAAGCCCTGCCACTGGTTGAGATGGAGCTTTACTAACCTCAAGCAAGCAACTATCTCCAGCTCTTTATTCTCCAAGTAACTGGGAAGACAGCCTGCGTTTTTCTTTCATTGCAGCTCTGCGTGTCATTAGAAGGAATACTAGCTCCTATAGTAAACCTGACTCCACACACACGCCTGCTATTTACCATGGGTCCTGTTTGTGCCTATTTTGTTTTTGCGAGTCGTGGGGCTTGAACTCAGGGCCTGGGCACTGTCTCTGAGCTTCTTTTGCTCAGCGCTAAGCCACTTAAGCCACAGTGCCACTGCCAGTCTTTTCTGATTATGTAGTGCTGAGGAATGGAACCCAGGGCTTCATGCATGCCAGGCAAGCACTCTACCACTGAGCCACATTCCCAGCCCATGTTTGCACTTTTTAGTGAGGTACATCTTTTCTTCTTCATAAGCAATCCAGCCCAGGTATTTTGCCGAAGGGATGCAAAGCTGTTTCTGATTCTGCTGTATATCAGATTTGGAGAGAACAGCAAATAGCATTTCCTGGAACACTCCCTTAGAACTGGACAGCTTGCACAGAGGACTGTGCGCAGAATGTCATAGAAGAATGTTAATCATATGATCTTGGAAGCTTTCATTTAAAGAAAGAATCCTTACCCAAAAAAAAAGTTTCATCTGCTTTTTAAATGACTAGTGTTATTTCTCCTTTTCAGGAGGAAAATAAAATTAGCTGGAGGAAATAAGTTTTGTAATTCAAAATCATTTCCCTCTGTTGTGTCAAGATTTTATGTTCCTCTCCACTTTCTGACTCCCCTCCAAACTCTTCCTACACTTCACCTGGGTGCACATGTACGCAACCGGCATAGGGCAAGTCCCTTAAGGTGATACTGGTCTCTCCAACCAGGACCCCAGCGCGACTCTATCCTCAGAACTTCTTCATCAGCTTTACCCAAGAACCAGACAAAAGGTGACAGCACTTACTGGTGTTGACAAAACTGGAAGGCCTGTAAGGGTTCTGGGAGAAAAGGACCTGTGGCCATTAACTCCACCCCCTACAACAGCTCCTCCCCACTCTGACAGCGCCTACACATCAACTCTCCCGCTCCCCAGCCCCTCCCACTCCCTAACGCCACTAAAATCTGCCCACACACAAACTACGCCCACAGGCCAACTCCTCCCACACTCTGCACCCACACGCCAACTCCTCCCACACGCCAGCTCCGCCCTCACACCAACTCCGCCCACACGCCAACTCCTCCCACACGCCAACTCCTCCCACACTCTGCACCCACACGCCAACTCCTCCCACATGCCAGCTCCGCCCTCATACCGACTCCGCCCACACACCAACTCCTCCTACACTCTGACTCCGCCCACCAACTCCACCCACATGCCAACTCCTCCCATATGCCAGCTCCGCCCTCACACCAACTCCACCCATGTGCCAACTCTTCCCATACTCCAACTCCGCCCACACGCCAACTCCTCCCATAACCAACTCCGCCCACATGCCAATTCCGCCCACATGCCAACTCCTCCTACACTCCGACTCCGCCCACACGCCAACGCCTCCCATACCCAACTCCGCCCACATGCCAACTCCTCCCACACTCCAGCTCCGCCCACACGCCAACTCCACCCACACGCCAACTCCGCCCACACTATCTCCTCCCACACATTAACTCTGCCCACAAATTAACTCTAGGATTGCTGAGGCCAGGCGCTGGGCACCCAGGCATCGGCTGTGTAAGCTGCTGCCCACCTCTCCCTCAGCCACCTAGGCTGACAAAAGTGTCAAACCGCTTTTTTCCTCATGGAGCTTGAATTCAGGGCCGGGGCACTCAAGGCCAGAGCTCAAGGCCCGAGCTCTACCACTTTGAGATATAGCTTCACATCTGCTTTTCTGGTTAACTGTAGGTATGAGTCTCTGGGAAGGTGGCTCAGTGGTAGAGCGCTTGCCTTGCATGCATGAGGCCCTGGGTTCGATTCCTCAGCACCACATATGCAGAAAAAGCCACAAGAGGCACTGTGGCTCAAGTGGTAGAGCGCTAGCCTTGAGCTGAAGAGCTGAGGGACAGCGCCCAGGCCTAGAGTTCAGGCCCCACAACTGGACCAAAAAAAAGTCTCACGGGACTTTTCTGCCCCGGCTGGCTTTGAACCTCGGTCCTCAGATCTCTGCCTCCTGAGTAGCTAGGATGACCAGCTGAGCCATCAGTGTCTGGCTTAAACCACATTTTTGATCCTTTTTTTTTTCAGCATTGTAAAATAGGATAAAATTACCCTTTTGAGGTTTAGCAAGATAAAGGTTTTCAGTCAGTTTATCTGGAATCACACTAACATCACAAGTCTTCCAAACTCTGGGTAACTCTCCTTGAACGGGAGCACGGGTGTACAAAATACAGACTAGCTCTTTTTTTGTGTGCGCAAATAGTTTTATCTGTACTCCAGAAATTCTATTGTACTTTATATGTTTACAGGCTCACGCCTGTAATCCTAGCTACTCAGGAGGCTGAGATCTGAGGATCGAGGTTCAAAGCCAGCCTGGGCAGGAAAGACCGTGAGACTCCTATTTCCAATAAACCACCAGAAAACCAGAAGTGGTGCTGTAGCTCAAGTGGTAGAGCGCTCGCCTTGAGCTGAAGAGCTGAGGGACAGCGCCCAGGCCCAGAGTTCAAGCCCCACGACCGACAAAAAAAAAAATGTAATTTTGAAGCATTTCAGAACAATATTTGCAATTACCTATATACAAGAGGTAGAGGTACTGGGTACCACTGGCATATTAGCATTCTGTGTTGAGGATCACTAAGGTTTGTGGAGGAATTAGTCACAAATGACATAGAAAATACTGTCATAGAGTTGATTTCATCATTTTCTGTTGCAGGAAGCCACTCCACCACAGACTAACTCTTAACACTGCTGTTTCCAGGACTTGTATACCTGTGGCCAGGTGGGAAGCTGGGGTGTCTTCCCTGCTCTAGTCAAAGAGATGATGGGGAGATTGGAGTGGGTAAGTCTTGAACCAGGGCTCCATCAGCCCGAGTGTTGGATCCGACGAGGCAGGGACAACAACAGGTGGACTCCTCACATCTTGGCTGGCTTCCCTTCTGGGTGGTCCTGAGTGGTCCCGCACCACCCTCTCTCGCGTGGCCCCGCCCCCGTCCCCGCCTCTCCCCCCCCCCGCCCGGTCCTGAATCACAAAGGCGGTTGCCAGGCACCGGTGGGGAGAAGATGAGGCCACCACTCTGGAGCGTGTGGCCCGCGCGGTGTTCAGCAGGTGAGCCTCTGGCCGGGATGGCGATGGTGGGCCTGGGCCCGGGCTCCCACCGCACTCCAGCCCCTCGGGATCTGCACCTTGGCGCTGCCTTCCCCTTTCCCAGGTGGGAAAATGGAGGGGCCTATGAAGGGGAAGCTCCCCCTCCCCCCAAAAAACCAGGTCCTCCTCATCTGAGAGCTATCACAGTTTAAACAGACTTGCTAGGTTCAGCCACGCCTGGAATGGGTGTGTGAACCTGGGAACGGGGAGAGGGGGCTGACACGTTTGCATTTTAACGTTGGGAGAGGCCATCTCACGCATGTCCATGTGGGCAGGACATCCCAACAGTCTCTTCACTGCTTCCTCTAGCCGAAGGGGGGGGGCGGGTCAAGAAAAGAATCTTGTGATTAAATACATTTTGGGGGGACATGAGTGTATGGGAGTCACTACTCTCCACCCCACCATGCCCTGGTGGAATAGTAAAGCCTAATCTTGGACGTATGCTAAGGTCATGATAGCAACCACCAAAAGCCTCTCATAGGCTATCCGGAATAGATAGCTCAGTTCCTCACTCTAAAGCTACCAAGATATTAGAACACAGAAATTTCCAAGGCACCTGCACAGATCATGAGAAACATGCCAGAGGTGGAAAAATCCACAAATCTCCTTTCTACTAACCACTGTCAGGTACACTTCGATTTTGAAATGTCACCAACAGTTCTGTTTTAAAAATGAACTTCACTGTCTCGCCGTGGTGGAGGTGCCAGCTTTTTAATGGTGACAAATCACAGGATGAGATGGGATCATATCCGCTGCTGTTGCCTTGTGTGGGAGAAGTGAAGAGGCATGGAGGAACATACTTGGCTGGAAAGAAAAGGGACTGGAAATGTGTCTGCACGTAATAGGGTGGGTAGGTGCTCAAAGCCATTAGCTTCAGAATTCAGTGAAACCCTTACATACTGAGAGTTTTAAAGTAGAATGATGGGAATACAACCTCTACTTGGATAGATTTTGAGTTAGTTATATTGTTCCAGACTTTTTCTTCAAAGAAAGAAAAAAAAAGCAGAGCTGAGGTGGATCATGGTTCAAAGCCAGTCTGAGAAAAATTTTTTCAAGACCCCTCTATCTCAACCAAAAAAAAGCTGAGGATGGATGTTGGTACATATGTCATCCCAGCTTCATGGGTGGTATAAAGGACAAGGATAACAGTCTAGGATGCCAGCCTAAGGCAAAAGAAAGGCACTATCTGAAAAATAAAGGGCTTGAATTGGTAAAATGTCTGCTAAGCAAGCAGAGGCCCACTGCAGTTGTGGGAGAGGGAGGCAGGGAGGGATACCAAGTACAAACCACTGGGTTTCTCATAGATTTTAAAACAAAACAACAATGAGTTAAAAACTCCCTTAGGCTAGGTACTGGTGGCTCATGTCTGTAAATCCTAGCTGCTCAGGAGCCTGAGAGCTGAGGATCTTGGTTCAAAGCCAATAGGGGAAAGAAAGTCTGTGGGACTCTCATCTCCAAGTAAGCATCAAAACAAAGCTGGAGGGGCTGGGAAGTTGGGTTCCTAGTAGAGTGCTTGCTTTGCATGCATGAGGCCCTGGGTTCCATGCCTCAGCACCACATAAGCAGAAAAAAAAGCCAGAAGTGGCGCTGTGGCTCCAGTGGTAGAGCGCTAGCCTTGAGCTGAAGAGCTGAGGGACAGCGCCCAGACCCCATGACTGGCAGAAAAAAAAAAAAAAAAGAACCACTGATGTGAGCTACAAAGAGAGAGGAACATGGACTTGCGGAGCTTCCTCTGACCTCAGATAGCTGGGTCTCATCAGACCCCCAGCAACCCCCGCCACCAGACATCAGGCCTGTTATAGAGCCCATTTCACATTAATTTCCTCCTCTGTACAATGAGTTAAAACCTCCCTCAGGCTTGTGAGGCCTCATGAAGTTTTAGTACGCTTTAAGTATTTGCCATACTCCACAACTACCGTAGCACCTCCTGGAATCTGTTCCGTGGGAACCACAAAGTAAGTCTGCATCATATATGAGACAGGAGATAAATGGTCATATCCACGCCCTGACCCAAAGCACCGCAGGGAAATGTCATGTGTGATTCTTTTCCTCTAGGACTGTCAATGGCAGGATACCAGCTGTGGTCACCATGGACCCCACTGGACGAGAGCTTCCAATGGCTGCGGCACACGACACCCACCCCTTCCTCCAAGCACCCCTTTAAAGCCTCCCCTTGCTTTGCACACACCCCTTCTGACCTGGAAGTGCAGCTGTGCTTTCAAGAGGTCACTCTAGTGCTAGACACCCCGTTCCTGGAAGCTGGAGTCAGTCCCAAGTTACCCTGCCACACATCAGAGCTCCGAATCATCAACAGCAAGAAAGGCCTGGTGAGGAAGCCCCAGCCCGTCCGCCTCAGTGGAGTGGATTCTGTCTTTGGCAGGGTCATCACGGCTCAGCCACCCAAGTGGACGGGGACCTTCAGGGTCTCAGACAAGTCAGCCTTCTGCAAAATCATCAGCAGGGAGCATCAGTGGCCCACTGGCCTCAAGGAGCCTCAGATCCAGATGACAGTGACGATGTGCAAACAGATGCTGCGTTCTATCCTCTTGCTGTATGCAACCTACAAGAAGTGCACCTTTGCTTTGCAACACTCCAAGTAAAGGGCCCCATCGGTCTGCAGTTGCTTACACCATGCCCTCTGGCGTGTACCTGAAGCTTACAAAAACCTGTCCTGGAAGATGAAATGGTGATATCGCCCCAGAGACTTTGATCTTCTGCCAAGCAGTGACAACTAAGGAGCCCCTTTTCTCCCCTGCTCTCCAAAAACAAGGCCAGTGATACAGAGCAAGGGAGGACATTTCTACTGGAAAGTCAAACCACCATTTAAAAAGAGAGTCAAGCTAGCACTGATATGTACATGTGACAAAGAACAATTAAACAAACCATATAAACCAGCCTAGTGTGACCTCACTTCAAACACCAAGGACAATGAGTTGGGGAACAGGGAATGTCAAGGAAAGGGATGTATAAGGGGCTGGGAGTTTAGCTCAGCAGAAGAGCGCCTGCCTGGCGAGCGCAAGGCCCTGAGTTCGGTCCTCAGCTCTAGGAAAAAAAAAAAAGAGGGATGTATGGATTTCTGTCTGCCAGATGATAAAGGGTTCAAAAGTCTTTATGAAGCCAGGCTCAGGTGGTTCATGCCAGATGATGGTGGCTCACTCTGTAATCATCCGTACTCAAGAGGCTGAGACAAGGAAGGAAAAGTCCATGAGACTCTTCTCTCAAACTACAAAAAACTGGAGCCGGGCGCTGGTGGCTCACGCCTGTAATCCTAGCTACTCAGGAGGCTGAGATCTGAGGATCGCGGTTCAAAGCCAGCACGGGCAGGAGAGACCGTGAGACTCCTATCTCCAATAAACCACAAGAAAACCGGAAGTAGCGCTGTAGCTCAAGTGGTAGAGCGCTTGCCTTGAGCTGAAGAGCTGAGGGACAGCGCCCAGGCCCAGAGTTCAAGCCCCACGACCAACAAAAAACAAAAACAAAAACAAAAAAAACTGGAAAGTGGAGCTGTGGCTCGAGTGGTAGAGCACTAGCCGTGAGCAATAAAGCTCAGGGACAGTGCCCAGACCCTGAGTTCAAACCCCAGATAGCTTATAACTAGAATATAGATGTATCTCTAAATAATGTGAAAACAAATTTATATGTATACAGTCAGCAGAAGTTTGATGATGAATTTTCTTCACCTTCTGAAAATAATAATAATGATAATGATAATAATCTGGGCATTAACAAATCTAATTCTCTTAGAGAAGTCACAAAGATCTTCTCACCAGAAATGCAAATGGTCCAGATAGTGGAACCTGACTCTTGCTGGGAGAGCTATGTTAGTGCCAGTCCATTTGTTTTTCTGAACAACTTTTAAAGTCAGTTCTACCCAATCCTTGAATATGGACGAAAGCCTAGAAATAGAAATGAGGTAGCTAAGGCAAAAGTTAGAAAAACATTTATTTGTAAAGCAGGTATAAACCTAAATTCTACAATAAATCAGTTTCAATACTAACCCCCAAAGCCCAGAACCCTAACTGCAAACAGTACTGCCACTGTTTATCCAAACCAACAGTGACTGTGCACTGCAGTCCTGGGCAGGAACTTGGCTGGAGTTAGACACACCACGAAACCCACAAGTTGGTGAAGTAAAACATCCTCTTGAAGGGTAAAACAAGATGCTTCCAATTCCAAAGGCACAAAGCAGGTTTCAAGGAGCCCAGAGTCTTCCAGAGCCTAGTCAGAGGAGTCTCCACTCTCGTCACCCTGCTCCTCTTCATCACTTGCTTCAGGTTCATCATCCTAAAGGAAAAGGACAATCGAGAATTTTAGGCTATTTCTCTGGGTGACCTCACGAAGCTCCAACATACCTCTCACAGATATGAAACTACTATGTTTTCATCGTTAAAACCAATGATAGCTGGGCAGTGGCTCACGCCTGCAACCCTAGCTACTCAGGAGGCTGACATCTGAGCATTGCAGTTTAAAGCCAGCCCAGTCTATGAGACTCATCTCCAATAAATTACCAAAAAAGCCAGAAGTAGAGCTGTGGCTCAAGTGGTAGAGCACTAGCCTTGAGTAAACAAAGCAGCTCAGGGACAGCACCAAGGCTCTGAGTTCAAGTCCTATGACTGGCAAACAAAACAAAACAAAAAATCATTTATTTGTTGTTAAATGAATTTAATTTCAGGTTTTTTGAAGAGGCACTGAATTTGACCTAGGCCTCAGACTTGCCAGGCACATATTTCTCCACCTGACCCACAACCCTAGCCTGCAACAGTGTCTTGATTAAGTTACTAATTTTGGCCTTGAACTTATATTCTCCTGCAACAACCTCTTGAGTGCTGGGATTACAGGAGTATACCACCAGGCTCTGCTACCTCATTTTTCTTGAATGGTAAGACCACAGAAGGACTGTAGCACTGATTATGAGCTATACTGCAAAATGAACCAAATTTGCCTTAATTTTACTTCTCAGGTTTTGTGTATGTAGGTATCTGTGTGGCTGAGGTCCACGCCTAGGGACACATGCCAGACAATTGCTTTACCACTGAGCTACAGCCTTAGTCCTTATTTTTGGTTTTCTTATAATGCCAGGATTGAACCCAGGGACATTTACACTATGAAAGTGTTTTTATCATCAAAATAAATCCCTAGCAGACATGGTATTTTTCCTTTCTTTTTTGGTAGGAAAGGGTATTGAGCTTGGAGCCTTGTGAGGTGCTCTCTGGCTCTCTTAGCAGAGGTTCTTCTATCTGAACTCAGTATCCAGACCTCATCTGAATTATGGAAAAAATATATAAATTCCCACTTCTATTTACTTGTTTTCTCTTTATTTCTCCCTTGCTCCCTCCCTCCCTCTCTTTTGTAGTCCTGAGCTACATTCCACCTGTTTTTTGTTTTTTGCCAGTCCTGGGGCTTGAACGCAGGGTCTGGGCACTGTCCCTGAGCTGCTTTTTGCTCAAGGCTAGCACTCTACCACTTGAACCACAGCACCACTTCCGGCTTTTTCTGCTTATGTGGTGCTGAGGAATCAAACCCAGGGCCTCATGCATGTGAGGCAAGCACTCTACCACTGAGCCACCTTCCCAGCCCTTTATTTTGTTTTTTTTAATGTGGTTTTGGAGCTTGAACTCTGGGCCTGGGTTTTGTCCCTGAGCTCTTATGCTCAAGACTAGCACTGTACCATTTTGAGCCACAGCTCTGACTTTCTTGCCCAAGCTGGCTTTGAGCTGTGATCCTCAGATCTCAGCCTCTTGAGTAGCTAGGATTACAGGCGTGAGCCACCAGCATCTAGGCTTCCACCTGTTTGGAAGTGACTTTTCAACTCTGTAATATATGTTACAGCTTGAGTTATTCCGAGTGATCACAAGACTGTATAATGTATATTTATATACGGATTTCACAATAGATTGTATGATAGGCCCTAAACACTCGTAGTTGATATGGACAGGTGGAGATGGACATGGAAGTACTTGAGTTACACCTGGCACCCTCTACCAGTTCAAAGTAGCTGGCACAATCAAAGCCGGATGCCTTTTCAGACAAACCTCCATGCTCTGGGAGATGTGGACTGTCCTGTCATCTTCACATTCTGCTGTTAAGATCCTCTGGGAATTCTGGGACAAAATCTCTTCACCCTAAATGTGAAAGGATCAAGACAAATGGTGGGTTGTAAAGATCACATATGCAGACTTGGTAGAGGAAAGTGGAGGAGGAGGGAAGCTGGGGTATTGGGTTTACAGAAAATACAAGGAAGATATTCTAGGCATTCAAAATGTGGAAATGGTTCGTCTTGTCAAGGCAAGTTCATGTTCAACCCCAGCCTGTGAAGCTCATATAATATGCAGTTCTGCAAAAGATCCATTTGAGTCTGTGTATTCTAATATTGCACTAGATTTTACAAGGCCACATTGTTCTGATAAATTTCAGTTAATACTTTATCTGAACCTAAAATTTTCCTAATACTGTAAGTCACACAGGTGCCAATACAGCCAATAACAAATGGCCATGCAGAAGCTAAAGAACAGTATTAATGAAATTGCTTAAGAACATCAATTCTGGATCAGGACTGTTTAGACTCAAAACACTGGCCCCACTCATTACTAAATGGCCTATGTAAGTTAACTTCTAAGTTTCAATTTTTTTCAAGCAAGCAGTAAGATTCTTCATTATAAGGTTGATGTAAAGAAAGGAAATACTCTTTGCGGACTACTCTTTCTACATATAAACTGATAAAACTCTGCTGATGGCTCTTGCCTGCAATCCTAGCCACTCAGATCTAAGTCCTAGCTTAAGACCTGAGGTTCTTGGTTCAAAGCAAATACAAGAGACTCTTATATCCAATTAATGAGCAAAAATCTAGAAGTAGTAGTGTGACTCAAGTGGCAGAGCACAAGCCTTGAGTAAGAAAAGCCAAGTGAAGAATGTAGGACAAGTACAAGCCCTTGTATTGGCACACACAAGCACACACACTAAAATTATAAAATTCAGATACTGCTGGGCATGGTGGCTCACACCTGTAATCCTACTAGCTACTCAGGAGGCTGTGTCTGTAGGACCACAGTTTGAATCCAGTCCAGTCAGGAAAGACTGAAACTCTTAACCTCCAATTAACCAGCAAAAAGCTGGACAAGCTGGACTGGCTCAACTGACAGAGCACAAGTCATGAGCAAGAAACCTTGAGAGCATGAGGCTCTGAGTTCAAGCCCCAGAACAGGGATCTGTGAGATGAGGGGGAGCCTGGAGCCTTGTGGCTAAGGTGGTAGAGTGCCAAGGAATCAAGCCCAGAAAGATCAAGGCTGAGTTTATAAAACAAACTCCCTCAGATATTATACACATGAATGAGAAGGGTGTGGGCCGGAAGTAAAAACGTCAGAACTACAAACTAGTTAATATAAGTGATACAAGATGTCACACAGCTGAGAAACTAGAAATGTTCAGTGGTTAAAATAGTAATTTGGGGGACTGGGAATGTAGCTTAGTGGTAGTGCTTACCTAGCATGCATAAAACCCTGGGTTCCATTCCACAGTACCACATAAACAGAAAGCCTGAAGTGATGCTGTGTCTCAAGTGGTAGAGTGCTAGCCTTGAGAAAAAGAAGCTCAGGACAGAGCCCAGGCCTGAGTTCAAGCCCCAAGACTGGCAAAAAAAAAAAAGAGTAATTTCGGGATATTGGTTTAGGGGAAGCATGCTAAATAACCAAACAAACCTTTGTCCATATAAAGAAATGTCATTATGAGGGGGAGGAGGGAGGCTGGGAAGGGATATGAAGGGTAAACAAAGGAGGAGGCTGCAATGCTTGGTAAGAAATGTACGCATTATCCTGCCCATGTAATTGTAACCCCTCTGTACAGTATGTTCACAAATAAAATAAAATTAAATAAAAAAAAAAAGAAATGTCATTATGAATCTTCTCTGAAGTAGGGCTTGACAGTGACCCTCTGGCAGTAACAAAAGGTGGTTGTGATCTGGCTCCCCAGGACCTGAGCACTTGCTTACGTCTGTGCACCTACTCACCTTCCTTACTGGGGTGGAAGGTGTGGCCTGTGAGCACAGCCCATGTACAAAGTGCCTCTAATTCATGAACCAAACCAACGCACACTTAAGGGGTTTCATTGCGACATTTCTTTTGTTGTTGGTGGTCGTGAGCTTCAACTCGGCCTGAGCACTATCCTGTGCTTTTTTTCCGTTTAAGATTAGCGCTCTACCTCTTTGAGCCACAGCTCCACTTCTGGTTTTCTAGTGGTTAATTGGAGACAAAGAGTCTCATGGACTTTCCTGCCCAGGCTGGCTTTGAACTGAGATCCTCAGATCTCAGCTTCCTCAGTAGCTAAGATTACAAGTCTGAGCCACAGGCACCAAGCTGTGACATTTCTTTACATTCATTCAATATATCCTGATTAAACTCATTCCTTCTACTACTATCCCTTCCTCCCTTCTTCTCCTAAAATTACCTGAACAGGTTTCACTATTCTGTTTTCATATATGCAAATAAACTACTTCACAACATTCAGGCTCAGTCACCCTATCCATCTGCCCTGCCACACCCTCCCTGCAGGGCCTGTTAAAAGGAGTCTTACTGTGAGAACAGGGCTTAAAGAAGTGGAGAGACAGCTGTGAGTCAAAGGCTTACCTGCAAGTCCCGATTTTTGAGATTTCCCAGCCAGAAAGCCTCTCTACAATTATTAAGAACAAGCATGGCTTTGACTCTGCAAACTAACAGCTCCAGTGTTTTTTTGAGCAAAGGCACATGTTTGGTGAGTCTTGTGTCCTGGTGAATCTGAATGGACATAAATACCCTCGTTTAGGTTAATGAGAACACACATTTTCTAAAAGAAACATCTGAATTCCTCACAACTTAAGAGTATATACCTTCCTCTTGGCCCAGAGACAGGTTCCACCAAACAATAGTAGTTTGGAATAGTACTCCAAAAAAAATTCAGCCTAGGGGCTGGGAAGGTGGCTCAGTGGTAGAGCGCTTGCCTTGCATGCATGAGGCCCTGGATTCAATTCCTTAGCACCACATAAGCAAAAAGAAAAAAGCCGGAGTGGCGCTGTGTCTCAAGTGCTAGCCTTGAGCTGAAGAGCTGAGGGACAGCGCCTAGGCCTAGAGTTCAGGCCCCACGACCGGACCCCCCCCCCAAAAAAAAAATTCAGCCTAGCTGGGTACCAGTGGCTCTCACCTGTAATCTAGCTACTTGAAAGGATTGTGGTTTGAAGCTAGGTTGGGTAGAAACATTCACTAGACTCCACCTTCAAAATAACAAAAAGCAGAAACAAACAAGCAAAAGCAAAAACAAAAGGGATGAAGGCATGGCCTAAGTGGGAGTCAACTAACCTAGCAAGAACAAGGCTGAGTTCAGCCCTCACCCCAAAATCCCTAACCCTTCAGTCTCAAAAACATAACACTAACACTTTCTAAGTTCCTCTTTATAACTTCTTATTGACTTATTATCAATGAATCTACCTATCAAGAATGAATATTCGGGCTGGGAAGGTGGCTCAGTGGTAGAGTGCTTGCCTTGCAAGCCTGAGGCCCTGGGTTCGATTCCTCAGCACTACATAAGCAAAAAGAAAAAAGCCGGAAGTGGCGCTGTGGCTCAAGTGGTAGAGCACTAGCCTTGAGCTAAAGAGCTAAGGGACAGTGCCTAGGCCCAGAGTTCAGGCCCCACAACCGGACCCAAAAAAAAAAAAAAAGAATATTCTTGAGACAGTAGAATAATATTAAACAACAGAAAGTAGTTGTGTTTAGCTTGAAAAGTCCTTAAAATTCTATGTCTCAATTTCTAAACTTAGAAGCAGGGGGAAAGCTGAGACTGGGAAGTAGAGTAATGTGAACAGGCTCAGGAAATTCTAAGGTTTGACAGTAAGGACAGAACTCTTAGGATTCTGTGTGCCTTCAGACAGAGGTGACAGTGGTTCACACAATTGTAAGAGTACTTCAAGCATCAAGCCCTTTTGTTACAGATCTAGTTCTTGAGAAGTATGAGGGTGCAGCTGAAAAGCGCTAAGGCAGCTGCATTAAAACACCTCTTGCCTCCAGCAGCCAGTACTTAATGGAAGGTTCATCCACCCGGAGTACTTTACAGCAGGCACACCCAGCAGCATCCTAGAGTCTTCAGTCAAGAAGTGCTTTAGAACCGGTGCGGGTGGCTCATGCCTGTAATCTTACCTACGGAAGGGAGGCAGAAATCTGAAGATAAGGATTTGAAGCCAGCTGATACAGGAGAGTCCATGAAACTTTTATCACCCATCAAAAAAGCCAGAAATGAAGCTGTGGTTCAGATAGTTAGTAGACCACTACTAGCCTTGAGCACAAAAGCTCAAAGACAGCACCCGTGCCCTGAGTTCAAGCCTTAGGACTGGCGCAGGTGCACACACCAACACAAGAAAGGTTGAAAAGGGGGGCTGGGAAAGTGGCTCAGTGGTAGAGCGCTTGCCTTGCATGCATGAGGCCCTGGGTTCAATTCCTCAGCACCACATAAGCAAAAAGAAAAAACCCGGAAGTGGCACTGTGGCTCAAGTGGTAGAGCGCTAGCCTTGAGCTGAAGAGCTGAGGGGCAGCGCCCAGGCCCAGAGTTCAGGCCCCACGACCAGACCCAAAAAAAAAAAAAAAAAGAAAGGTTAAAAAGAAAGTAGTTAGAGCCCATGGGCCTCCCAAGAGCAACTGCAGATTATGCTAGCAGTGGTGTGAGCTGCTCCCTTCTTACCTTAGAATGTCCACAAAGGTGATGAAGTAGCCTTGTGTCCAACTGGAAGGTTTCTAGTAAGCTCAGAACATCATCCTACAAATACAATCCATAAATGTTCTACAGAAATGTTCTATTTTGATTCTAGATGCTAAGACATCCTTGCAACCAAGGGCTCCTAAAAAGGTAAGTGCAGGCTTCAGCCTATGTCAACAGCCATCTTAACTTTGCCTAATAGGAGAGTGGTGGCCAGCTCCTACCTCTTACGCCCCCTGTTCTGTACCTTATGTCAACCTGAAGGTCATAACATTTTTCTTTGGGGCAGGATCAATACTCAGGATGGCCTCAAACTCATAATCCCCTTCTACCTCAGCCTTAGGTTTGCAGTTTTAAAGAGTTATCATGCCTCTGTTTTCCTATCTGCAAATTAGGATAAACGTCACCTTTTTTTTTTTTCTTTCAGGATTAAGTGAAACAAAGTAAGATTGTGGGTATACTACAAATCTCAATTTGCTAAATGTCAGTAGAATTCATGTTTCTATTCTTACTTTATTACTGTAACTCTGGATGTCACTTGGTGTAAAAAATATGAAGACTATTCATTGTAACAAGCGTTTTATAACATTTTTTTTTTTTTTGGTCGGTCGTGGGGCTTGAACTCTGGGCCTGAGTGCTGTCCAGCAGCAATTCAGCTCAAGGCTAGCGCTCTACCACTTGAGCTACAGCGCCGATTCTGGTTTTCTGGTGGTTTATTGGAGATAAGAGTTTCACGGACTTTCCTGCCCAGGCTGGTTTTGAACCGCGATCCTCAGATCTCAGCCTCCTGAGTAGCTAGGATTACAGGCATGAGCCACCAGTGCCCGGCTAAGACAAACTTTCTTTTATTAGTTTATATGTTATACAGATCCTTCTGTTTTATCTTATTGTTAAATCACCATGCATTTCAGCATATTCTCATCAATTTCACCCCTCTATCACACTTCCTACACCCTTCCCTCTGAACTCTACTTTTAAATTTCTCATAGATGACCTAGGAAGCACATGAGGTCTTGGGAGTACAGCAGCACAAGGGACTGATGCTTTCTCTCTCCTCTCTCTCCCTTTCAGTCAGTCTTTCTACCTATCTATCGGTCTGTCTGTCATCTGTCCATTATCTATTAGAGCCCCTACCTTCTGATCAGGGGTGGAGGAAAGGTGAGACTGAAGAGAGTGGTCTGAGGAGGCCAGTTAGTCTACTTTGGAATGCTCACTCCCATGTGGGCAGCTCTGGCTCGAGGTAAACTTGCATTAGATAACTGTGGCCCAGAATATGAGCAATAGATTGTTCCTACCCTCAGTCCAACCCTGGAGTCACCATAGACTTATTGTCTGTGCTTCAGAGCATGCTTTTGCTCCCTGTGTGCAGTTCTTACCCGGTGTTTTCTAAAACTGAAGTCTAGAAGAGGCATACATTGCTTCAGAAATGCTTCTACAAAGAGACGTCCATACTGGAAAAAAGAGACGCACTGGTTTATCTCTGGCTAAAGACATTCATGCACAAAAAAGATGTAGCTGGCTGGGCATCAATAACTCATGCCTGTAATCCTAGCTACTCAGGAGGCTGAGAACTGAGGATCAAGGTTTAAAGCCAGCCCAGGCAGGAAAGTCCCTGAGACACTTATCACCAATTAACCACCAGAAAACCAGAAGTGGTTCTGTGGCTCAAGTAGTAGAGTGCTTGCCTTGAGCTGAAGAGCTCAGGGACAGCACCCAGGCCCAGAGTTCAAGCTCCACAACCAAGAGGAAAAAAAACTAACAACAACAACAAACCCTGCCTTTTGTAGTCATTAACTGTAGTAGGTACTGTTTTCTCTAAAGTACCACCTCTTAGCATGGATCATAGTGGTATGTGGGCAAGGTCTTAAGCAATTCATCTCAGTTGAGGCATTCTCCATAATGAGTCACAGAAAGAAAAATACTGAACACGACCCAAGGAATTTCTTACCTTTAAACATACATGTAGAACAGGACGACTATCAAATACCTAGAGAAGCAAAAGACAAGAAACCAAATTTGAGTCTGGCCATCAAGCACCTCAGTCTCTTCCTACCATGCAAACTATAACTTTGGGTATTGCAGAAAATTCTAAAATGAAGAAGACATGTCAATAGTGTACCTCCAAGAATCTCCAGGTCAATTTTCAGAAAGAAAGAAGCGAGAATAACATTCTAAATTAAAGGGCTAGTCTGCTCAGAAGCCTAGAGTGTAAGAAAGCTTAGCAGAAATGATATGAGTGCACTCCGGACTGGAAATGACAATGGGCTTAAATCGGAGGACTCAGAGCAAAGAGAAAGGGGGATAACTCATGGTAAGTGTGATGGCAAAGGGACAAAGAAGAGAAGGAACAACTGGGTGCTGGTAGCTCATGCCTGTAATGCTAACTATTCAGGAGGGTGAGATCTGAGGATCACAGTTCAAAGCCAGCCCGGGCAGGAAAGTCTGTGAGACTCGTATTTCCAATTAGCCACTAGAAAACTGAAAGTAGCACTGTGGCTCAAAGTGGTAGAGTGCTAGTTTTGAGCTAAAGAGCTCAGAGACAGTGTGAATGCTGAGAGTTCAAGCCCCATGACCAACAAAAATATTAAAAAGAGAGAAGGAATGAGATAGTGGCTATGGGGAAAAATGATACCCAGAATGGGCAGGGCTACAAGGGAAAAAGACCACATGGTCCCAAAGGCTTGTGAGAAGAAAAGCACATTTTGGAGCTAGGACCTTAGTTTCTGCAGTTAGCTTATGAGACAGAGCAGACAATCTCCATATACTCACCTTTATCAGGTTGATGAGGATAGTGAAGTCTCGAACAGCCATGTTCCAGTAGAGGAGCTTCTCTTCATGAATCTGGGGACAGCCAAAGAAAGAAGCAAATACTTCTACTTTATTCTCACTATAATCCTTCCAAAGAGATGTAGCATCTAGTACACTCACAAAATGGTTCTGTATACAGTGTGAAAAAATTAACATACAACAAGGAGGCTTATTTGTTCATTTTGTTAGCTGTATGGGTATTTGAATTTAGGACCTACAGCTTGCTCAGTTAACATTCTACCACTTGAGTCACAACATCCAGTTGTGAGTCCAACCCATGTTTTTTCTGGGAGTGTAGTCTTACAGACTTTGTGTCTAACTAGACTTTGAACTGCAATTCTCAGATCTCAACCTCTTTTTTTTTGGGTCCAGTCGTGGGGCCTGAACTCTGGGCCTGGGCACTGTCCCTCAGCTCTTCAGCTCAAGGCTAGTGCTCTACCACTTGAGCCACAGCACCACTTCTGGCTTTTTGCCTATGTGGTGCTGAGGAATCAAACCCAGGGCCTCATGCATGCAAGGCCAGCACTCTACCACTGGGCCACCTTCCTAGCCCAGATCTCAACCTCTTGTAGCTAGGACTACAGGTGTGAGTCACCAGCATCTTCTGTCTAGGAGTCTTTTCAGTAATACATACAAGTAGTTAAGAGCCTCTGTGCAGCATACCTACTTGCCACGAGATCTCTGTCACATTGTGTGTGTGTGTGTGTGTGTGTGTGTGTGCTATCCCTGTGTGCTAGAATTACAAGGGTGAGCCAGTCCCCGGCCTCTCTGAAATCTTGATTTTGATTCTGTGTTAAGTCCTGTACTCAGCAGGCTACTTCAGATCTGGTTAGCAGGCTGCAAAGGCATGTAGCACTCAAATGGGTTGGCTTACTTCATGCCAGGTGGCAAGTGGAGAACTGGGCAGGAGGAAGGAAAAACAATCCAACTTTCACCTTCCAGTAGATAAAAAGGAAATCAAACCAAGTGCTCTTTGAAAAAACTCCTAGACTTTTGTAACTCAAAGGAAATCATTCAAGACAAACCCTTATCCCAAGAAATGAAAGCATCAACAACTTCAAAGTAATCCACAATGTATTTCTTGTTGGGAAAACATTTGACCCACCTGCTGGGCATCTGCTGCTGTGCCAGCCTGAAGACCTTTCACTGTCTTCTCCAGCTTAGCCATCATCACTCGGAAGAAGATGACAAAGGTGTCTCTAAAAGAGGGGGACAAAGACAGATGCTGGTGACTCACGCTTGTATTTCTAGCTACTCAGAAGGTTGAGACCTGAGGATCATGGTTTGAAGTCAGCCTGGGCAGCAAAGTCTATGAGACTCTTATCTCCAATTAACTACTAAAAAGCAAGAAGTGGGCTAGGCACCAGTGGTTCATGCCTGAAATCCTAGCTACTCAGGAGGCTGAGATCTGAGGACTGCAGTTCAAAGCCAGCCCAGGCAGGAAAGTCTGTGATCCTCTTATGTCCAATAAACAAATCACCAGAAAACTGGAAGAGGTAATGTGGGCTCCAGTGGTAGAGAACTGGCCTTGAGCTGAAGAGCTGAGGGTTAGTGCCCAGGCCCAGAGTTCAAGCCCTACAACAGGAAAAAAAAAAACCAAAAACAAAAGCAGGAAGTGGGGCTATGACTCAAATGATAGAGTGCTAGTCTTAAGCTTTAAAAAAAGCTCAGGGAAAGTGTTCAGGCTCTGAGTTCAAGCCCCAGGACTTGCAAAAAAAAAAAAAAATAAAGTGGACAAATAAGCATGCATACCCATATGACGATGTACTGCCTAGAAAGAACTTCCTAGGAAGAATCCAAGGGACTGAAATAAGTGCTTTCCCCTCTCTGAATGTCCTTCACTGGGGTGTGCTGGCAAAGGGAACAGAAGGGATTCAGAAAGGAGCCCAAGAAGATGATGTCTGAAAAAATGAGTTAACTTTATGAAAGGAGGTGACGGTCTGATGGACTAGAAAGAGTAGAAGACATAAGTTTGCATCCTGGTTCCACATTCATTATCGCCTACATACACTTGAAAATTCTCTTTGTGTCCTTTATTTTCCTTAACAACAAATTCAGGGTAATGATACTGATCTCACAAAATTACTAAAAGATCAAATGAGAAAATATTTGTTAGAAAAGATTTTTGAAGGTGCTGTTTAAACTAGAAAGACTAAACTGGGTGTGGTGGCACATAACTGCAATTTCAGCATTTGGGTACTAAGGATCACGATTCCAGGCCACCTTGAGTTATGCGGCTAGAGTCTATCTTAAAAAATAATCCCCACAAAACTGGGAAGACTCTTTGAGATTAAGAAAACTATGACTGGGCTGGGAAGTTGGCTCAGTGGTAGAGTGTTTGCCTCGCATGCATGAGGCCCTGGGTTCGATTCCTCAGCACCACGTAAGCAAAAAGAATAAAGCCGGAAGTGGCACTGTGGCTCAAGTGGTAGAGTGCTAGCCTTGAGCTGAAGAGCTGAGGGACAGTGCCCAGGCCCAGAAGTTCAGGCCCCACGACCGGACCCAAAAAAAAAAAAAGAAAACTATGACTATTAACAGCCATAACAGATTAAAATATGCACGATTAGCTATATAATGGCTTTGTCCTTTGTTTTCTTTATTTGTGGTACTGAGGATTGAACTCAGGCCTCACCCTTGTGTGCTACCACACTGAGCCACATAATCCAGCCCCAGGTGTGAAGGATGGATGTGCACGTAGAAGGTCAGTGCCTTCCCTTGGATTCTCAGTGAGCATCTGTATCAGAACTAGATGAAGAGAAGGATGGCTATCAGGCCACTACATACATGTGATTATATGCTAGGAAGGAGCAGGTGAGCATTCACTTACCGGGTCAGTGAAGGGAACGTGGAAGAAGATGCACCTTTCGGCGAGTTGATCAGTTCTGGAACTCCAATACCAGCAATCTCTTCTATGGCCTTCAGGACACTGTCTGTGTGCTCTAGATAAATGCTACACAGGGAATCATGTAAAGGAGAATGAACACATGTTACAGAATTCCTAATCCAATTTTCCTTTTTTGAGATGTTGCCAGTTACCAAGCTTTGAGCACTTCTGGTATTTACTTTTATGTAGCTTTTTTTTTCCCCCCCCCAGGGCTGAGGACCAAACCCAGGGCCTTGAGCTGGGCTAAACCCTCAGCCCCTGGTATTTACTTTTAATAATGAAGGTTTTAAATACTTATCAGGGGTTAAGTAAACAAAGCAAGTCTCAATTAGAAATACAATTAGACACCTTGGAAGTTGTGAACATGTCTTAGTTACCACTTATTTGACTACTGAACAGTAAGAAAGTAGCTGGGGGTAGAAAGCACAACTGGAGGATCTACAGATCTGCACATTCCTATGTGAATTTATTTTAAACTGAAACCTACTGCACTACTTTCAAGTTTGACCTAACAAAGGTCATTTGTCACTTGCGGACCACATGAGGGACTGCTGCAGGAGCAAAATGAAAACAAGACCATGTGATGCTCGCTGGAATAAAGCAAACATCTCACCAAAGCACATCATGGAGCTGGTCATTAAAGCCAGAGCTCTTCTCTTCCTCCCCGTGTGGCCAAACCCGACACAGGAACTGTTTGGCCATGGAAGCTGTTGAAAAACAAGACAAAGGCATCTCACTCACATATCAATAGGGGTACTGTAAATAATGTGAAATGACCAGATAACCGAAATATTGCCTTTCAGGGAAGATTTTTTTATTTTTAGGCAAAAGGATTGTTACTTTAAATTTACTAAGAAGTTCTTAGTCTAACAAGCAGATTTTCTGTTTTGTTTTGTCGGTCATGGGGCTTGAATTTCGGCTTGGGTGCTGTCCTGTGCTCTTCAGCTCAAGGTGAGCGCTCTACTGCTTGGGTCACAGCGCCACTTCTGGTTTTCTAGTGGTTTATTGGAGATAAGAATCTTACGGACGGGGCTGGGAAGGTGGCTCAGTGGTAGAGCGCTTGCCTTGCATGCCTGAGGCCCTGGGTTCGATTCCTCAGCACCACATAAGCAAAAAGAAAAGCTGGAAGTGGCGCTGTGGCTCAAGCGGTAGAGTGCTAGCCTTGAGCTGAAGAGCTGAGGGACAGCACCCAGGCCCAGAGTTCAGGCCCCACAACCGGACCCAAAAAAAAAAAAAAAAAAAGAATCTTAAGGACTTTACTGCCCGGGCTGGCTTTGAACTGCAATCCTCAGATCTCAGCCTCCTGTGTAGCTAGGATGACAGGCATGAGCCACCAGCGCCCGGCTTAATAAGCAGTTTTTAAAAAGTGGACACAACTTTGTTGCCTTGTATGTCCCTCCCCCATGGTACGACCCCTGCTTTCACTATATATGATGTTGGTATATGTGGAGGGGAAGGGAAAAAATAAATTGTTAAAACAGGGATACAGGAGGACCCATTGCAACAATGAGATGTACAAGTCGTTATGTCGAAAAACGAACTTTACAACTTTGGTGGGGGGGGGGAGGGGAGGCGGGGAGGATACGAAGGGATGGGAAGGGGAAACAAAGCAGGAAGCTACAATGCTTGATAAGAAATGTGCTCATTATCTTACCCACGTAATTGTAACCCCTCTGTATAGTATTTTTACAATAAAAATTTATTAAAAAAAAAAAAAAGTGGACACAAGCCAGGTGCCGGTGGCTCATGCCTGTAATCCTAGCTACTCAGGAGACTGAGATCTGAGGATCACGGTTCAAAGCCAGCCCGGGCAGGACAGTCTGTGAGACTCATCTCCAATAAACCACTAGAAAACAGGAGGTGGCGCTGTGTCTCAAGTGACAGAGCGGTTGCCTTGAGCCGAAGAGCACAGGGAGAGTGCCCAGGCCCAGAGTTCAAGCCCCCTGACCGACCAAAAAAAAGTAGACACCTTCCTGCTGCAGTGCGCCTTCCAGAAATAAACCCATCAGTCTAAGATGCAACATGTCCTATTCCCTTTAGAAACAACCTGGACAAGTAAACAGACACATAGAAAGGGTGATGGTGGCGACGTATGAAAACCTAACAAGGAAATCTGCTGGGGAATAATGTATTTTAGGGGAAGACAGGCAGGGAGTGTGATGGGAGGGGTGAAGTTAACTGGAATACAGTGTAAAGGTGGAGATGTTAACAATAAAATCCCTCCTGTATAACTAATAAGTCAATTAAAATAAGTAAAAATAAAACAAGTCAGTTGACCTAAATAAAGTCACCCTAAGCAATGTCATAGCTCTTTCTAGGAAAAAAAAAAAGCACAAAATTGCACAAAGCCCCAGGTTTATAATCATGCAATATTAATCCTATTCCTGACTAAAAAAAGAAAAAGAAAAAAGAATGAGGAAAAAAGAAAGGAAGATCGCGGCCTATCACCTATTTTTAATTTCTTCTGAGCAGGAGCTGTAGATTTCTCCAAAAGGACCATCAAAAGTCTGAGGAGATAAAGACCACACTTGAAATTGGGAATGCTGTGATGGAAATTTTGCAAGTAGTTGAAGCTCTGGCTGTAAAGAGACAAGAAACAAAACACAACAGCATTACACGTACTGAAGACATGGTGAAAACCACAGGAGTACCCTACAAAGGTGTGCCATCCTAATCAGAATCCTCATTTTCAAGAGATTAAGTATCTTCGGGCACCTTAGTAGAAAACAATACGGAGGAAGCCAGGACAAAAAGATGTCCTAGAATGTTAGACCTGAATAGTCATGTGCACTAAGAAGCCCAAGACCATGCTGATATGTGCAAGGTACGTGCAGAAAAAATGAAAAATGTTTAAAAGCTGAGTTCAGGGAGGCACCTGTGGCTCCCATTAACCTTGCTCGATAGACTGATATCAGAAGGATTGAGGTTTGGGTCCAGGTTAGGGAGAAAGTTCTCAAGACTATCTCCAAAATAAACAGCACAAAACAGTGTGAGGCATGGCATAAGTGGTAGAACACTACCTAGCAAGCATGAGGCCCTGAGTTCAAACCCAGTAACTCAGTAGGAACAATGTGGAAGGAAATTATCAAACAGGGAAAGTCTACATGTTCTTTTTGTTGTTGTTGTTGTTGTGGGGCCTGAACTCTGGGCCTGGGCACTATCCCTCAGCTCTTCAGCTCAAGACTAGTGCTCTACCACTTGAGCCACAGTGCCACTTCAGGCTTTTTTTCTGCTTATGTGGTGCTGAGGAATTGAACCCAGGGCTTCATGCATGCAAGGCAAGCACTCTATCACTGAACCACCTTCAATCTACCTGTTCTTGAACAGAGGGACTCTAACTTTCTAGGCAGGTATTTTATCACTTAAGCTACACACCCAGCTCTTTATGCTTTTAGTTATTTTTCAAGTAGCGTCTTGTATTTTTATTTCGAGGTCTCTCCTGGAGCATAATCCTCCTACCTATGGGCTCTAGCATAGCTTGAATCACAAGCATGCCCACCAGGCCTAGCTTATGGATGAAGGTGTTGTATCTAGCTAACCGTTTACCCCAGCAGACCTCTAACCTTGATCCTTCCAACCTCCACCTCCTCAGTAGGATGAGCCAGTCCTGGGGCTTCAACTCAGGACCTGAGTGCAGTCCCTGAAGGTTTGCTTTTTTGTTTTTGTTTGTTTGTTTTTGCTTAAGGCTAGCATTGTACCACTTGAGCCACAGAGCCACTTCCAGCTTTTTAGTTCTTAACTGGAGATAAGAATCTCACAGACTTTCCTACCTGGGCTGCTTTTGAACCATAATCTTCAAATCTCAACCTCCCTGGATGAGAGTCCTGGTGCAATGTTACCTATTTTTCTTTCCTTTTTTTTTCTTTTTTCTTTTTTTTGGGGTCCAGTTGTGGGGCCTGAACTCTGGTCCCAGGTGCTGTCCCTCAGCTCTTCAGCTCAAGGCTAGCACTCTACCACTTGAGCCACAGCGCCACTTCCGGCTTTTTTCTTTTTGCTTATGTGGTGCTGAGGAATCGAACCAAGGGCCTCAGGCATGCAAGGCAAGCGCTCTACCACTGAGTCACCATCCCAGCCCCTCTTTTTTTTTTTTTTAAAGGAATGTATCATATATGGTCAGCTTTTAATCCAAGGAAATGATTAACGATAAGGAATTACAATTAGTCCAAATTTGCCATTTAAATAAAACAAGGGGGTTGGGAATATAGCTCAATGGTAGAGCACTTGCTTAGTATGCAAAAGTCCCTAGGATCCCTCCTCAGCACTGAAGGAAAAAACAAAACTTGTTCTATAACATCTGATATGCAACTACAGAACAATTCAGTGATAAACTTTTGTCTAGCATGTGCAAGGACTTGGAGTAAACCCCCCAGCAATGCAAAATAAATCAAAACACTAGTCATTCTTTCCCTAGAGATGACCCATTTCAGTCCACTCTAAGTGTCTATTACCCTAGAAAACTGTGCCATCACTTCAATAAAACAAAACAGAAGCCAACTCTGATTCAAAGGAAGTCCAAGAAATCAAAGTTCCAACTGGGTGCCAATGGCTCACGCTCATATCCTAGCTACTGAAGAAGCTAATATCTGAGGACTGAGGTTTGAAGCCAGCACAGGCAGGAAAGTCCATGAGAGTCTTAACTCCAATTAACTATCAAAAAGCAGAAGTGGAGCCAGACACTGGTGGCTCACACATACAATCCTAGCTACTCAGGAGGCTGAGATCTGAGGATTGTGCTTTAAAGCCAGCCTGTGCAGGAAAGTCTGTGAGACTCTTACTTCTAATTAATCACAGAAAAAGCCAAGTGGTAGAGCACTGGCCTTGAGCAGAAGAAGCTCATGGACTGTCTAGGCCTAGAGTTCAAGCCCCAGTACCAGCAAAAAAACCCAAAAAGCAGAAATGGAGCTCAGGTTCAAGTGGTAAAGTGCTTACTGTAGTAAGATGGAATCCCAAAGTTGTTCTGATTTGCATTTCCTTATTGTCAGGGATGTTGAGTCCTCAATGTGTTTCTTGGCCTTCTTACTTTTGAATAGTTTTATTTTGAGATTAGTCTTGCTATGTTGTCAAGAACAGTCTTAACTCTGTAATTCTCCTGCCTCAACCATTCAAGTAGCTGAGATTGTAGATGCACACACCCACTATTGACTAAAGCAGTCTATTTAAAGTAAAGAAAGGAAGAAACAAGCACCAGCGGCTCACATCTATAATCCTAGTTACTCAGGAGGTTAAGACCTGGAAGATGTAGGTTCAAAGCTAAGGCAGCAAAATAATCAGCTAATCCAGCAAAATGCCAGACTGGAGGTGTGGCTCAAGAGCCAGCTGTGAGCAAAACAGCCAAGCAAGATCAAGGCCCAGATTTATCTCCATCTTTTTTTCCTAGCCATCAGTCTTTCTCATAGACAAGTGGAAGAATACTGGCAATCTCTAATACTTAGCTATTATCTACATACCTAGCTCTGTTGGAAGATAGACTAGACCCTTGGATAATTAATAGGTAACTAAGGGCTGGAATGTGGCTTAGTGGTAGAGTGCTTTGTCTTGCATGCATGAAACCCTGGGTTCAATATCTCAGTAGCACATAAACAGAAAAAGCCAAAAGTGGCACTATGGTTCATGTGGTAGAGTGCTAGCAAGCTCAGGGAAAGCCAGGAGCTGATGGCTCATGCCTGTAACCCTACTCAGGAGGCTGAGATCTGAGGATCGTGGCTCAAAGCTAGCCTGGGCAGGAAAGGCTGTGAAACTCTTATCTCCAATAAACCACCAGAAAACCAGAAGTGGCACTATAGCTCAAGTAGTAGAGCGCTAGCCTTGAGCTGAAGAGCTGAGGGACAGCGCTCAGGCCCAGAGTTCAAGCCCTATGACCGACACAAACAAACAAACAAGAAGCTCAGGGACAGAGGCCAGGCCCGAGTTCAAGCCCCAGGACTGGCAAAAAAAAAGTTGATTAAGAGCTAGGTATAGTAGCACACACCTGCAATCTCAGCACATGGGGGGATGAGGCAGAAAGACTGCAAGCTTGAGGACAGCCTATTCAGTTTGAATCCCTACTTTAACCAAAAATGAAACTTAAGTAGGAGGATAATGTTTTTTATCATCATTACAATTTATAGGCTGATGTATGCATGAATTTATTCAAGATTTTTTTTTAGGGCTTCAAAATTTATCAGAATTCATAAGTGAAAAAGTTCACACAGTAAGAAAAACCTGAAAATATAAACTTCCTTCACATTTCTTGGAAACATACTCTAGGACACAGTTTCACCTACCTGATCAGCTCATCCAACGGGTGATCCCGTTCTATCTGCTTCAGCCGGCTAGCAAGGACCTCAAGGCCTGAGTATAGCAAATTACGATTTCCAGTGTGAAAAAATCCACTCCTAAAAGAGAGTCAAGATAAGGTGGTTAAGAGGTTTTCTTGGCTTTGAGAAGATTATTTGGACAGCATTGGAGGCCTCCAGCCTGTACCAGCAGCAAGTCAACAGGTTTGCAGAGAACTGTTAAGTTTCAAGTATCAAATTCAATCATAGCTCTAAGTCCAAATGTTCCCAAATAGTCTTTCCTTAAAAATCTAACAGCGGGGCTGGGAAGGTGGCTCAGTGGTAGAGGGCTTGCCTTGCATGCCTGAGGCCCTGGGTTCGATTCCCAGCACCACATAAACAAAAAGAAAAAAGCCGGAAGTGGCACTGTGGCTCAAGTGGTAGAGCGCTAGCACAGTGCCCAGGCCCAGAGTTCAGGCCCCACGACCAGACCCAAAAAAAAAAAAAAAAAGAAAAAAAATCTAACAGCACTCAGTGTGTTATTTTCTCATTCCCTACATCTCAAGGATGTCAGTCTTCTGCAAAATCTAAGTCAACATACAGAATTTCTACATCAAAATTCTCTACGGGGAAGGGCTGGGAAGGTGGCTCAAAAGGTGACCAAAAAAAAAAAAATCTCTATGGGCATGTGCTAAAAATAGAAAGTATCCCTTTCTCTACGTTAACAAGTCTTGAAAGTTCTTCTCAAGCCCAGCACTTTAGACAAGGCCTTTTTCCTTGTCACATGAGTAGTTCATGGCAGTATTTTCTAACTAGGTGTGTGTTCCTTTCTAATTCATCTTATATATGTCTACCAAAAAGGTTTTTTCTTTTTTCTTTTTGGTGCTGAACTCAGGGCTTGGGTGCGGTCCCTTTAGCTTTTTCACTCAAGATTGGCACTCTACTGTATTGAAAATGAACTATACAACTTGCAGACGGGGCCAGGAGGGAAAAATCATATGATAGGAGGGAAGGAGTAACAATGTCCCAAAAGAAATGTACTCATTATCTGATTTATGAACCGGTAACCCCCCCCCCCCCCCCCCCCCCCCCCCAGGCGATTACTCGACCACGACCACGACCTCCGAACCCCCCCCCGCACCAAAATCCCCCCCCCCCCGTTTATCACCTTTGTAATAGCAATTTTAAAAATAAATTTTAAAAAAGATTGGCACTTTACCACTTAAGCCCCTTCTCCACTCCCAGCTTTGTGCTGGTTAATTGGAAGTAAGACTCTCATGGACTTTCCTACCCAGCCTGGCTTCAAATTGTAACCCTGTGCCCCACCAAAAAGATTTTTTTTTTTTTGTCGGTCATGGGGCTTGAACTCTGGGCCTGGATGCTGTCCCTCAGCTCTTCAGCTCAAGGCGAACGCTCTACCACTTGAGCTACAGCGCTACTTCCGGTTTTCTAGTGGTTTATTGGAGATAGGAGTCTCACAGTCTTTCCTGCCCAGGCTGGCTTTGAACCGAGATTCTCAGATCTCAGCCTCCTGAGTAGCTAGGATTACAGGCGTGAGCCACTGGCGCTCGGCCCAAAAAGATTTTCTTAAAACACAGATTTTATTGTATTATGGCTGGATGGAGAAAACTCTAAAATTGCTTTTCTACACATTCACATTCTTCTGCCCAACCTTCAAGGCCCAAAAAAACTGAACTTCTAGATCTTTTCCTCATAAAAACTTTCCAAACCACAATGGCACCCACCCTTTTCAACAAATCTATTGTGTGTGTGTGTGTGTGTGTGTGCGCGCGCGCGCCACAGGCTGTGTATGTGTGTGTGTGCCACAGGCCAATACTAGGGCTTAAATTCAGTACTTAACAATTTAGTACTTAACATTCTCACTTAACTCTTGTGCTCAACTGGTGCTCTACCATTGGAGCCACAGCTCTACTTTTTACAGTCCTACTACTGCAGGTGAGTGTATCAGTGGTTTCACCTTCTTGCTGACACTTTTAGTTAGCCATGTTAGTGGGTGTGCTACCCTATCTCATTGTACATTTTATTAATAACTATTAATAATAAACATCATTCTATGTGTTTGTTTAATTGCCATCTGTTTGTTATCTCCTAGATGAAGTATCTATTTTCAATGTTGGGTGTCAGTGGCTCACATTTACAATCCTAGATACTCAGGAGGCTGAGATCTGAGGATTATAATGCAAAGCCATTCTGAGCAGAAGAGTCTACAAGACTATATCCAATTAACCAGCACAAAGCTGAAAATGGAGGCATGGCTCAAGTGGCAGAGTGTTAACCTTGAACAAAATATCTGAGCAAGAGTTGTGAGGCCCTGAGCTTAAGCTTCAGTGCCTGTTCGTATACATGGACACATATACACACAAACCATCTCGTCCAATCACTCATTCCTTTTAAGTACAAAGGACTCAAAAATGACTAGTTAGAGCTTACAATCTAGCAGGAAAGACAAATAAGTAATCATACCAAAATGTGGTTTTAATCATGAGAGACTTAACAGAGTAGTGGAAGGGTTACTGGGAAGAGGGAACAGTTAAATAGTCTATAGGTTAGAGAAAATGCCTGTGAAGAAGTGAAATACAAATTCAAATCTCAAGAAATGAGGTGAATCTGAAAAGATCAAGAAGTGTGGAAATGTGGTGGAAGTATGAGTGTGAATCCTTTCGGCTGAAAGCGAGCTTAGTGACCAAATGATTTCAGTATGGTCCCAGGCAGAGGGAGACAATAGGGGAAAGTCAGACAGTAGGGGCCTAAAAAGCTAGTCAAGAGTATGAACTCAAGAAAAACCTAGTAGTAATCAGAGGGACAAGAAATGAGACTTAGTCCAGGACAGAGATGTTGGCAAGGTAGAATCAGTGGAGAGACGGAGACAGGAACAGATGACTAACTGAATGTCACCTAGAAGACAGAATCAGAAGGGGAAGGGGAAACAGTAAACAGCAGAGAGAAAGTGTCCAGAACATAGCTCCTGGTTTTTTACTCAGACAACTGGGGTTGCCATTTACTGAGCCATGCAGAGCTGGGGAAAGAGATGATACATTCATTTTGGACGAGGTGTTGATGACACATCTAAGTGGGCACTCAGCAGTCAGCTGGATATAAATACCTATAGCTCAGAAGATAAAATTAAGCATACATTTAAGCTTGGGAAAGCTTGCCCTGAAAACCTGTGTAAAGGGATGGATGTGAGAGGACCTATCTCTGAAGACTAGAAGGATTTAAAAGATACACATCCTTATTCTACTTTCTCCAAGATGTGCCTTCCAACTCTCTATCTCCCTACAGTCTATCTACCCTTTAAGGACCTCATCAAGCCTCAGTGCTTATGCAGTGTTCTGAGAAATGCTAGCTGAGAATGTGCTTAACTCTTTACAACATAATTTGAGATTTAATTACAACTTATTTAGAAACAATTCCTTAACTAAAAGCCTCAGCTAGTTGGCAGTGGCATATACCTATAATCCTAGCTAGTCAGGAGGCTGAGATCTGAGGATAACAGTTCAAAGCCAGCCCAGGCAGGAAACTGTGAGACTCTTACTTCCAATTAACCACTAAAAAGCTAGAAATGGAAGTATGGCTCAAGTGGTAGATCACAAGCTTTAAATACAAAAGTTGAACAAGAGTACAAGGCCCTTAGTACCAGCCCCAGAACTAGCAAAAAATAAGAATAAATACATGCTTTTAGTCTTGTTATTTTTTGAAATAAGTTCTCACTATGTCACCCAAACATAGCAGCTGAATCAATACATTCACCTCAGCATCCCAAGTAACTAGTACTACAGATATATCTTACTACATACACTCCCCCCGGTTATTACACAATTCAATAAGACTAAGAAGGGGCTCACTTCTGTAATTCCAGCTATTTAGGAGGCAGAGATTGAGAAGAATGTGGTTCTAGAAAAACCTAGGCCAGCCGGGTGCTGGTGGCTCACGCCTGTAATCCTAGCTACTCAGGAGGCTGAGATCTGAGGATCGAGGTTCAAAGCCAGCCCGGGCAGGAGAGACCGTGAGACTCCTATCTCCAATAAACCACCAGAAAAACCGGAAGTGGCGCTGTAGCTCAAGTGGTAGAGCGCTCGCCTTGAGCTGAAGAGCTGAGGGACAGCACCCAGGCCCAGAGTTCAAGCCCCACGACCGACAAAAAAAAAGAAAAAAGAAAAACCTAGGCCAAAGTCTCTGAAACCCCATCCTACTAATAAGAATCTGGATGCAGTGGCACAAATTTGTCATTCCAACTATGTGAAAAGCATAAATAGGAAGATTGTGATTCAGGCTAACCCAAGGAAAAAGCAAGACCATATCTAAAAAAATAACAAAGCAAAATGGGCTGAGAGCATGGCTCAAGTAGTAGAGTACATGCCCACCAAGCTTGATGCCCTGGTTTCGTTCTTGGTTGCTCATATTGTCAGAAGATTACCACATGAGTTAATAATAATGGCTCCATAAAAGGAAGGGGTGCAAGAGCAAATGTAGAAAAAGCATAGTGACATAAAGTTTCCATATTTTTTTCCTTCTCTCTACCTTAACTGCATACTTAACACTACTTACTTGTACACCTTCCATAAATACTTACCAAGCAAAAAGGCTGTGAAAAATCTGCAGCAGCTTCTGATAACAGGAAGACATTATGTGGGATTCCTGAGTTTTCCCTCCCTGCCTGTCAGCAGCATGAGTCTCAGCAACTGAACACTAAAAAAGAAAGAAGATCTTAAGACAGGTTCTCTAGCAATTACAATTTTCCTTAATTTTTCTCATCAACAACTGAACTCTTATGTTGACTTAGTGATTTCTAAGTCTCTAAGACAGTGAGATAATCTCTGACCTGGAAGTAGTTGTGAATGTTCTCCAAATGGTTACACATTGGGGCCAATAGCTGAACAACACAATGAACAACTTCCTGGGTAGATTTCTGATGGAGATGTGAGAATCCAACATTCCAGCTTCCTTTATTCTACAATAAAATCAGACATATGGGGAAAGAAACTACTGGACAGAGCTCTGCAATCATTAAGGCTGGCGTCTGTAGCTAATGCCTATAGCTACTCAGAAGGCTGAGGTCTGAGGATCATGGTTCAATGCCAGTCTGTGCAAGAAAGTCTGTGAGACTCATCAATTAAAAAAACTGTAAGTTGGGATGGGAAGGTGGCTCAGGGGTAGAGCGCTTGCCTTGCATGCATGAGGCCCTGGGTTCGATTCCCCAGCACCACATAAGCAAAAAGAAAAAAGCCAGAAGCGGTGCTGTGGCTCAAGTGGTAGAGCGCTAGCCTTGAGCTGAAGAGCTGAGGGACAGCGCCCAGGCCCAGAGTTCAGGCCCCACGACCGGACCCAAAAAAAAAACAAAAAACTGTAAGTGGAGCTGTGACTCAAAGTGGTAGAGCACTAGCCTTGAGCAGAAGAACTCAGAGACAGCAACCAGGTCCTGGGTTCAAGCCCCACAGCTGACCAAAAAAAAAAAAAAAATGCATTTAAGGAGTTATGATCCCAGGTATGAGTGGAAGGAGACCTGAGCCACTTGCCTAGTATGCAATTTTTTAGGGGGCGGGGTCAGTCCTGGAGCTTGAACTCAAGACCTAGGCACTGTCCCTAAGCCTTTTTGCTCAAGACTAACACTCTACTACTTTGAGCCACAACACCACTTCTGGTTTTCTAGTGGTTAATTGCAGATAAGAGTCTCAAGGACTTTCCTGCCCTTGATGGCTTTGAACTTCCATCCTCAGATCTCAGCCTTCTGAGTAGCTAGGATTATAAGTATGAGCCACCAGTGCTTAGCTCTTTAGTATGCTATTCTGACAAAAGAATTATCAAGAGAATGGTTTTTGTGGAGTAATAATATTGTTTGATTAAGAAACTTAGGCCCAGGGCTGGGAAGGTGGCTCAGTGGTAGAGCGCTTGCTTTGCATGCATGAGGCCTTGGGATCGATTCCTCAGCACCACATAAGCAGAAAAAGCCAGAAGTGGCACTGCACTGTGGCTCAAGTGGTAGAGTGCTAGCCTTGAGCTGAAGAGCTGAGCGACAGCGGCCAGGCCCAGAGTTCAGGCCCCACGACTGGCAAAAAAAAAAAAAGAAACTTAGGCCCAGCAGGGAACTAGTGGCTCATGCCTGTAATCCTACCTATTCAGAAAGCTGAGATCTGAGGATCGTGATTCAAAGCCAACCTGGGCATGAAAGTCTGTGACACTCTTATCTCCAATAAACCACCAGAAAAGCAGAAGTAGTGCTGTGGCTTAAGTGGTAGACTGGTCACCTTGAGCTGAAGGGCTGAGGGACATTGCCCAGGCTCAGAGTTCAAGCCCCATGACCGACCAAAAAAAAGAAACAGGCCCATCAGAACAAATGGGGTAAACAAAGTATAAAGTAGGTATTCCTCAGCTATGCAGAAAACATAAATAGGAGCACTGTAGTTCAGGCTGAACCAGGAAGTATATAGCGTGACAGGAATGCAGACCAAATAATACAAAGAAAGAACCAAGGAACCAGATGCATTAATGTTCAAATGTCACATTTTACCACTTGTCCCCTACATGCTAGATGTACACATTTATACCTGTTCTATACATCTGAGGCTGTTACCCAGTGACCCAAACACAAAAGGGACAACTTACTCATTACTAACATTTACTTGTTTCCACATCCACTAAGCTCAAGTCCTATTTCTCTGCCTCCACTCACCTTGAAGAAGGGAATTCTCTTGGCAAAAGAAGGTGTCAGCTTATTCTCTAACTTGTAGGAGAGATCTTCTAGTAAGAAAAGCAGCTCAGGAGGCCCAAGTTGCATAACCTCTGTAGCCTGTTTTATGAGGAAAGGGAGATTAAGTCTAAGTGTATTCTACACACTGCAGTGCTGGCACATTTCACATTCTCTCCACTCACCCATGGATGGTAGGTAAAGAACTTGACTACTTTCTTTTGTGGGCTTGACTCAGAACCTCACCCTGGCTAGGCTTTCTTGCATATGGCTGGCAAACTGCCACTTGAGCCATGCCTCCAGTCCAGCATTGTGCTAGTTAACTCGATATAAAGTCTCACACTTCTGCATGGGGTGGCTTTGAACTGAGAATACTACAGGTATCAGTCTCCTGTGTAACCTTTTTTACAGGTATGAGCCACCAGTGCTGAGCAAGAACCTGACTTCTAATGTGAAAGGGAAAAAAATAAAATCTCTCTACTACATATAAAGAATGACTGTTCTGTCAATTTATCAGAAGTCAAAATAAGTTTGCCAGTAATCCCACCTAGTGGGAAACAGAGGCAGGAGAACCACAAGTTTGAGGCCAGTCTAGACAAAAAGGTAATATGATCCTGTTCCAAAAGCAAAATATGCCTATAATCTTGTAAGAATTCATGATATTTCAATTGTTTTTAGTCTGGAGAATCTCTACTTTTCACTAAAATCTCTTTTTAAAAGTTATCTGCAGTTGGCTGGTAGAGTTATTCAAGTGGTAGAGCACTTGTTTAGCATGTACTAGAACAGGCTGAAATCCCATTACCACCCAAAAAAAAAAAAAAAAAAGGTATCTGCTGACTAGCCACAATGTCTCCAGCCTCTCATGCCTGTAATCCTAGCAATTTGGAGAGTCTGATTACAAGTTATCACAGGAGGAGGGTCTGAAGTCTGCCTGGGAAACGTTAGCGAGATCACATCTAAGTGTTAGCTTGAGTTCAGTTTCCAGAGAGGATGTTGGTAAGAAGACTGAGGTTTGAGGCTAGCACTGAACAAATATGGATGACCCTCCTTAAAAAGCTAAAAAAGAAAGCTAAAAAAGAGCTGGGGACACAGCCCAAATGGTAGAGTCCTGAATTCAAACTCTAGCACAGCCCCCCCCCAAAAAAAAGGTATCTTCTAGTCAAGTGTTTAGGCCTGTGCCTATAATCTCAGCTACTTAGGAGGGAAAAGGATCAAAAGATAACGTGTTTGTTTCTAGCCCAGAAGATGTAAAAAAGGAGAGGTAGGACTCTTAACTCTTTCCTTGAGGAAATGTCCTCCACTACCAACTTTGATAGTGTTTACCGATCATTAGTACAGGACCATCCATGAGCAGATATTGTCAAGTGTATTTATTTTTTCTATCAGAATATAACCTATAAAAAGGCAAGCAGAGGGCTGGGAAGGTGGCTCAGTGGTAGAGCGCTTGCCTTGCATGCATGAGGCCCTGGGTTCGATTCCTCAGCACCACATAAGCAAAAAGAAAAAAGCCGGCTGGGAAGGTAGCTCAGTGGTAGAGCGCTTGCCTTGCATGCCTGAGGCCCTGGGTTCAATTCCTCAGCACCACATAAGCAAAAAGAAAAAAGCCGGAAGTAGCGCTGTGGCTCAAGTGGTAGAGTGCTAGCCTTGAGCTGAAGAGCTGAGGGACAGCGCCCAGGCCCAGAGTTCAGGCCCCACGACCAGAACAAAAAAAGAAAAAAGAAAAAAGCCAGAAGTAGCGCTGTGGCTCGAGTGGTAGAGCGCTAGCCTTGAGCTGAAGAGTTGAGGAACAGCGCCCAGGCCCCATGACAGGACCCAAAAAAAAAGGCAAGCAGAGCCAGGTCCCAGTGGCTCACACCTGTAATCCTAGCTAACTCAGGAGGCTGAGATCTGAGGGTCACAGTTCAAAGTCAGCATGGGCAGAAAAGCTCATGAGACTCTTATCTCCAATAAACCACTAGGAAATGGTAAGTGGCGCTGTGGCTCAAGTGATAGAGTGTTTGCCTTGAACTGAAGAGCTCAGGGATTGCACCCAAGCCCAGAGTTCAAGCCTTACAACCGACAAAAAGAACAACAAAAAAAGGCAAGCAGGATAGTTTGTAATACTGCTCTACAAGAGTCTAGATTACTATAAGTGCAAAAAAGACATCTGGGGCTAGAGGTGTGGCTCAGGAGGAGATGGCCTGCATGGCCAGTATGAGGCCCTTAGTTCAAACCCAGTACCACCAAAAACCAAAACAATGGCATCTGTTGGATACTGAAAAATGTCATGAAAAAGTGAAAACAGCATTGACCAACATAAGCTACAATAATGCCCATCATAAAACTAATCTAAGTAGCTTGCTATTTCTAACCTAAAGGATCACACTATTACATTTTATAATGTTTAGCACACTATAACAAGTGTACCACTTACAAACATCAGGATGAAGATGACTACTCCTCTCTCCCACATACACAGGCCTTGGAGTCAAGGACTCACCTGCTTTCTCTACCCCAAGCCTGACCACATGCTGAGCAAGTATTCTACTACTCAGTTATACCCCAGTAGCTAACTTTTTTCAGTCACACTGTTGCTTATGGAGGTATTTCTGTTTTGGGAGGTGGGGGAGCGGGGACGGGACACTGAAGCTTCAGCTCAGGGCCAAGGCTAGCATTCTACTACTTGAGTCACAGCTCCACTTCTAGCTTTTTTGTTATTTAATTGGACATACGAGTCTCATAGACTTTTTGAACTGAGAACCTCAGATTGCAGCTTCCTGAGTAGTAGGATTACAGGCATGACCTACCAGCACCCAGCCCTCCCTCCCGTCATTCCTTTCCTAAAAATAAGAATGGACCTAAGGAACTTTCTGAAATGTTAGACTTTCGGATTACAGTCAGTCACTTACTTCAGTGTGCATGTCAGTATCTAGGATGACCTTTGTCACAAGCCCACAGTGTAGAATAGAGAAGACTTCAATGTCCAGCTCTCGGAAAAAAGCATGGTAATTTTGTAGTGACACTGACTTCTTTCCTTCCATCTCAATGGACTCCTGCTAGGAAAGTAACAGCAATCAAAAGAACAAGTAAGTTTTCTATGTTAATCTAATATTGGGGGGGGGGGGGGGGAGCTAGCCTAGGCTTGAACTCAAGGCCTAGGCAACTGTCTGAGCATTTTTGCTCAGCACTAGCACTCTACCACTTGAGCCACAGCTCCACTTCTAGCTTTTGGTAATTATTTGGAGAAAAGAAGTCTCACAGACTTTGGAGCCTGGGCTGGCTTTGAATGGTGATTCTCAGATCTCAGCCTCCTGAGTAGCAAGGATTACAGGCATGAGCCATCAGTGCTCAGCTGTTAGTCTAATTTTTACAAAGACAGTCCAACTATGCATTCAATTCATGTAAAAAATTTCACTTTTATTACATGGAGATTTCCTTTTTTGTCAGTACTGGGATTTGAATTCAGGGCCTTGTGCCTTCTAGGCATGCATGCTACCACTTGAGCCTTGCTGCCATATTTTTATTCCATCACCATATTTCTTTCACCAAAATCTAGAGCACAATTTAACATGGGAACGTAAATAAAAACTACCACTTGGGGTTCATTTTTATTTAGGGCTGAACAACTAGGCAAACCAAGGCATCAAGGTATGCTTAGAAATTTATGGACTTGCCAGGAACTGGTAGCTCATGCCTGTAATCCTAGTTACTCAGGAGGCTGAAATCTGAGGATCACAGTTCAAAGCCAGCCTGGGCAAGAAAGTCCGTGACACTCTTATCTCTAATAAACCACTAAAAAACCCGAGGTAGCACTGTGACTCAAGTGGTAGAGCACTCCTGTTGAGCTGAAGAGCGCCGCAGGGACAGCGCCCAACCCCAGAGTTCAAGCCTCACGACTGACAAAAGAAAAAAAAAAATATGGACTTAGTAACTAGGAAGATCTGACTTCATATCTGAGTTGAAGCAATTACACATTTTGTGTCTCAGGAAGAATCTCACTTATTCTCTCAGGGAATTGTGTAGATATTAATGCAAATTCTGAGTTTTTAGGAAAATTAGACAAGATGTGTATCTATTGATATATCTATGTCAAGATATGTCTACCAATAGATATCTAGATAGATCATATCTATCTTCTCTAATAGATATTTATCTATACGTAAACAAAACAAAGGTAGCTAAAACAGAATTAGAGGCAGTGTTTAGGAAGTTTCACAAACATGTGAAATAGATCTTGTGAATGATATCGTTTCAGGAATAGGCGACAACAACTAGCTGCAGTTCAAGTTATCTCAATTTATCCAGAAGACTCATCTCCAATGAACCAGCAAAAAGCAAGAAGTAGAGGTGTGGCTCAAGTGGTAAAGTGCCAACCTTGAGAAAAAAAATGTAAAATCATGAGTCTCTGAAGTCAAGCTCAAGTACCAGCCCAAAAACACAATAAATAAACACTCTAGTGGTAGAGTATCTACTTAAGCTCTGAGTTCAAACTCTAGTACTGCTAAAATACAAAGGTAAAAAGATAAAGTAAATAACCAATAAGGCTAAGAATGTGGCTCAAGTGGCAATGTACTTGCCTAGCATACAATATCTAATACCACACACAAAACAATTAAGTAAAATAAATGAAAATAAAAAAGGAGTAATTAGGGGCAGGGAAGGTGGCTCAGTGGTAGAGTGCTTGCCTTGCATGCATGAGGCCCTGGGTTTGATTCCTCAGCACCACATAATCAAAAAGAAAAAAGCCGGATGTGGCGCTGTGGCTCAAGTGGTAGAGTGCTAGCCTTGAGCTGAAGAGCTGAGGGACAGCGCCCAGACCCAGAGTTCAGGCCCCACAACCGGACCCAAAAAAAGAAAAAACAATGATGTGGCAGAGATCAAGTCTGAGACTCTCGTTCAAACTTTGCTGTTAGCAGATTCCACCTGTTTTTCTGCTCCCTAATTATTTGCTTCCTAAAATGCAAGAAATCAAGCTGGCCCTCAGTAGACCTCACTGGCCTTCACACACTTTGACACACACACACACTTTGACACACACACCTTGACACACACACACACACTCTCCAATACCTTGTCTAGGTGGCTTCTACCAGACAGCTCAGGGTCACATTCTGTGTTATCCTCCTTGGAAAGTTTGTCAGGGGACAATACTTTACTGCCATCTGCTTTTCGTTTTATTCCTCCTTGTATTGCATAAAAGGGAAAAATGACTCAAGTAGTTAATAATCCTGTTTTGATAAACACTGCAGCCCTCAGGAAATAAGTTCTTGAAAACTAAATTATAGTAAGCTGGTAAAGAAAAGATTCAAGCACACAAACTGATGCCTTGATACATAATCTGATTAATGACAGAGATAAAGGGAGAAGAACATACTCACCTATCTTTGTTTTTTTCCTGTTTTTTGCTGAAGCAGAAGTGCTATGAGGTATTCCATTCAAAGTTTCCAAGTCAAAATGTGCAAGAGGAGGAACATAGTCTGGAGTGACTGAAATAGAGGGCAAGCAGGCTTGGTATTAACCAAACACACAGACCTAGGATGCAATCACCCAGCTGGCTGAAACTGTTTTCCAAATTACCAACTGAAGCAGTGACTGTATGTGAAGATACACTCAAGTTACTGGACACTATAATGCATAGCAAAACACCTAGAGAAATTAGAAGAATATTATTGTAACCAATGCTGATGAATAAATAAATGACATAAAACAACCAAATAGAAAAAGGACTAAAAATAAACTTACTAACATTAGCCACAGTAGATTGTTTTATTATTATTTTAGATGAAGACTTGTGGGTCCACATTTTCTCCAGGAGATCAGCCAGCATCCACTCCTTTTCTTTCTCCCTCCTCCATTTAATTCATTCAATTTATTTTATGGTACTAAAGGACTGAACTCAAGGCCTCAAATAATTGAGTCATAGTACCATATTATCTCATTTTTGATGTAGAGTCTCCTGACTTCTGCTGGAGTCAGTTTTAAACTGTGATCCTGTTATTATATGTCTTCTTCCTGAATAACTGGGATTGTAGGTGAACCCTATCAGGCCCAGATTTCACGCTAGTTTATATCATATACTAGTACTTGGGTTTGGATTCAGAGTCTCACACTCTCATTTGCTTTTCTTCACTCAAGGGTAGCATTCTACCACTTGAGCTGTACCTTTACCTTTGGATCTTTGCTAGTTAATTTGAGACTAAAGTTTCTTGGATTTTCCTGACTGAGTTCACTTTGAATCCTAATCCTCAGATCTCATGATTATAGGCATGAGCCACTGGGGCAATTATCTCATTGAAGTTCTTTATGCTATTTCAATGCAACTAAAATTTTTAATGTGTACATCCATTTTGTTCCTATTGTGAATATCAAGAGATTTTACTCCTAACAGAAAATAAGCAAAGGGTAATGGTTTGCATCTAATAATCCCAACTACTCAGGAGGCTGAGATCTGAGGATTGTGGTTTGAAGCCAATCTGGGTATACAATTAACCATCAAAAGGCCAAAACTGAAGGTGGGGTTCAAATGGTAGAGTGCCACATATGATTGAAAAAAGTGAGTAAGAGTGAGTGATCCTAAGTTCAGTACAGGCACAGACATAGGCATGGGTATACACATACACGCATATACATACACACTTACATATATACAAAATGCTGAAAAAAATTTTATTCAAGGGCTGGGAATGTGGCTTAGTGATAGAGTGCTTGCCTACCACGCATAAAGCCCTGGGTTAGATTCCTCAGTACCACATAAACAGAAGAAGCCGGAAATGGTGCTGTCACTCAAGTGGTAGAGCATTAGCCTTGAGCAAAAAGCAGCTCAGGGACAGGGCCCAGGCCTGATAAAAGTATTTTTATTCAATTGTACGTATATGTAGAAATGTTACAATGAAAACCCCTTGTCCAATGATGTACATTAATAAAAATAATTGCTGAGACATTAGGGACCTTGAGGACAGCAGATTCTTCATCTTGAAATACTTTTAAATGTTCTGAACCAAGTTCCAGACCAATGTGAGAATAAGAAAGAAGCCTCTTATATGAAGAAGCTTAATTTGTAATCCAGGAGTATATCATGCTCTACTATCAGATCTCTTATTTCCTTCTAACCCTCAAAGAATTACCTGTATCTAAGATAATAATATAACTAGTTGAGGACCTTGGCATTTGGGACTCCTGGCTTTTGCTATGACCTAAAATGAAACTTGAATTTTCTATTGCTGAAATATACCATGTCATTCAATCTCATTTATTGTTGAGACTCCAAGAAAGAAAAATATGTAATTTAAGAGAAAGTTCAAATGTTCTAATCCAACATTTCTATTCTCAGCAAGTTCTTTGTGACCTCAGATGACATAAATTGGGCCCTATCCAAAAAGAAACTATTAGCCAGGTGCTGGTGGCTCATGCCTGTAATCCTGCTACTCAGGAGGCTAGAGGCTGAGATCTGAAGATTGCAGTTTGACACCAGCCAGGCAAGAAAGACCGTGATACTCATCTCCAATTAACTACCAGAAAACAGTAAGTGGAATGTGGCTCAAAATGGTAGAGCACTAGCCTTGAGTGAAAAAGCTCAGGGACAAAGCCCAGTCCCTGAGTTCAAGCCCCAGGAACAATTAAAAAAAAAAAAAAAGGTTACTGAGATGTAACAAGGGAGCATCCAGTAAAGGACCAAATCTGCTGCTGTCCAAAATAGTAAATACGTTCATGAATAAGTATGTGGCTGCCCACCTCCTAGGGACAGGACCTGTCTCAATTGCAGTTTCACCCAAAGCAGTACTTTTTCAGAGCCTTGTCCCTAAGACTTGCCCCCTGATAAGGAAGCAAGATGCAGAGTTAGAATACTGAAGTCATCAATCATTCTGTGATAAACTGGAATTTTCAGTTCTTCTATTTTTACTTTTTCTCATGGCAGGAATAAAGATCTCTTCCTTACAATTAGGAATACAACAACTCACATCAAGTTTATGGAAGCAAAATTCACATACAATTTAATACATACATATTACTTACATGTATTTTAGCTTTTATTAAAATATTATAACTTTTCTTTTAATCAGAGGTGTAGGAGACTGCTACTACTGAATCAGAATTAAAAGCTGATTGGTGTTGGTGTGCATTGGTGGCTCATGCCTATAATCCTAGCTACTCAGGAGGCTGAAATATGAGGATCGAAGTTGGAAGCCAGCCCAGGCAGAAAAGTACCTATGAGATTCTTTTTTTTTTTTTTTTTACCTATGAGATTCTTATCTCCAATAAACTACTCAGAAAAGGCCAGAAGTGGCACTGTGGCTCAAGTGGTAGGGCACTAGCCTTGAGACAAAGAAGTTCAAGGATGGTGCTCAGGCCTTGAATTCAAACCCCAGGAAACACAGACACAGGAACGGATGGGGACACACACACACACCTAAATTCTTTATCTCTTAACATGGACATACTGGGGTTCTCAGGATAGGATACACACACACACACACACACACCTAAATGGGTTCTCAGGATAGGATCTCCACACACACACACACACACACACACA
>NW_012267228.1:3299768-3302174 GCF_000151885.1 Dipodomys ordii
AAAAAAATTGAGGTTATGACTATGCCCTCTATTTCTACTACTACTACACAGAATAGGACAATTTGATCTAGCAAATATAAAATAAAGAGACTTAAAAGATTCTGTCTTAACTGGTATAGTAGTTTACACCTGTAATCCCAACTGCCTGGGAGATGGAAAATCAAATGATCACAGTTGAGGCCAGCCTGGACAAGAAGTTAACAAGACCCTACCTATCTCAACCAACAAGCCAGAGGTGGTGGTTCAGCCTGTAATCCTAGCTACGCAGGAAGCATAGGAAGAGTCTAGTCTGAGGACAGCCCCAGGGGAAAATGCAAGACCATACGCAAAAAATAGGCAAAGCAAAAAGGACTAGAGGTTTGGTTCAAGTGCTTGAGCTAGCAAAAACAAGTTCCTGAATCCAAAATTCAAATACCACCACTTTAAAAGGGAAAAAAAAGATAAGGTTATTTCTCTACACATTCTCTATTACCTGGATGTGGCTGCTAGTTTCATGCTGTTTGCTGAACGCCAGTGTGCTAAGAATATAGAAGAGTTTTCTTATTTGTCGAGGGGAGATATTCTCCAGATAATCTAAAATGCCCTGTAAGAAAACAGAATGACAGCAATGAAGTTAGTAGTTATGATTAATCTCCTTAAATAAAAGTAAAATCCTTATTATGGCTTCAATATGAATGGTGGCCTGCCTGCCTGCCAGCAGAGAAGCTTTTGCAAAGTGAATGCATCTTGAGAACTCTGACAACATCCGCAAATTCTTACATCATATGAGGGTGTTATTGGCCACTGGTGAAAGAAGGTAAGGCCTACCTAGCTGGAGGATGTCACTAGGAGCATACTTTTCAAACAGGTGTCATATCCTTACTACCCCTTCCTTTATCTCAGCCTCTGCCAACTTCACCTGCTGTGGTATTCTGCCTTACCTCAGGCCCAAAGTAATGGAGCCAGCTGACCACGGATAGAAACATCTGAGATCAGGAGCAAAAATAAAGTTTTCCTCCTTCAACTTGTTCTCTAAGGTATTAATCATTGATAAGAAGTCTAACATAATCTTTATCAGACAATCATTCAGCCAAGCTTAGGTTATAAAAACTTAGATTATAAAAGTTGTGCTCTGAACCCAAAGGCTCGACATTTTGGAAATAAGCTAAGAAGGCAACTGTGACTAAATCATTCTTTTTTTTTTTTTGTCTTTCTTTTTTTGGTACTGGGGATCGAACCCAGGACGTTGCGCTTGTTAGGCAAGCGCTTTGCCACTGAGCTACATCCCAGCCCGACTAAATCATTCTTCTCACAAGTTAGGAACCACCAGAAACAAAAGAAAACTCATTTGTCCTCTGCATTCTGAACCACAATCCTGGGCTTGCACGGTTATTCCGGTACATATTCTAGTACTCTGTATTCTTTTTTTTGGGGGGGGTGGGGTGGGGGGGATCATGGAGCTTGAACTCTGGGCCTGGGTGCCATCCCTCAGCTCTGCAGCTCAAGGCAAGCACTCTACCACTTGAGCCACAGTGCATTTCTGGTTTTCTGGTGCTTAAGTAGAGATAAGAGTCTCACAGATTTTCCAACCCAGGCTGGCTTTGAACCACCATCCTCAGATCTCAGCCTCCTGAGTAGCTGGAATTACAGACGTGAGTCCCTGGTGCCCGGTTACTAGGTATTCACCTCCTCTCTTTCTGTCCTAGCTTGCTTCAAACTGGGATGCTCAGATCTCACCCTCCTAAGTAGCCAGAATTACAGGCATGAGCCTCCAGTGCCTGGCTTCAGTCTGTATTTTAGTGACTTGTTTGTGTGTCTTATTATCATCAAAAACAAAGACAGATCTTCATATCTACAGCATTCAGAGCAAAGGCTGGCACATAATTAGGTACAAAAATATGGCTTATAAAAAAAAATATGGCTTATGCCTCTAATCCTAGCTATCAGGAGGCTAAGATCTAAGATTGTGTTCAAAGCCAGACCTGCCAGGAAAGTCTGCAAGGCTCTTTTTTTTTGCCAGACCTGGGGCTTGAACTCAGGGCCTGGGTACTGCCCCTGAGCTTCGTTTGCTCAAGGCTAGCACTCTATCACTTGAGCCACAGTGCCACTTCCAGTTTTCTGAGTGGTTTATTGGAGATAAGAGTCTCATGGGGGGGGAGGGGGAAGGGTAGAGTGTAGTCATGGAGGTGGGAGGGCAGGGATGGTAGGGGAAAAACAAAGGAGGAGGCAACACTGCTTGATAAGAAATGTACTCATTACCTTGATCATATAATTAACCTCTCTGTACTGTATTTTCACAAGAAAAAAACTTATTAAAAAAAAAAAAAGAGTCTCATGGACTCCTGAGGTAGCTAGGATTATATGTGTGAGCCACACCAGCTTCTGCAAGATTTTTATCTCCAATTAACCAGCAAAAGTCTGAAAGTG
>NW_012267228.1:3302729-3304273 GCF_000151885.1 Dipodomys ordii
GTCGTGGGGCTTGAACTCTGGGCTTGGGCACTGTCCCTGCACTCTTCAGCTCAAGGCACTCAAGGCGTGTGCTCTACCGCTTGAGCCACAGCGCCACTTCTGGTTTTTGATTGGTTTATTGGAGATAAGAGTCTCACAGACTTTCTTGCCCAGCTGGCTTTGAACTGTGATCCTCAGATCTCAGCCTCCTGAGTAGCTAGGATTACAGGCATGAGCTACCAGTGCCCAGCTTAGAGCGCTAATCTTGACCTGAAAAGCTGAGGGACAGCACCCAGGCTGAGTTCAGGCCCCACCACTGTCAAAAAAAAAAAAAAAAAACAACTTACAACATAACAGTGCTAAGTATCTAAAGAATACCAAATATCATTGCCACTTACTAACATATCAGATAATGCTCAGATACATGAAGCAAATAAAAATAGTTCTATGTGTATCAGTGCAGCCAGTAGATACCTTCACAAAAACAGCATTGAGCCTCATAGCAGATGGGTTTAGGATGATCAACTCGAGGAGGACATCCAATGCGGCGTCCACTTCAGCTTCATTCCCGCTGCAGATGTGGGTCACTAGGGCACCCACCACTTCCTACAGAAGCAAAACTTAGCAGGATTATTCTGACAGGGTTAATGTCTTTAAAACATAGCTCCCTGATCTTATCAATTACCTGCACTTCATTATAAGCTTGGCTTTAGGAGGCCTGTAATTGCACCAATATAACTACACTACCACTCAGTCTCTATGTTCTCCTTATAACTTATTAGTAACTAATTAGTAAGCTCCATCTAAGCCCTCCTTGTTTTGTTCCTTGACATGGTCTTCCTCTCATTTTTCCAAATGGGCTAAATTGTACTGTAGGCTTTGACTGCACTAAATCTTTTGGTTTCTTGAAAAGACTGCACTAGTTTCATAGGTTTTCTATAAATAGTACAGGTTAGACCTCCATGTTTCCAAGAAACACTGGTGGGATAGTGTCTCTAAGACATTAAGAGGAGCCAAAATGTCTCAAGTGCCATTAGCTCTTCCTTGATTCTGCTATTCCACAACAGGGGCACACAGTTTTCTCAACATAGGTTGTGTTTCTTCAATGTTCTTCCTTTCAGCTTTTAAAAACTTTTACAGAGGACAGGTTTGGGTAACCCATGCCTGTAATCCTAGTTACTCGGGAAGCTGAGATCTGAGGATTATGGTTCAAAGGCAATCTGGGCAGGAAAATCATGAGACCACCAAAAAGCTGGAAGTAGAGCTGTAGGTCAAGTGGTAGGAAGCTAGCCTTGAGCATCAAAGCTCAGAGACTATGCCAAACCCCTGAATTCAAGGTTTAGGGCTGGCACCAAAAAGAAAAAACAACTTTAAAGGGGACCAGCAATGGTAGGTATATTCCTTGTCTTACATGTGCAAGCCCCTAGATTCAATTCCTAGCAACTTAAGAAAATTATTTGCAGGCTAGGAAGGTGGCTCAGTGGTAGAGCGCTTGCCTTGCATGCATGAGGCCCTGGGTTCGATTCCTCAGCACCACATAAGCAAAAAGAAAAAAGCCGGAAGTG
>NW_012267228.1:3304323-3317496 GCF_000151885.1 Dipodomys ordii
ACACACACACACACACACACACACACACACACACACACACACACACACACACACACACACACACCCCTAAATTCTTTATCTCTTAACATGGACATACTGGGGTTCTCAGGATAGGATCTCCTTACCTGCCAAGTACTTTTCCAAGATTTCCTGCAGCCCTACAATGTCCTTTAACCGAGTGAGTAGCTTCCCCTTAATCTCAGGTGGTGTTTGTAGGCAGAAGGCATTCATAACCTACAAGTACAAATTATATGTTTACCCTTACTACATGACCCATTGAGAGCTGAACAAGGTCACTCAGCAGCATTCTTGTGAGTTTTATAGTTTAGATCTTAAAAGTCCTCTTAACATTCATATGATAAAGCCTTGATCTCTAGCTACTGCGAGGTGGTGGGACCGTAAAGAGGTGGGGCCTACCAGGTAGCACTGGTTCACACCTGGAATCCTAGTTACTCAGTAGGCTAAGCTCTGAGGATCTCAGTTCAAACTAGTCTGGGAGAGAAAGTCTATGAGACTATCACCTCCAATTAATCACAGAATAATATGGAAGTGGCACTGTGGCTCAAGTGGTAGAATGCTAGCCTTGAGCAAAAAATGGTGCCCAGGGACAGCTCCCAGGTCCAGAGTTCAAGCCCCAAGACTGGGGAAAAAAAAAAAAAGAGGTGGGGTCTTAGGGGAGTCTTTAGGTCATTGGGTGGTATGCCCTTGAAGGGAGTTACAGTTTATCAGCCCTTTCTTCTTTCCCTTTTGCCTCCTAGCAAGCAACTTTGTTTTACCATTATCAGGTGGGAATGCCTTAGCTCTTACAGGCCCTATAAGGCTCAGGAAATCTAGTACATGATAGGACATACTTGCTTCTCATTAGCTGCCCAACATCTGCCAGCCAGTTTTGATAGTTTTTTTTTTGGTCCGGTCGTGGGGCCTGAACTCTGGGCCTGGGCGCTGTCCCTCAGCTCTTCAGCTCAAGGCTAGCACTCTACCACTTGAATCACAGCGCCACTTCCGGCTTTTTTCTTATGTGGTGCTGAGGAATCGAACCCAGGGCCTCAGGCACGCAAGGCAAGCGCTCTACCACTGAGCCACCTTCCCAGCCCAGTTTTGATAGTTTTGTATAGTCTCCAAACGATGTTTTAAATATCCAAAAACCATTGCCAGAGAAAAAATTCCCCTACCCCAGGTTCTACATGTTCAGTCTTAACACATGCCCACTGATCACAGGCTGGAAACTCCAAAACTGTATGCTGAAATAAATCTTTCACTTTATAAGGTAATTGTCTTGAGTATTTTGCAATAGTGATAGCAAACTTTTACATTGCCAACTGACAATGTAGAAGTTCTCTCAGCAAGGTGACAGATAAAGGAAATCCCTGTACCAAAGTAGAAAAAAAATCTAACTTTTCTTTTGAGGGGGTGGAGGAAGAGGCAAGGGCAGTACTGGAGATTGAACTCAGGGCTGTGCACTTTCTAGGTAGGCAACCATACCACTTGCGCCATACCCCCAGCCCTAGAAAATCACCTTTAATCCCTATCTACTTGCACTAGTCATGAACCGAGGTGGAACATCTGGAGGGCACTGTCTTGAGGGAAACAAGTCCTACTCTGCCTCTTAGCGACCCTTTGTGACATGCTGGCCTTAACCTGAGATTTTATTTCTTAAAATGGGAATAGAGTTGTTACATGAATTAAATAGTATGGTGAAAATAAACCAGTATGGGGTATATCATAGGTGTTTCATGACTTTTAAGGACTTTGAACTCTGTACTTCAAATTCTTGAAAATAAGAACAATGTCTGTCCTTCCCCATTTTGTAATAAAACTGTAATGACTGAAGGAGCTTATTCAAGCCACAAATGTCCTCTGAAAATCCTTTTGAAAGAAACTATGGACAGTAACAAAACTTTCCAGTAACTGCTCACCTCTCGGAACCAGTTGAGTGTAAAAAATATAAGTGAACACATGAATGAACGTTCTTTAGCCGACATGGACTCCAGCCTCTCTCCAGGCTCCAAGTCAGTAAGAAATAGAGGACAATCTAAGAGAGAAAAACGAATGTTTCCAGCTCTCCTTAGTTCAAGCCAAAGTAAGCTAGAAGTTGCCCCCTGGAACTATGTTCCTCTGTGTTTAGTTGGTACTTATGGATCAAGCTTTGATTAACCTCAAAAAATACTTTCTTATTATATAGCAATCAACAAATATAATTAAGAAGTCTGAATAACAATCAGAGAGAACTATTGGGAAGCAATGAAAAGCTGAGTGATTAGCATAAGAGGATGCTAATACATATACTACTTTGTGTGTGCTACTCCATTATAATTCCTCTACTGCCTTAGGGCATTAAAGAACTGCCTCTCACATACACTATGACCTGGCCCAGCCCTTGTCCATGTTCACCACACAGACCACAAGGAAGAGAAGAGCTGAGGACTTCATATACCTAAAAGACCATCAATCTCCTCCAGGTTTCCATTATGTTGTCTTGCTACACAAAGTCTCAGCAACCGGAAATAGGGAGCCAGGCACAGTGCAGACACCAATCTGAAAAGGGAAAAACAATGCATTGTTACAACTAAACAGTTTTGCCCCAAATAAATACTTCACTTCCAAGAATAAGTGGCCAGAAATAATAAGTTCTCAGGAAACATTAATAACCCGAATGGCAAGAAGGCAGAGGGTATGTGGAGTATATGTGAAGTAAAGGTGGATGGAGGGAGGGAGAGAGGCAGAAAAAGTTGTTCATAGGAGGAAAGTTAGGGGTAAAGAACAGAAAAGGAAATAGCCTGAACACTATCTGCTAGCTTTCAGAAGACAACACAAATCTTAGCCCTAAGATCTAAGAAAAATATCAACTGTTCCTTTCCTTCTACTTCTTCCAAGTATCATCTTAGGGGAAACATTTTTTATTCAAGTTCCCCAAAAGTTGAAAAGACAATGTAATTCCCTGTGAGCATTCAAAACACACAGAAACTTCAGAAAAGAAAAAAGGGAAAACAAAAACCAACTACTGACTTTTGCCCTGGTTCCTGTGAAGTCATCTGACCACTATCTTCTGCAAATTTCCAAGACAGCAGTGGTAGGAGATTAACTGCAATCCCATCACGAGTATTGTATTCTTCCAGTCCATAGAGGGCTTTCACAGGAAATGGAAAGTCACTGTGAAGAGAATCCAGATTCTTTGTGCCTCAGCTCAAGAGCAAGCAAGACTATGGGGGAAAACACTAAAATAAATCAATTTCAAACCAATTATTACAGGGAGAAGTTAGAAATAGGAAAGAACATGTGGGGACCTTTGATTGTCTCCAGAGCTAGGAACCAGTGGTTTTAATGTTAGAAGTAAAAAAGCTGTGGGAGTAGGAACCTTGACCGAGGCCAAGGTTAGCATTAAGCTGGGATCAGCTACCAACAAAATCAGTGTAACTTCTTTTCCAGTACAGCCAAATGGCACTTACCCTTTTGGAACAACACAGAGGTCCACCACAAAGGCATCCTGGAAATCATTAAAGATATTCTGGCCTGCCCATTCCTGAAGGAAGCAAGCAAACAAACATACACAGACAGTGTAGCCCAGCATAGCTAGGTAAATTACTGTTAAGCTTTCCAAACCTCAGTGTTCACTGCTATACAGAAGAAGAATACATACCTCATCACTGTGAAGTAGAACAGAGATTAACAAGTGGCAAGTACCTTGTTCAGTGTCTGGCCTAGGATAGGGGTTGGTTAAATGGAAGGAGTCTATTAACACCATCATCAGTTACAGCCTTCTCCAATTTATTACTATTATTGTTACTACAGGAAGGAGACCTCATGAGCACTCCCTGATATGAGATGCCTAAGAACAGACTTCCTTATAAGCTGTGAGAGCTTACAGGAACTCACACTGCAAAAGAGAAGCCAGAAGAATGTATTGTAAAGCAGTTCTCATGCTTTACTACTTTAAGAAACAGACTGGCTTGGGGCTGGGAAGGTGGCTCAGTGGTAGAGCACTTGCCTTGAATGCCTGAGGCCCTGGGTTAGATTCCTCAGCACCACATAAGCAAAAAGAAAAAAAGCCGGAAGTGGCGCTGTGGCTCAAGTGGTAGAGCGCTAGCCTTGAGCTGAAGAGCTGAGGGACAGCGCCCAGGTCCAGAGTTCAGGCCCCACGACCGGCCCCCCTCCCCCAAAAAAAGAAACAGACTGGCTTATGTCTGAATCCTAGCTACTCAGGATGCTGAGATTTGAAGATTAAGATTTGAAGCCAACCAAGCAGAAATGACTAGTGATACCCTTATTTCCAATTAGCCAGCAAAAATAGCCAGAAGTGGAGTTATAGCTTAAGTGGTTGAACAGCAGCTTTGAGAGAAAGGCCAAGCAAGAATGCAAGGTCAGCCAGGCACCAGTGGCTCATGCCTATAATCCTAGCTACTCAGGAAACAGATCTAAGGATCGTGGTTCAAAGCCAGCCCAGGCAGGAAAGTCTGTGAGGCTTTTATCTTCAATTAACCACTCAGAAAACCGGAAATGGCACTGTGGCTCAAGTGATAGAGTGCTTGCCTTGAGCTGAAGAGCTGAGGGCCCACAGTTCAAGCCCCAAGACAGACAAAAAAAAAAAAAGCAAGGTTGCGGCCTGATGCTGGTAGCTCACACCTGTCAGCCTAGCTTCTCAGGAGGCTAAGAACTAAGGATCATACTTCAAAGCCAGCCCAAGCAGGAAAGTCTGGGAGACTCTTTTCTCCAATTAACCACCAGAAAACTGGTAGTGGAGCTGCAGCTCAAGTGGTAGAGCAGTAGCCTTGAGCAAAAAAACTCAGGGACAGCACCCAGGCTCCATGACTGACAAAAGAAAAAAAGAAAGAGAAAGGGGAAAAAAAAAGAATGTAAGGCCCCTAGTACTGGCTCAAAACAAAACAAAAAGTGCTGGCGATAGGCTCAAGCAGTACAACACTTGCTTAGCAAGAACAAGTCCTTAAGTTCAAATCTCAGTGGAAGGGAAGAAAGGAGGAACAGTAGGAGGGCAGAGAAAGAGAAAAGAAGTTGTTAAAGAAAAAGAAGCTGTGACTCTTGTCTTACCAAAGTTTTTGGAGCTAGCTTTCCTTCCTGGATCAGGTTGGCAAATTCATCATAGTAAAGTGCTGAGGCCCGAGGAGACTGTTCTGTACAGGACTGAACTAACTGCAGCAAGGAGGTCACCTGGAGCAGCCAAAGAGAAAAACAAGCTACAACTCTTCCTAAACTCCCTTTCCAATCTTGCCAGCAAACCTCTCACTGAGGTTTTCCTGAGCCTCATATCTCCTGTTTCTTTCCAATCGCATGCCATTTACAAATCTATTAGACACATACAGTCAGATTAATTTTTCTAAAGAAAAACTTTGATTGCACCATTTCCATGCTAAGAAACCTTTAAGAGCTACCTCTGCTTCAAAAGTGAAGTAAAAATAACTGTCCCAGGCTAGGAATGTGGCCTAGTGGTAGAGTGCTTGTCTACCATACACGAAGCCCCAGGTTCAATTCCTCAGTATCACATACATAGAAAAAGTACTGTGGCTCAAGTGGTAGAGCTCTAGTGCAGAGACAGTGCCCAGGCCCAGAGTTCAAGCCCCATGACCAACAAAAAAATAAAGTAAAAAATAATAATAATTGTCCCTAGCCAGGCTCCATTGACTCATGCTTATAATCCTAACTACTTAGAAAGCTGAGATTTAAGGATTGCAGTTTGAAGATAATTGCTGCAGGAAAGTTGGTGATACTCTTATCTCCAATTAACCACCAGAAAATTGGAAGTGGTGCTGTGGTTCAAAGTGGTAGAGTGCTAGCCTCCAGTGAAAAAGGTCAGGGACAAAGCCCAGTCCCTGAGTTCAAGCCTCACAATAACAACAAAAAAAGAAACATCACCGCAACATTCAAGGACCTGCTTTCTATCTCTAAAGGAGCTTTCTGTACAACTTACCATTATACTATTATTCCCTATGTTCAATCAAGCTGTGCACGCTAGACAAGCATTCTACCACCAACTCACTGCCTCATCTCAACCTGCAATTCTTTCACATCAGCTCAGTTTTCTTGCTCAAAATATATAGCTTATAGAAATTAGACCGATATAGAAATAAAACAGAAACCGAAAATCTTCAATGTTAGAAAATGAGTATAAAGAAGTCACAAAGGTACTTTTGAAAACAAAATACTGTTTCTGCTGAATCAGCAATGACAAAATGCAATCTTTAGGTTTACACATTCACATAAAATGTAACTCTAGGGCTGGGAAGGTGGCTCAGTGATAGAGCACTTGCCTTGCATGCCTGAGGCCCTGGGTTCAATTCCTCAGCACCACATAAGCAAAAAGAAAAAAAAAGCCGGAAGTGGTGCTGTGCTCAAGTGGTAGAGCGCTAGCCTTGAGCTGAAGAGCTGAGGGACAGCGCCCAGGCCCAGAGTTCAGGCCCCACGACCGGACCCAAAAAAAAAAAAAATTATTTGCTTATTTTCTTATGTGTCTTTATTTGTAAAAGTTCCATTGAAATGTTTTGTAAATATTGCTAATAAATGCTAAAGTATAAGTAAAAATACAAAGTAATACATTGGTTCTTTTTTTTTTTTTTGTCCGTGGTGGGGCTTGAACTCTAGGCTTGGGTGCTGTCCCTGACTCTTCAGCTCAAGGCAAGCGCTCTACCACTTGAGCCACAGCGCCACTTCTGGTTTTCTAGTGCTTTATTGGAGATAAGAGTCATAGACTTTCCTGCCTGGGCTGGCTTTGAACCGTGAACCTCAGATCTCAGCCTCTTGAGTAGCTAGGATTACAGGTGTGAGCCACCAGCACCGGCAAGACATTGGTTCTTATCTGCTTTCCTCAGGTATAGCCTTCCCTCTCTGAGTATTTGATATTAAATTTTGTGTCTTCTGTTTGTGGACATTGAGTTAGGCCTCAAGCATTTCTCACTGATTTATTTTCCACTGGTCATTTCTTTTTTTTTTTTTAATTTTTATTTTTTTTATTGTGGAAATACTGTACAGAGGGGTTACAATTACATGGGCCAGAATCCACTGGTCATTTTTTTAGGGAGCAATTCTAGGATCAATTGGAAGTTTATTATCTACAGATAAGTTTAATTGCCTTTCCTATGCTGTAAAAACTATGGGACAACCCCAGACAATGTTAGAGTTCTGAACACAACACAAAATTTGCTTCTTCGGATCAATTTCCTCACTTCAAAACTGGTACAGAACTAAGTTTCAAGACTCAAAGTTCTTTCCCCTTCAATATCTTCCAACTGACAGAAAATAATCACCTGAGCACATGCAACTCACTTGGAAATATATTTCTTTATCTTTTCATTTCCTTATTCCTTCCTTATGCAGATAAACATGTCAACATACCTGCTGGCAGTAAGTGTCAAAAAATCTAAAAGCATATGTATACAGGAGACTGCCAAATGAAATTATACTTGGGTCTTGTGAGTGAAACAAACTCTGAGCCAATGACAGAATGGATGGACAAATATCCTTAAGAACCTGGAAGGGAAGAGAGGAAAGAAATGTGGAAAAACAGTTATAAAAGAAAAAACACGTAGTAACGTCCTTTGGAGTGCTAAGTTTTTCCCCCCAACTCTCTTTCTGAATTTTCTTCATGCATGCTAGGCAAGTGCTCCACGCAGAGCCTGTCCTCAGCCCCAACTGTCATGCATGCTAGGCAGGTGCTCCACGCAGACCCTGTCCTCAGCCCCAACTGTTATTTTCACTTAAGGAACTTTAATTCTTATTTTAGCCAAGATAATTCTTCACAGGTGCAAATGTTTTGGCAGGATAAATGGAATGTCACAGACACATAAAAACTGTTTTAAAAGGTTAATAAGAGCTGGGCACTGCTGGTTCATGCCTCTTGTCGGAGCTACTCAAGAGACTGGGGTCTGAGGATTGTGGTTTGAAGCCAGTCTAGGCAAGAAGGTCAAAAAGATTCTTATCTCCAATTAACTACTAAAAAAACCAGAAGTGGAGCTGAGGTTCAAGTGGTAAAAGTGCTAGCCTTGAGGAAAAGAGCTCAGGGACAGTACCTTCAGGCCTTGAGTTCAAGCCTCAGGACTGGCACCAAAAAACAAACAAAGGAAAGAAGGTTAATTCGGCCAGGTGTCAGTAGCTCAAGTCTATAATCAGACCTACACAGTAATCTGAAATTTAAAGATCACTATTCAAAGCCAATCTGAGCAGAAAATACTTTTACTTTATCTCCAACTAGCCAGAAGAAAAAAAGAAAAAGCCAGATGGAGGCATAGTGGGCTGAGAATGAAAGGATCTCGGTTTGAGGCCAGCCAGGGCAGAAAGACTCATGAGAAGTCTACACAACCTGTACCTGGGTGCAGTAGTGTGGCCTCATCATCCCCAGCTATGTGGGAGACTGAAATTGAAAAGACAGAGGATCCAGGCCAGCCAAGGCAGAAAAAGTTTGAGAGACTGTCTCCATGGAGTAAAGCTGAAGGCAGTGGTAAGACACCTGAGATCCATCGATGATGGGAAACCGGAGGCAGGTGGATCACAGCTCAGGAATGAGCTGAGAGGGAAGTGAACTCTCATTCTGAAAGGAGTAGGTGAGAAACAGGACGGAAGTGTGTCTCAGTGGTATCACTATCACACCAGCCTAGCAGGTATGAAACCTGAATACAAAACTGATATAATTTAAAAAATAGAGAGGCAGAGACAGACAGACAGAGAGAGAGTGGGAGAGAGAGAGAAACTACAAGTTGATAATACTGATTCATACCTATAATCCTAGCTACTCAGGAGGCAGATTATCAGCAGACTCAAAGTTGCAAGCAAAAAGTTAGAAAGAGCTCATCTCAACCAGTAAGTTGGGCATGGTGGTATGAACCTCTCATCCCAATTTCATGGAAAGCAAAGTAAGACAGTCATAGTCTAGACCAACTCAGGCAAAACCAGACTGTATTAAAAAATAATACAAGCAACTGGGACATGATTCAAGTGGGAAAGTGTTGGCCTAGTAAACCTGTGACCCTCAGTTCTATCCAATACCACCAATGGAACAACAACCAAAATGACAGGTGTATGGCTCATGCCTGGAATCTCAGTTACTCAGCAGTAGACATCTAGTGGATCATAGTTCAAGGCCAGACTGGGCAAAAAGTTCGCAAGACCCTATCTCAAGTAATAGCTGGGTGTGGCAGTGCCCATCTGTCATCTCAGCTCCATGGAAAGCGTAAGTAGAATTGCAGTCTAGGCCAACCCAGACATAAATGTCAGACCCTATTTGAAAAATTGCTAAAGAAAGGATGGCTGAAGGCATGGCTCAAGTGGTAGAGCACTCCCGAGTATCTACTCTCTTTAGCTCCTAAGCCAAGGTCCAAATTGCCAGCCCACTAAACTCATCACAGTGAACTTCTAAATTTCCAGTTGGCAAAACACCATTCCCAGCATATATGATCTTGGGTTGGCTTACATTCTGAGAAGGATCGACCTCTATTGTTCACAATATTGAATGGCCATACTGATGTGTTTTATAGCTTCATTTTATGTCTCTTTCATGGTGTCCTCCCTCAGGGTTTTCAGGGGCTATGTTTTGAAGTGAGACAGACTTTCACCATACAGCCCAAGACTGGCCTCAAACTTAAAATCTTCCTGCCTCAGCCTTTTAAGTGCTGGCACTACAGGTATGAACCACAGTAATCAGCATATGTCAGGACTTTGGAAACCTCTTAGAACAGGATCCAAGAGGCCAATTTGTCAAGGTTAAAAGCTTCATAGAGAGTACTAAAATGACCAGGGAAAAATTAAACTTTGAAAAAACGAGATGAAATTTTGCATAGCGATTTAGTCTACCTTCTGGGGGGGGGGGGGGAATCAACTTATACATTATGGAGAAAGAAGACCTAAATGTAAGTTGGAATTTGAGTAAAATTAAGTTCAATGCAAGAAATTTCATGAACTTTCTGCAGAAAAAAATAAAAATCAGCCAGGCGCCAGTGGCTCAAACCTGTAATTCTAGCTATTCAGGAGGGTAAGATCTGAGGATGGAGGATTCAAAGCCAGCCTGGGCAGGAAAGTCCATGAGACTCTAATTTCCAAATAACCACCAAAAAAACCCCGGAAGTGGTGTTGTAGCTCAAGTGAATAGAGCTCTAGCCTTGAGCTGAAGAGCTGAGAGACAGCGCCCAGGCCCAGAGTTCAAGACCCACGAATGACAAAAATAAAAATAAAAAAAATCAGCTGGACACTGGTGGTTCACGCCTATGATCCCAGTGACTCATGAGGCTGAGATCTGAGGATCATGGTTCAAAGCCAGCCCAGGTAGAAAAGCCTGTGAGATTCTTATTTCCAATAAACCAGCAGAAAACCAGAAGTGGCACTGTGGCTCAAGTGGTAGAGCACTCGCCTTGAGATGAAGAGCTCAGGGACAGAGCACAGGCCCAGAATTCAAGTCCCACGACCGACAATAAATAAGTAAATAAAATCTTAGGTTTATTTACTAACATCATAATAAATCACTCAAACTATGTAATACTGTAATAATTGTAATTATCTTGAAACAGGCTTTGAACTCCAACAAAGATCAAAACTTAGTAAAGGTCTAGAAAGGTTAAGATGATCTTTCTATGTTTTTCTCAAATAAGCTTGCTTGATTCTCTGACACTTACCATGTCATGAACACAGAATGTATTCTCTAGCAGATGCTTTTCAATGTGGCCTAATCGAATCTTGCTTCTAAGCACCCTCTCTATGTACTTCTTTGTGTGGGTGCTGGTGCTGTAGATGACCAGAAGCATCGCCATATCAAAAATCTACATCAATAGGCAACAGTAACAGTTTAATAACCCAATAGTAACTTTCAACTTTCTCCCATAAAACAGAGGGATGAAATCATTTGTTTCAAATACTCCCAGAGTACATATATAGTCACAAGACCCAGAAAATTTTTTTCAGAGAAATTAGGTGCCACAACTATTACCCACAGTATCTCTTAAGAAAACCCTGTAAATGAACTCCAGGAAATGGAAACGGGGTTTCTTCCTTTGTTGATGTTTTTGTTTTCTTTTGGTATTGTTTCTTTATATGTCTTTGGGAGGGTAAGGAAAAGCACAGAAATAGAGGGACAAGGGGTAAACAAAAACAACACTGGTACTCACTGGACACTATGTTGAAAATCAACTATACAACTTGTGGGAGGGAAAAACTAGGAAAAAGGAGGGAAGGGGTAACAATGTCCAAAAGGAAATGTACTCTTTTTTTTGTTTTTTTTTGGGTCCGGTCGTGGGGCCTGAACTCTGGGCCTGAGAGTTGTCCCTCAGCTCTTCAGCTCAAGGCTAGCACTCTACCACTTGAGCCTTAGCGCTGAAATCTGAGAATCAAGGTTCAAATCCAGACAAGAAAACCTTTTTTCTTGTGACAACCTTAGGGCTTGAACTCAGAGCCTGGGCACCACACTTGAGCCACAGCTCTACTTGTGGCTTTTAGTGGTTAACTAGAGTTAAGAGTCTCACAGACTTTCTAGGCTAGGCTGGTTGTGAACATTGATCTTCAGATTTTAGCATCCTGAGAAGCTAGGATTATAGGTGTGAGCCAGCAGCACCAGGCTACAGAAATTCTTCTTGAGACTCATCTCCAATTAACCAGAAATCCAGATGTGGAAATGTAGCTTCAGTGGTACAGTGCTAGCTAAGAACTAAAAAAATTGAGCTAAACTGCAAGACCTAGAAGTCAAGTTCCAGTACCTACTGCTACACACACACAAATTAATTTATTAAAAGAACAAAGCACTGCTGGGTGCCAGTGGCTCATGCCTGTAATCCTAGCTACTCAGGAGTCTAAGATCTGAGGATGTAGGTTCAAAGCCAGCCCAGGCAGTAAAGTCTGTGAGATTCTTATCTTCAAGTAACTACCAGAAAAGTGGAAGTGGCACTGTGGCTCAAGCAGTAGAGTGCTCACCTTGAGCTAAAGAGCTCAGGGACAGCACCCAGGCCCAGAGTTCAAGCCCTACGACTGACAAAAAAGAAAAGGAAGAAGAAGAGGAAGAGGAGGGGGAGGAGGAAGAGTACTGGAAATATAAAAGTGATATTATAGGAATAATTCTGGATCGCTTCAGATTTATCCTAAGAAAACAATAAGGGTTAGAGGCATTGACTCAAATGGTAAGAGTGTCAGCCAAACAAGTGGAAGGCCATAAGTTCAAAACCCCATGTACTGGGGGGAAAAAAAAGGGTGGGGGGGGAAGGTTTTCTAGTGGCATTTCATTGATAATACAGAGCATACAGGCCTCCAGGGAGAAACTGCAGTGACACACAGAATGTTCTTATCTAGACAATACTACCTGCCAGATGGAAGGAAGGGCAGACAGACACAGGATATAGACCATGTAGGGATGATGGGCCTGGGATTTTCCTACTTCTAAATATTGGAGGCTCATTTAACTAATAAAATTAATTAAAAGAACAGGTTATTTGGAAAGTTACCCTTTAGATCCTCTTCCCAGCCAATATTTAGTAGAGCAGCTATGGAAAGTACTGAAGGATGACTGGAAGGCAAGTTAGTCAATGTCACTACTTTGGCTATAATATTTTAAATTCATAGTACAAGACTGTAATTACCTTGTGTTCAGCCACTGAGGCAATGCTTTCAATTGCCTGAAAAAAAAAAGGGTGACAAGAATATTACCAAACACCAATGGAACACGTCTAACTCTGCATGTTCTGTTTTCTTATCTGAGAGTCCACATTTATCTGTCAATCATCTAGCCCTTATATTTGAATGATTTTTAGGAGTTGTGACTCAAGAGGTAGAGCACTAGCTTTGAGCAAAAAAGCTCAGGGACAGCACCCAGGCAATGAGTTCAAGCTTCAGGACTTACACAACTGACAATAATTGACATTCATTTTCCCCATGATACTCAAGTTCCAAAGATCTTACTCACCTTAATCCAGGCTTCGGAAATGGTTTTGTCATATCTAACTGCTGACTTTATTACATCAAAGAGAAGAACGATAGAGTCTTTACTGGTGCTTTCTTGGATTCCTGAAGAACTACAAATTGAAGGAAAATTGTATCTTTCCCTTACCAGAGAAGAACTTTTAAGATCTGGGTTCCTGCTTAGTAGCCACATACCTTGGAGTAAATCTCAACATCATATGTCCAATAATTAACATATTGCAGCTGGAGGCTGGTGGGTCATGTGTGTAATCCAATCCCCGGGATCAGAACGAACACACA
>NW_012267228.1:3317584-3319292 GCF_000151885.1 Dipodomys ordii
CCCCCACCACCCCCATCACCACCACCACCACCACCAAAACTTGTAGTCTATCTAGGATTATTCTGACTAATAAGGCTTTACATAGACATTGGAACTGGAGGCATGACTCAAGTGATAAGTGATAGTGTCAGCCATAATTTGGAGCCCAAGTACATACATTCAAGTCTGAGACACACAGTAAAGATTAGCACAGTACTGTATGTGAATGTAATAATTACTGCTAGCATTCATAGTTCTGAGTAGTAAGCACTAACGATCCTGACTTTAGGACCCACATCAGAAAACATTTGTCTATGCAGGAAAAAGGATGGCAACTGTCAAAAAACTGTACCTTGCTCCTCCTTTACTTTTCAACTTGTTTTGGGAGGCAAGAAACTGTGACGGCAACATAAAGTGGTGTAGGTCAAACTTCTTCCGAAGTTCAGTAATTACCTACAAAATTAAGTATTAGTCATGTGTCCTGCAAACTCTCCCAACAGAACCATAGTAACTCCTGAAAGACTGAGGAAGAAAAAAATTTTAATGCCAGGCTGAGAATTTTGAGAGCAGGTTAATAAGACAAGTTAATGCCAAATAGAGTATGTCATCCCAGAATCCCAGATTTCCTTAGACACTAATACACAAAAATAGTAAATACAAGCCAGGCGCTGGTGGCTCATGCCTGTAATCCTAGCTACTCAGGAGGCTGAGATCTGAGGATCATGGTTCAAAGCCCGGGCAGGAAAGACCGTGAGACTCTTATCTCCAATAAACCACTAGAAAACCGAAAGTGGAGCTGTGGCTCAAGTGGTCAAGCGCTCGCCTTGAGATGAAGAGCACAGGGACAGCGCCCAAGCCCAGAGTTCAAGCCCCATGACCGACAAAAAAAAAAAAAAAAATAGTAAATACAACTGAAGCAGCTTCAAAGAATAATCTGACTAGTGGCTCCTGTCCTTTCCTCAATGTGTCTGCAACAATCAGCATTATCACCTAGTCTGGGGGCAGAGAAGAACAATTTAGACTAGTAATTTATCCTGATTTTTTTTTTTGTCAGTCATGGGGCCTGAACTCTAGACCTGAGCACTGTCCCTCAGCTCTTCAGCTCAAGGCTAGCCCTCTACCACTTGAGCCACAGCACCACTTCCAGCTTTTTCTGCTTATGCCGTGCTGAGGAATTGAACCCAGGACATCATGCATGCAAGGCAAGTACTCTACCACTGAGCCACCTTCCCAGCCCCAGTATATTTCTTTATATAGATTTGGTGGGAATTAATAGAATACCTCAAGTGCATTGGTGGCTGTTGCAGAATGAAGAATAAACTTCATTATCACAGGTAAATCATCCAGTCTGAGAGATGACAGTTTACCCATCACTAACCGCCGTATCTAAACATAAAAAAGCACAAAGAACTTCTTTCAATGGAAAGTGAATACATTCATAATATTCAATGTACATATGTAAAAATGGAACCAGGTAACTTGAGGGGATAGATAGGGTGAGGAAGAAAAAGAAAACCTTTTCATGTCATTACTTTAGCCAGCATGACTTGTTAGTTAAAATTAGAAAAATTGGCCAAATGTAAGTGGCTCACGCCTCTATTTCCATCTATTCAGAAAGATGAGATCTGAGGGGCTGGGAAGGTAGCTCAGTGGTAGAGTGCTTGCCTTGCATGCATGAGGCCCTGGGTTCGATTCCTCAGCACCACATAAGCAGAAAAAGCTGGAAGTG
>NW_012267228.1:3320677-3322063 GCF_000151885.1 Dipodomys ordii
GGACAGCGCCCAGGCCGAGAGTTCAAGCCCTATGACAGACAAAAAAAAAAAAAAAAAAAAGAAAAGAAAAAGGTCAGAAAAGTGTGTGCCATTTCTGGAAAGCAGTCTTTCCTACCTTAGACAGAAAATTTGTGTCAAGTCGGAGGCTGGAAAGAACATCCAGGATTGGGACAGTAAGTGGAGTAGTGTTCTCCATCAGCAGGTCACTGTGAACAGTAGAAAAAGAAAAACTGTCTAATGGTTTACACACAAAAGGCAAATAATGACTTGAAAAGACCACTCACTGGTGTGGGAAGAGAGATGCATAGTTATCTCTTAATATATGTAGCAGACTAGGTTCCAGGTCCCATGGATACCAAAATCTTCAGATATACAAGTCCACCATATAAAATGGTGTAGTTATTTGAATATGACCTACAAACCCAGCATGACCTTGCACTTCCTCTAGAATATTTATAATACTTAATGCAATGTAATCACTGTACAAATACTTATTATACTTTACAATTTAGGGAGGGACAAGAAATGTCTGTACATGTTATGGATGACATTTTTTTGTTAGTCATGGGGCTTGAACTCAGGGCCTGCACACGATCTCTGAGCAATTTTGCTCAAGGCCAGCACTCTACCACTTTGAGCCACAGCTCTACTTCTGGTTTTCTCATATTTAATTGGAGATAAAAGACTCATAGACTTTCTTAACCAGGATGGCTTAGAATCGTAGTCCTTAGATCTCAGCCTCCTAAGTCACTAAGATGACAAGCATGACCCACTAGCTATCTTTGATCTGTAATAGGTTGGATATAAAAATGGAATCTATAGATACATAAAATGAACTGTTTATCTTCTACTTCATTACTGTATATAATATTTTAATTAAAAATTATTTGCATGCCAGATGCCAGTGGCTTATGCCTGTAATTACAGCTACCAAAAAAAAAAAAAACAGAATTGCAGTATACTGCCACTAGGGAAGACAAATCTCAGAGACTCTCTTATTTCAAGCCAGCAAAAAGCTGTAAGTAGAAGTGTGGCTCAAGTGACATCTATGAGTGAAAAATGCAAGGGAGAGAGTGAGGCCCAGAGTTCAAGTCCCAGTACCAAAAGAAACAAGTCTTATGGTAAACATAATACATGCTTATAAAAATTCTAATCATCAGAAGAACTAAAGTGGACATGAGAATCAATCCCTCCTTCACTATCCTTACTACTGAGGTCACTACTGTTTAACTTGATACATATCCTTCCTGAGTTGGTTTTTATTTTTTTGGTTATTTTATTTTATTTAATTTTTAAATTTTTTTTTGTGTGAGAATACAGTACAGAGGAGTTACAATTACATGGGCAAGATAACGAGTACATTTCTTTTTTCTTTTTTTTTTTTTT
>NW_012267228.1:3323811-3332435 GCF_000151885.1 Dipodomys ordii
AAAAAAAAAAAAAAAAATTAAATCTCATTCCCTAACTATGAAAAGGAGGTAGGCATACCAGAGTCTTTTTATACAGGAAGGACCACATCACCACTTCACACCACACTGCAAAAGCTGCCTTGTTGACACTTCACTGAGATAACACATCAGTGCTTACTCACCTGAGTTCATTCGCTACATCAGCATGCTGGGCATCCCCCAAGATCTCAGGAAGGCTGGTGACAAAGTCCTGTTGTAGAGGGACTGGAGCAATGCTAATCAGCTGCATGATTTTCATGGTGAGGTCCTGTGATGAAAGACATTATGAGAAATGGCCAAATAGCTACTCAGAGCTGAAATTTTCATACATACAATATGATGACAGCAAGTTCTAAACTTAAGAGACAAGTGGCACAAAAAAAAATCTAAACAAGCATATATAAATAATAGGATAGATGGCTCATTATCTAATACTTGTGCTATATACATTATTTCATTAGTCTTCACAACTATGGAGCTTGGCTATCCCCATCTTCAAAATGTGGGAATACCAGTTACTCAGGATCTATAGCTAAGTGGCACATCCCAGCCCAGATAAGACCAAAACTCAAGTTCTTTCCAACATTCAACTTGGAATTTCTACTAAAATTAAAAGAATGGTTTTAAGAACAACTGAAAAGGGCTGGGAATGTGGTTTAGTGATAGAGTGATTACCTAGTGTGCATGAAGCCCTAGGTTCAATTCCTCAGGACCCCATAAATAGAAAAAAGTTGGAAGTGGTGCTGTGGCTCAAGGGGTAGAGTGCTAGCCTTGAGCAAAAGCTAAGGGACAGTGCCTAATCCCTGAATTCAAGTCCCAGGACTGGTAAAAAAAAAAAAAAAAAGAATAACTGAAAAGAAGACCTCAAGTACTTGGTTCAAATAGATTCAACTTACCAAGGGGCTTAAGTAATGAATTCATAACTGCAAAACTTCCTATAATTTTCCTTCATATGCAATTAAATTAAAACCCTTGCGCAGGGCGCCGGTGGCTCACACCTGTAATCCTAGCTACTCAGGAGGCTGAGATCTGAGGATCACGGTTCAAAGCCAGCCTGGGCAAGAAAGTCTGTGAAACTCTTATCTCCAATAAACCACCAGAAAACCAGAAGTGGCACTGTGGCTCAAGTGGTAGAGTGCTAGCCTTGAGCTGAAGGACAGCGCCCAGGCCGAGAGTTCAAGCCCTATGACAGACAAAAAAAAAAAGCAAAAAACAAACAAAAAAAAAACACTTGCAGTGAAGTAAGACAGTTGGGATCTGACTACTTTTGAGAAATAATAATCTCTATATTTTGAAAGCAAATAATATTTAGTTTTTATTATTTATATTTTAAATTATAGGTATTTTGTTATTTTATATAAAATAGCAATATGTTAAATTATGTGTATATTGTTATTTTATATAAAAAATGTATACTGTAAATACCTTTATGTTATAAAGTAACTTTATGTTATTGAGTAAGCTTCTCTTTTTCTTTTTTTTTCTTTTTGTTGGTCATGAGGCTTGAACTCATGGCTAGGGCACAGTCCCTGAGATCTTTTGCTTAAGCCTAGCACTCTACCACTTTGAACCACAGCTCTACTTCCAGTTTTTGAGTGGTTAATTGGAGATGTGTGCCCAGGCTGGCTCTGAACTATGATCCTCAGATCTCAGCCACCTGAGTAGCTAGGATTATAGGTGTGAGCCACCAATTGTTGTTTTTGTTTAAAAGAGACAGAGTGACTTTGGCCTTCTGATGCTCCTGTCTCAGTGTTCCAGGTGCTGAGTTTATAGGTATGCACCATCATGCATGATGTTAAGTTTATTTTTTGAAGAAATTTAAAGATGAAATACTCATGATTCTCAAATGACAAAAGCTGGGAGAAAAAAACAACTAATAGACAAATGGAAAGCTGCAATTTTCTGTTTAAAAAAAAAAAAACTTTTGTAAATTCCAAACATTTGACATGGAAGTAATAGCCCCCAAGCCTACCTGGCCATCCACAATTCTGTCAAGCCATTTCAGCTGACTGATAATGAGTCGAGGCATGCTGATCCCATCACTATTTGGTCTGTATGTGAAAAATAGAAGAGAAGGGACTTAGCCTTTCTGGTTTTTGTTTTTTGGTGCTGGGGACTAAACCTAGGCTCTCACATATCCTAAGCAGAGTCTCTACAACTGAGTTACATCCCCAGCTTCGGAACATAATTTTTCTGACTTACAAAACAAGCATAACCATTCTCAAAATATCATACCTATTTAATTGATATTTACAGCACACATGCTATGTATGGGTCACTTGCTAGAAACATGGAAGCCCTACCAAGAGAAGTAGATTTATGATTAACTACTTTGAGAAAATGTCTAGAAGAAAACGTACTGAATTGTCAACATCCAGGAGAAAGTAGAGAGAAAACAAAACAGAAGTTACAGAGTTATTACTTAAAATTAATATAATTAAGGCTAGGATGTAGCTCAGTGGCAAACCCTTGCCTAACAAATGCAAGGTCATAAGTTCAATCCCCAGTACAAAAAAAAAAGGACAGTCAAGGCACTGGTGGCTCACCTCTGCAATCTTAGCTACTCAGAAGGCTGAGATATGATGATCGCGGTTCCACACCAGCCCAGACAGGAAAAGTCCGTGAGATTCTTTTTTCTTTTGGGTACGGTCATGGGGCCTGAACTCGGCCTGGGCGCTGTCCCTCAGCTCTTCAGCTCAAGGCTAGCACTCTACCACTTGAGCCACAGTGCCACTTCCGGCTTTTTTCATTTTGCTTATGTGGTGCTGGGGAATCAAACCCAGGGCCTCATGCATGCAAGGCAAGCGCTCTACCACTGAGCCACCTTCCCAGCCCAAGTCCGTGAGATTCTTACCTCCAATAAACCACCAGAAACCAGAAGTGGCGCTGTGGCTCAAATGGTAGAGAGCTTGCCTGGAGCTGAAGAGCTCAGGGACAGCACCCAGGTCTAGAGTTCAGGCCCCATGACTGACAAAAAAAAAAAAAAAGGTAGTGGTGCTATGGCTCAAGTGATAGAGCACTTGCCTTAAGCTGAACAACTCAGGGACAGCACCCAGGCGCAGAGTTCAAGACCCATGACTTAAAAAAAAACAAAAGGTAAAGAAAAAAAAATGGAGGGGCTGGGGAGGTGGCTCAGTGGTAGAGCACTTGCCTTGCATGCATGAGGCCCTGGGTTTGATTCCCCAGCACCACATAAGCAAAATGAAAAAAGCCGGAAGTGGCACTGTGGCTCAAGTGGTAGGGTGCTAGCCTTCAGCTGAAGAGCATGACCGACAAAAAGAAAGAAAGAAAGAAAGAAACTCTTTACCTGACTTACATAACCCCTCTGTACATCACCTTTATAAAAATAAAACATTTTTTAAACCTACAGCAAAAAGAATTTAAGAGTGTAGCTCAAATGATAAGAGAGCTTGCCTAGCCATCACAAGGCACTAAACTCAAACCCCAAAACCAGCACACACACAAAAAAAAGTCTCATGGACTTTCCTGCCCAGACTGGCTTCAAACCATGATCCTCAGATCTCAGCTCCTAAGTAGCTAGGATTATAGGCAGGAGTCACTGGCACCTCACCAAACTTTTTCATTTGGTAGTGCTTTGGATCAAACCTAGGGCCTTAGAGATGCAAAGCACCACTGAGCTATATCCCCAGCCTTAAAACTAAAGCTTAGATACATAAAACCTATTGTTTTTCAGAATAAGTAACTGCTTTGCATCTTTATTAGCAATAGGTGAGGATTATATGCAAAGAAGACTGACAGTAGAAAAAATGCAATTCTTTTAAGTTTTTCTGTATTAGCTAGCAAAACTGAACATGTTAATTGTTGATGTTCTTATATTTGTGAGGACTCTATTCATGATCTTTGTGTACTTTCTATTAAGCTGTTTCTTTTTTCCCTGACCATAATTTTTAACAATATGTAGAGTACACATACATTACTAGGCTAATCAAGAGGCTGAGATTTGAAGAATCATGGTTTGAAGACAACCCAAGCAGAAAAGTCCATGAGACAAAATCTACAATTAGCCAGCAAAAAGTTGTACTGAAGGCCTGGCTCAAGTGGTAGAATACAAGCTAAGCTAGCAAGCCAAACAAGTATAAGGCTCTGAGTTCCAACCCTGGAACCAGCAAAACCAATAGTTGGGCTTGGTGGCATGAACCTATCATTTTCTGTATGTAGTAAGCATAAAATAGTACCACAGCCACTCCTGATCCAGGCATAAAGTAGTACTACAAACACTTCTGATCCAGGCATAAAACAAGACATTATCCTAAAAATAAAGCAAAAGGAGATGGGGGTACAGCTCAAGTGGTTGTCTGCCAAGCAAACAAGAGGTCCTGAGTTCATATAAACAAGAGTACCTTATAAACAAACAAACACACACAATCCAATCCAGTACAGAAAATAGAATGAAAAGGAAAGAACAGTGTTCAGCAAATATCTCACTCCAGTCAGTCAATCCCCCCTTGGAAATACCTATTATTGCCAGTGTACCATGTATCTTCTAAGGCTCATCTGTGCATATATATAAACCTATGTACTACTTAATTTGCTACTTAATTTTAACAATATTTTTTAGCTTTATGAAATCATTAAGAGATGAAATTACACAAATAGACACCCCAATAAACTTGCAGTAGTCACACATGAGCCTGGCACCATAGTAAACATATGACTCTAGGAGACTAACAATATTTTAAGCAAGCTTTTCAGAATAGCATTTGAATATTTGAAAACAGCTCCACTTACTTTTCAAAAAGAAATTCTGGTAACTTTTCAAATAAAGTTTTAATAATAGCAGGCTAAAAAAGAAGACATAGTAGTTAGGCATTAGATGGACTCAAAATACACAAAAAATCCTGTTATAAGAATCTTCACATAGGGGATGGGAAGGTGGCTCAGTGGTAGAGTGCTTGTCTTGCATACATGAGGCCCTGGGTTCAATTGCTCAGCACCTCATAAGCAGAAAAAGCCAGAAGTGGCACTGTGGCTCAAGTGGTAGAGCGCTAGCATTGAGCTGAAGAACTGACGGACAGCACCCAGTCCCAGAGTTCAGGCCCCACAACCCGCTAAACAAACAAAAAAAACATCCAAACTCTCCAATGAGCCTGCCTCTACCCTGTGACCCAGTCACTTATGTTGGGTACACACCAAACCCCATCCATCAAATATTCACAAAGCAAATGGCAGTCTTACCTGTAATATGTCAATACCCAGAAGTAGTTTAATGAGGCTCTTAGAATAAGATGTACTCATGCTGTAAAAAAGAGATAGGTGGTTCCAAATTTTCCCTGTTCTAATGTTTGTAATGATCTTTTGTCCATAAACTTAATATACAGCCCTTAAAGGTTATGTTCAGTGTCATCTTGTTAGACAAGAAACACTAACAAGAGGAAGAAGCAGAGACCTGAAATTCTATCAATAGGTTAAGACATGCTATTGAAAAAAAAATTCTTGGGCTGGGAAGGTGGCTCAGTGGTAGAGCTCTTGCCTTGCATGCATGAGGCCCTGGGTTCGATTCCTCAGCACCACATAAGCAAAAAGAAAAAAGCCGGAAGTGGCGCTGTGGCTCAAGTGGTAGAGTGCTAGCCTTGAGCTGAAGAGCTGAGGGACAGTGCCCAGGCCCAGAGTTCAGGCCCCATGATCGGACCCAAAAAAAAAAAAAATTCTTCTAGTTCTTGACTTAGAGCTACAAATTTAATCATTTTAAAGTTAGGCTTAATCTTTGAGGAACAGAGATCATAAGTCAAAAGTGAAATGGTAAAAAGTTGAATTTTCCCATCCCAACTCAATTACTGAAACAGAATGGGTCACTGCGTGCCGCCTCTCCACACCTGGCTTCTTCATCCTGCAGACGTTCACACGATAAAAGGCAGTTCCTGAAACTTTCACTGTCCTCAATGTAAGACTCCAGGCCCTTGACAAATTCTTCTATTACCTTAATGAACAGATTTTAAAAGTAAAGTGGAATGAAAAAATAAACAGGAAAAAGATAAGACTGCTCTTGAGCCCTCTAGCTCAGGCCCACCATTTCCTCTCTATTAAACTCCTTGCTTTGTCATTAAAAAGAGAGAGAGGGGAAAGAAGGATACAATTTTTAGTGTAACATGTACTGTCACCTAGAAATGATTCTAACTTGTTCAACTTTCTCCCAGGGGCTTTAAATTCCTGATTACAGAGGACTGCATGAAGAAAATACATACTTTGGGATAAGAAGGATGTTTCCTCAGGGTCTGAAAGAGCTTCTTTTGAAAAACTATTTGATCCACAGCTATGAGGAAAGAAGGATAGCTGGTCACCAGACTGTAACATCTACCAGTTTTCTTCCATATATATTTACATTTCTAGCTGGGTGCCAGTGGCTCATGCCTGTAATCATAGCTAGAGTGAGGGTTAAGTTTGTTCAAAACCAGCCCAAGCAGGAAAGTCTGCGAGACTCTTTTTTTCTTTTTTCTTTTTTTTGTCAGTTGTGGTGCTTGAACTCAAAGCCTGGGCACTGTCTCTAAGTTTCTTCACTTAAAGCTAGAACTCAAGAACTTTAAGTCACAGTGTCACTGCCGGTTTTCTGGATGTTAATTGAAGATGAGAATCTGACACATTTCCTGCCAGGGCTGGCTTTGAACCACAATCCTCAGATCTCAGCCTTCTGAGCAGCTACGATTATAGGCATGAGCCACAGGTGCTGGCACTGCGAGACTTTTTTTTTTTTTGTCATGGGGCTTGAACTCTGGGCTTGGGCGCTGTCCTTGTGCTCTTCACCTCAAGGCAAGCGCTCTACCGCTTGAGCCACAGAGCCATTTCCAGTTTTCTAGTGGTTTATTGGAGATAAGAATCTTACAGACTTTCCTGCCCAGACTGGCTTTGAACCGAGATCCTCAGATCTCAGCTTCCTGAGTAGCTAGGAATACAGGCATGAGCCACCGGCGCTCGGCTTGCAAGACTCTTATATTCAGTTAACCATCAGAAAACTGGAAGCTGCACTGTGGCTCAAAGTGGTAGAGCACTCACCTTGAGTGAAGAAGCTAGGCCCTGAGTTCAAACCCCATGACCAACAACAACAACAACAAAATTACATTTCTGATGACACCACTGAAACTTTCAACTTAATTTTAGAGCTCAAACATCTAAACCCTCAGTAAAAGGTTTAGTTTTGATAGAAGACAGGCACTAAACTTTCTTCTTTCTCCCTCTTTTTGGTGCTTGTATGAGACTTGAACTCAAGGCTAGGCCCTGCTTCTGTAACTTTTTCACTCAAGGCTGGCAATATACCACTGAGGAACATCTCCATTGATCACTAAGCATTCATAAAAACACCTGCCACAAGCTGGACACCAGTGGCTCACACCTGTAATCTTAGCTACTCAGGAGGCTGAGATACAAGGATTATGCATGGCTCAAAATCAGCTCAGGCAGGAAAGTCCATAAGACTCTTATAGCCAATAAACTACTCAGAAAGAGCCAACAGTGTCACTGTTGCTCAAGTGGTAGAACACTACCTTGAGCACAAAGAGGCTCAGGGACAGAGCCCAAGTCCCAAGTTCAAGCCCCAGGAGCGGCAAAAAAACAAAAAAAAAAAAAGTTGAGACAATGTAAAGGTTCTGAGTTCAAGCTCCAGTACCAACAGAAACAAAAATATTGGTGATTGGTCTGGGAAAGTGACTTAGTGATAGAGTGCTTGCCTAGCATGCATGAAGCCCTGGGTTCAATTCCTCAGTACCAAATAAATAGAAAAGGCCAGAAGTGGCACTGTGGCTCAAGTGGTAGAGCATATAACAATAAGTTAATACTTATAAAATAACAAAAAGTTACCTAGTTGATTCTGATTCTGTCCAGTTTTAAGAATAAGTCCTGATGTCTTGAGAAGTCTTACAAAAACAGTGTCATTTTCTTCAACTTGATTGGGAGCATGAGATTTCTTTATTGTTTTGGTAAGTGGCTGCATCTTGTCTTCTGAGACTAAGCAAAATTTTTAAGACGACAAAAAAAGAAAGAAAGAAAAGAAAGAGAGAGAGAAAAAGAAAGAAAGAAAGAAAGAAAGAAAGAAAGAAAGAAAGAAAGAAAGAAAGAGAAAAATTAAATATAACCTCAGGAATAAGAGCGCTAAGATGAAAACTGTTATTTCTGAAGAATATAACTAGAACTGGTGCTTCAATAGAAGGAACTATTTCCAACAGTGGACAACAAATGTGACTTCCAAATAAACAGATAAATTAAGCAATCAACAAATAGTTATCTTCAACTGAAATTTTTACTCAAAGAATACAAAATGTGCCAGCAGCTCAGGATTGCTTGGTAACAAGAATAACTATGGAAATGGAAATGAATGTCTTCTTCAAGCTGCTGTTTGCAAACCACTAAGAAGCTTATTAAAATGCATATTCTAGGCTTTATTCCTAAAAGTCTGAATTTTGGGCAAACTTTTCCAGCAATAATTCTGAGATACACCAAAGTTTAAAATCACTCAAATATATACAAAAACAAGATGAAGCAGGTTCTCTGGCATCAAAAGTATGAGTACAAAATCCACACTGTTTTTATCCTAAGGCTTTCAACTTAAAATAAGGTAACAAAGGGCTCCTGAAGAAAACCTTTTTTTTTTTTTTTTT